>NC_056064.1:348368-696736 GCF_016772045.2 Ovis aries | reverse complement strand
AAAAGGGCCTCATCCGGCGTTGAGGGGAGAATCTCCTGGTTTTCCTGGAATTGTGGCAGGAAACTTGGGGTTCCTCTCGAGTTATGTGGGGGACCTCAAGGACCACTTGTTTTGCCTCAGGAAAGTCAAATCTCCATGTGAGTTGCGAGGGGCCTCTCTCGGTTCCTCTCCAATCAGTCCCAGGGCCTAGGTCCTCATCTGGAGTTGAGGCTGAACCTCAGG
The DNA here is from genome assembly GCF_016772045.2 of Ovis aries. Lineage (NCBI taxonomy): Eukaryota > Metazoa > Chordata > Mammalia > Artiodactyla > Bovidae > Ovis > Ovis aries. The sequence goes on along the minus strand of NC_056064.1, from coordinate 696,514 downwards.
TTTCCTCTCCAGTGCCCGGCATGGATCTCGGGGTTCCTTTGGAGTATCAACAGGGGAGTCAGGCCTCTCCTTGTGTGGAGACATGCAAGTTCACTTTCCTCTTGAGCTGTAAAATTAGTGTCAGGATTCCTGTCGTGTTGACACAGGGATCTGTGCCTTTCTTGCGAGGTGCCTGAGGGCTTTCACAACTGCCATCTTGTTTTGTGTCAATACTTGGGATGACATCGAGTCAGTGCAGGGGAATCAGGTGTATCTGGAGTGGATTGGGACATCGGGGTCTTTTGGAATTTTGGCAAGACCCCTGGAGTTACTCTCGAGATTCAATTTGAGACTGCCTCCACTAGAGGTGGGACAGGAACGCCGGCATTACATTCCCGACAAAGTAGGGAAATGGACACACATCTCGAGATAAAGAGGGAAAAACAGGTCTCTTCTTGAGTTGTGGTGGGACATTCGTTGTTCCTCTCATGTGGAGATGGGTATGTCGGGGAACTTCTTCAATTGCATCAAGGGTGTCAAGGACCCTTTCGAGGCTCAAGAGGGAAGGTGGGATTTCACTCAGGACGCCACAGGAGAAAAGGGCCTCATCTTGCGTTGAGGGGAGATCTCCTGGTTTTCCTGGAGTGCAACAGGAAATATGGGGTTCCTCTCAAGGTACAATGAGGACCTCAGGGACCAGCTCGTGTTGCCTTAGGAAAGTCAAGTCTCCATGCGAATTTCGAGGGGCCTCTCAGGATTCCTCTCCAGTAGGTGCCTGGGCCTAGGACCTCATCTGAAGTTGAGGCCGAAACCTCAGGATTCCTCTCTAGTGCAGACATGAATCTCAGGGTTCCTGTGGAGTTTCAACATGGGAGTCAGGCCTCATCCCATGTGGAGACATGCAAGTCCGCTTTCCTTTCGAGCTGTAAAAGTAGTTTCAGTCTTCCTGTCAACTTGACATAGGGATCTGTGGCTTTCTCTCGAGGTGCCACAGGACTGTCACACATGCCATCGTGTTTTTAGTCGACACTCGGGGTGACAGTCAAGTCAGTGCAGACGAATCGGGTGTATCTGGATCTGATTGGGACATTGGTGTTTTTAGTAATTGTGGCACGACCCCTGGAGTTACTCTCAAGTTTCAAGGTGAGACCGACTCTTCTTGAAATGAGATTGGAGCCCCGGGATTCAGGAACTCTGAACTCTGATCTCGAGATAAGGAAGGAAAAATGGGGCTCTTCTTGAGTTGTGGGGGGACACTCGTTCCTCTTAATTGGAGACAGGTATGTCGGAAAAGTTCTTGAGTTGCATCAAGGTGTCAAGGATACGTTTGAGGCTCAAAAGAGAAGGTGGGATTTCTCTCAAGACACTGCAGTGGAAAAGGGCCTCATCTTGCATTGAGGGGAGAATCTCCTCATTTTTCTCCAGTTGCGGCAGGAAACTTGAGGTTCCTCTCGAGTTATGAGGGGAAAGTCCAGTCTCCATGTGAGTTGTGAGGTGCCTCTCTGGATTCCTCTCCAGTCAGTGCAGAAGCCTAGGTCTTCATCTTGATTTGAGGCTGGAACCTCAGGTTTCCTCTCCAGTGCTGACATGGATCTCAGGGTTCCTATGGAGTTTCAATAGGGGAGTCAGGCCTCATCTCCGGTGGAGACATGGAAGTCTGCTTTTCTCTCAAGCTGTAAAAGTAGTGTCAGGATTCCTGACACTTTTCCTGATCTTTTCCTTGATCCCAGATTCCATCCAGTCTTGTTTCTGCCCCATTGTGTGCTAGGTCAGCCATGAATTTAATCTTGCCTTTGGGAAGTCCCAGGGCACAAGCTCCATGTGATACTAGCCCCAGGTTGAAAGGCATGTAGGTGTTGTTGGCTGACAGACCAAGGCAGTAGATGAGACACTGACCTCACTCTGCAGATAGAGAGACTAGGGAAACCGTGAGGGGCATATGGCTTGTCAAGGGCCACATCACAGACGAGAAGAAGGAGCCTGTGTGAAAGAGCTGTGCCCTCAGAGCTCAGGCCCCGGCTGCACCCAGGCCTGCCGAAACTGTGGGGTGAGGGGTGTGTGTGTCACTGTGCCTGCACATGACCTAAGGGGATGGGTAAACAGATAGAAACCCAGAGGTTCACTTGGGGAGCTTTCTGTAAGGGACCTAGGCAATGTACCCAGGAAATGATGTCATTTCCTGGCAACAGAACCCAACAGAACACGGAAACCAGATCTCCAGGCCTCAAAGTGGAAAGAAGACTCCAGCCAGTTCATGGGCAGCCAGGATGATTTGCTGTTTGCCCCTCCCCAGAGGCCGGGGCCTCAGGAGAGTTCACCAGCAGAGTGTATAGGAACACAGTTGGTGCTGCCTCAGGAGCCCCCAGAGAGGCCTCTGGCCCTTTGCTCAAAGGAACAGAAAGGTAGCACGGGAGCTCCATCCCGGGCCAGGTCCCCTCTCCCATCCCACCCAGGTAACCCTGAGTCCTTTCCCTGTGTGTGTGAATGGGGTTTTCCTGGGGTATCTCTGCCTCAAGCAAGTCCCTGCAGATGTGGCTCAGAAGTCTGTGGGCTGGGTGTGTCCACACCCCAGGGCAGAGCAGGCTGGGTGGGATCGGGAGAGTCCAGGAAGCACCGGCTGCCCAGGAAGACCCCACACTCTCAGGGGCATCTCTTTCATCCAGGGTGAATGCCTGAGCAGACACATGTTTCTGCTGGCAGCAGAATTTCGAGCGGGCAGAAGCAGATATCATACTGGTGTGGCCCAGCTCAGTAAAATCTAGGCAGCGCTGGCTGATGGTCTGTGTCATTTCAGAGCTTCCCAGTTGATGTGGCTGATGAGGGGGGCACCTCGTTCACCTCCCGGAGGGAGGCGTCGGGTCACCACCCCCCCTGCCCGTGAGGCCCAGTGCAGGGTCCTGATGAGTGTGCCCATGGAGGGATCAGCCCAAATGGGAATGAAGAGGAAGCAGGGAAGGCTTGCTCCACACACACCACCCAGGACACACCCTGGGGCCTAATCTCAGGCTGCCATGGAGCTCAGCACACCTGGCTCTGATCCTGAGCCCCGAGAACCCCTCCCACTGAGGCAGCAGGAGGACCTCGAGCCCAACACGGCAGAGCACAGAGGTGAGAAGGCTGGAGCTGTGCATGTGAGTGTGTGGGGACGGGGTGCTGAGCTACACAGGGAGGAGTCCCCCAGAGCTGGGTCTGGGCCTGGAACAAAGGCTGGCCTCACACCACCCATCTTTCTAACTACAGCCAGAGTGCATCCTCTGTTGGATATTCTTTGCCATTCTCTGGGAAGCTTTCTGTCCCTGTATACACACATTAAAATGCTAGCAATGGGTAACCTTCTCTTCTCACACAGCTCTAGCACTGCCCTCTCATTACAACAAGACTCCACTTCCAAGACCTGTCCCTACAGCAGTGGGTGCTACAGGTTCAGAACTCAGGGATCCCCTGAGGGGAGATTGAGACCTGAGACTTCCCTTCCCAAAGACACTGGGCCAGCTGGGTACTGGCCAGCACACTGGGCAAATTAGGCCTCTGTGCCTGCAGGACCCCCAGCCACAGGCACCGATATCCCACGCCCTCAGTGAGAACATCCACCTCCACCTGCACCTGTACCTGCTCGGACTTTGGCAGGAAAACCTCTGCAGGGAGAGCCTGCATGGCTCCTGCCCAAGACCCAGATGCCCATAATGACTGACCCACCCCTGCAGGGAGAATGGGCCCCCGCTATGGACAGAGACCCAGAGGCCTTTCTGGAAACACCTCGTCCAGGGGAGAGGTTGGCTCTGTGGCCTCTGTCCCTGCCTGCTTCCCGTGGATGCCATCAACTCGCTCCCCACCCAGGGCAGATTGAGTGCCCTTCCCCTGAGCTTATTTGCATCTGGTTTGTGTGTAGCTTTCTTGTGATTTTTTATTATGGGTTTATCTATTTTTTTCTGTTAAGTTTTTGTTAATAAATTTTACTTTATTTGATGCAATTTGGGGATATTAAGACCTTCACAATGCTGTGCAACCATCACCAATGTCTATATTCGCACATTCTCATTCTATCCCCCACTTCCCAGCAAAGCCTGGATTCATGTCAAGCACTCCCCATTCCTCCCTCCCCCACCTGATAACATTTAGTCTTCTTCTTTCTCCATTTCTTACCATTCTTTGGGTGTCCACAATCAGTGTCAGTCACTGAAATGATAGAAAAACAGATTTTTTAATTTTTCTGACAGAAAGCGAACGTTATAGGTGCTTAATCTTGTTAGACTTTCTGCAGTCGCATGGTTTTTACACTCCATGGAGTAATCTAGGCCAGAATACTGGATTGGGAAACTTTTCCATTCTCCAGGGGATTTTTCAGACTCTTCACATATTGTAAGACTAAATTTGAGAATTCTTGTTTTTATTTCATTTGAAGTAGCCTTTGGGTAACTGAAAGGACAGTGTAGGTACTTTCAGGATGTCATTTACAAAATGGAGCCCATTCGGCAAATGTGGCCCAAACATCCAGGTAGACATTGCTGTTGTAATTGTGACATCTCAGCCAGAAGGGAGATGTGGAGCTCTTCCTTTTCCACAAACAAATTCACAGAAGAAGCCAAAAGAGAGAGCTGGAAAATGAACAACACCAACGACCAAAAAGCGTTCCTCATTGGACAAAGCCAGAGAAAACCCAACATCCTATGGCCCCAAATCCCTCTTGGAAATGAATGTTCAGTAAGGAACAGAAGAAACATGTGAGCGTGGACAGGCCATACCCATGACCAGTATAGTTTCGAGACGGTCTGACCTCTCAGATGAAGACACATGCCAGTGTAAATCCATTGCAGACAGCAGCGATGTTCATCACCGTGTAAGTGTTTAGTCTGGTGTCAATATACCCCAGGTACCACACGAGGGAGGAAATCTGGGTCTCTTCCTCTAACCCACATCCCACCCTCAGGATGACAGCTCACTCAGCCATGAGCTGCGACCACCTCCAGGGTAGCCCCCACCTTCTCTTCTCTATGCACTGTGAACCTGCACACAGTGTTACTTCAGAACCTCAAGAAACTCGCCCCATCCCCACTAAAGCCAGAATCCTCCCATGGCATCCAAACGCCTGTGGAGTCACTTTGGTCCAAGCCCTAGTTCTGGAACCCTGGAGCCTACTTCAGCCTTTACAATGGGAATAATCAGGTCTTTATACACAGATTCCAAGCTTTGGATTCACAGTCAGCTCTGAGCTTTGGATTCACAGTCAGCTCTGACCCTCCCATGGCAGCCAGGTGGGCCACCATGCTGGCAAAGGAGAATATGAGCTCAGTTTCAAGGGAGGCATTGAAAGGAAAGCAGTGGATACAACTTGTTGTAAACTGAGGGAGGGTCCCTGGGCATCTCAGAAAAGGCCTATGTTGTGCAAGTGTGGAGAGGGCCTCGATAGTGGAAAGGAAAGAGAGATACCCAGGGGCAAAGGCTTTTGGCCTCTCCTTTAGCAGCTCCAGTGTTAGCCTGCAAACATTGGACAGCCAATATGGTCACATGAGCATGACTCTAATTTCCTCAGAAAGCAAGAGAAAGGGAGCAGGCTGTGGGAGGACCCGGAGGGTGTGGTGGGGTGGATCAAGGGAGGCGCCATTCCTTTCTTCAGTGAAAACTGATCTTGTGAATCTCCAAGCTGCCAAATGGCAGTTATCAAGTCAGATCCCCACAGAATCCAGTGTGGGCTGGGTGACTTAGCCCCTGTCACACGGACAAGCTTCAGCATGTGGCCCCCCTGATTTCTAACAGCAGGAACTGCGGGGTTTGTCTGGGTACACACTTCCTTGCTATAGCTGAGTTACCCCCTTCTCAGAGCCTCAGTTTTGTCCTCTACAATAAGGACATCGATTGCTACCTTAGCAGGTTGCTACCTTAAACCTGTGAAGGCTCTTGAGGGTAATCCTACAATTAGTAGGTGGTCGTAAGAGATATTTGACTTCCCTGATACCTCAGCTGGTGAAGTATCCTCCTGCATTGCAGGAGAGCCCAGTTTGATTCCTGGGTCAGGAAACCCTGATCTGCTGCAGAAGGGTCAGGCTACCCAGTCCAATATTCTTGAGCCTCTTTGTGGCTGACTGGCAAAGAATCTGCCTGCATGTAGAGTCCTGGGTTCGACCACTGGGTTTGGAAGATCCCCTGGAGAAGGGAAAGGCTGCCCACTCCAATATTCTTGCCTGCACAATTCTATGGATTCTAGAGTCTATGGGGTCGCAAAGAGTTGGACATGATTGAAGGACTTGTCCCTTCACTTTCAAGAGATATCCCCTGAGTCCAGATTAGACTGGAGTCACCCAGTGCCATCTAGCATTTCTTCCCTGAAGCTAGCCAAAACCCACACACTTGCATTTGCAGTCTCTCCACTTAGCCCGCTGCACAGAAAAGATCAGCGTGGTTCCACAAGCTCACAGATAAGCAGGAGGACTCACCGACAGATGGTTTTCCTCTGGTCTCAGATGGAGCTTCGAGACCACTGCAGGAACCAGCACTCTCAAAAACCTGGGCTCTGCAGCGCCCTCATTCTCAAGCCAGTGCCTCTGCCCTGACAAGAGCAGAAAGGTCACCAATCACCCCAGGCTGACCTCATGCTCCTCCCACTGCTGTAGACTGACCTCAGCAGCCCCCCCCCTTCCAGCAGAACCAGAGCTCCTCTTCCCCTTGATTGCAGCCTAAGTCCTGGCCCTGGGCACTGATTGGTCACTGCACAAGTCCTGAGCCCATCAAGGTATCCAGGGAGGATGGAACACACAGATTGAACAGATTCAGGTCGTGTGACCATACTCTGCAGGACAGCGGTGAGGGCCTCACCATATGTCAGGGGTGGAGGCAGTGTGATGCCTCAAGAGCAGTTCTGAGAATCAGGCCACTCTGTCCTTGTACTCCATGTCCTGGGACGAGCTTGCACAATGTCTCTACACAGCACTTTGTACTCTACAGACAAAATCTTCATGACACACCACTTCCCTTCCCAAGCATAGTTTCACGCAACACTATTGAAGGGAGCAAGGCCTTTTGTTTGAAGATAGGTTTGGAGATCCCCCTCCTAGCATCTAGGCTTCTTCTGTGTGTCATGTTAGAATAATTGATTCAGTGAAAAAATACCCACTAGCACCACCATATGCTGCTCTGTGTTTTCAGGATTCTTGCCTGTTCTGAGTAGAGGACATGTTCCAGTGGCCCCTCAAATGGAGTGAATTTTGCCAAGGAAGCCCATGAGACACTGAATCCCTCAATCACGTTGCTGTATGCCTTAAACTAACAAATCTTTAAAAATGTATAATACCTCGATTATAGAGTAAGGTATTCACTCATCAAAATTGTTATAAAATGTGTCAAGTTTTCCTTTCAATTGTTGGTTCTTCGTATGTGTCTTAATTGCTATGGTGGTGTTTTGTGAGGCAGGGATCCAACTTACTTTCCGAGTGGGTGCAAAATAGCCCCAATGGTCCTCCTCTCTTCCTTTACATATTCAGTTCAGTTCAGTTCTTTTGCTCAGTCGTGTCTGACTCTTTGCGACCCCATGAATCGCAGCACACCAGGCCTCCCTGTCAATCATCAACTCCTGGAGTCGACTCAGACTCATGTCCATCGAGTCAGTGATGCCATCCAGCCATCTCATCCTCTGTTGTCCCCTTCTCCTCCTGCCCCCAATCCCTCCCAGCATCAGAGTCTTTTACAATGAGCCAACCCTTCACATGAGGTGGCCAAACTACTGGAGTTTCAGCTTTATCATTATTTCTTCCAAGGAAATCTCAGGGCTGCCTTCCTTCAGAATGGACTGGTTGGACCTCCTTGCAATCCAAGGGACTCTCAAGAGTCTTCTCCAAAACCACAGTTCCAAAGAATAGATTCTTCGGCATTCAGTTTTCTACACAGTCCACTTCTCACATCCATACGTGACAACTGGGAAAACCATAGACTTGGTGAGACGGGACCAAGTAATTAATGTCTCTGCTTTTGAATATGCTATCTAGGTTGGTCCTAATTTTCCTTCCAAGGAGTAAGCATCTTTTAATTTGATGGCTGCAATCACCATCTGCAATGATATTGGAGCCCCCTTAAAATAATATCTGAGACTGTTTCCACAATTCCCCATATGTTTGCCATGACGTGATGGGACAGTTGCCATCATCTTAGTTTTCTGAATGTTGAGTTTGAAGCCAACGTTTTCACTCTCCTCTTTCACTTTCATCAAGAGGCTCTTTAGTTCATCTTCACTTTCTGCCATAAGGGTGTTGTCATCTGCATATCTGAGGTGTTTGATATATCTCCCAGCAATCTTTATTCCAGCTTGTGTTTCTTCCAGCTCAGCCTTTCTCATGATGTTCTCTGCATATAAGTTAGAGAAGTAGGGTGACAATATACAGCCTTGACGTACTCCTTTCCCTATTTGAAACCAGTCTGTTGTCCCATATCAAGATATACATTTTGCTTCATGATATGCATATAGGTTTCTCAAGAGGCAGGTCAGGTGGTCTAGTATTCCCATATCTTGAAAATTTTCTGACACTTTATTGTGATCCACACAGTTAAAGGCTTTGGCATAGTCAGCAAAGCTGAAATAGATGTTTTTTTCTAGAACTCTCTTGCTTTTTCAATGATTCAGCGGATATTGGGAATTTGATCTCTGGTTTCTCTCTGTTTTCTAAAACCAGCTTGAATATCTGGAAGTTCATGGTTCATGCATTGCTGAAGCCTCTCTTGGAGAATTCTGAGCATTACTTTACTAGCGTCTGAGATGAGTGAAACTGCAGTAGTTTGAGCAATCTTTGGCCTTGGAAAGAAAACTGACATTTTCCAGTCCTGTAGCCACTGCTGAGTTTTCCAAATTTGCTGGCATATCCAGCTCAGCACTTTCACAGCATCATCCTTCAGGATTTGAAATAGCTCCAGTGGGAATCCATCACCTCCACTAGTTTATTCATAGTGATGCTAAGGCCCAATTGACTTCACATTCCGGGATTTCTGATACTAGGTGAGTGATCACATCATCATAATTATCTGGGTCGTGAAGATCTTTTTGGTACAGTTCTTGTGTGAATTCTTGCCACTTCTTAATATTTTCTGCCTCTGTTAAGTCCATACCATTTCTGTCTTTATCAAACCCATCTTTGAATGAAATGATCCCTTGGTATCTCTAGTGTTCCTGAAGAGATCTCTCATCTTTTCCACTCTGTTGTTTTCCTCTATTTTTTGCATTGTTTGCTCCTGACGGCTTTCTTATCTCTCCTTGCTATTCTTTGGAACTATGCATTCAGATGCTTATATCTATCCTTTTCTCCTTTGCTTTTCTCTTCTCTTCTCTTCACAGCTATTTGGAAGGCCTCCTCAGACAGCCATTTTGCTTTTTTTGCATTTCATTTTTTATGAGGGTGGTCTTGATCCCTGTTCCTGTACAATGTCACGAACCTCCATCCATAGTTCATCAGACTCTTTATCAGATCTAATCCTTTAAATCTATTTCTCACTTTCACTGTATAATCATCAGGGATTTGACTTAGGTCATACCTGAATTGTCTAGTGGTTTTTCCTACTTTCTTCCATTTAAGTCTAAATTTAGCAATGAGCAGTTCATGATCTGAGCCAGTCAGCTCCCCGTCTTGTTTTTGCACACTGTATGGAGCTTCTCCACCTTTGGCTGCAAAGAATATACTCAGTCTGATTTCAGTGTTGACCATCTGATGATGTTCATGTGTAGTCTTCTCTTGTTGGAAGAGGGTGTCTGCTATGACCAGCGTATTCTCTTGGCAAAATTATATTATTTTCCCTGCTTCATGCTGTAATCCAAAGCCAAATTTGCCTATTATTCCAGGTGTTTCTTAACTTCCTACTCTTGCATTACAGTCCCCTAGAATGAAAAGGATATCTTTATTGGGTGTTAGTTCGAAAAGGTCTTAAAAGTTTTCATAGAACTGACCAACGTTAACTTCTTCAGCATTACTGGTTGGGGCATAGGCTTGGATTACCTAATATTGAGTGGTTTGCCTTGGAAAGGAACAGCGATCATCCTGTCGTTTTTGAGAGGGCATCCAAATACTGCATTTCAGATTCTTTTCTTGACCATTATGGCTACTCCGTTTTTTCTAAGGGATTCCTGCCCACTGTAGTAGATATAATGGTCATCTGAGTTAAATTCACCCATCCCAGTCCATTTTATTTCGCTGATTCCTAGAATGTCAATGTTCACTCTTGCCATCCCCTGTTTGACCACATCAAATTTGCCTTGATTCATGAAGCTAACATTCCAGGTTCCTATGCAATATTGCTCTTACAGCATCAGACCTTACTTGTTTCACCAGTCACATCCACAACTGGGTATTGTATTTGCTTTGGCTCCATCTCTCAGTCTTTCTGGAGTTTTTTCTCCACTGATCTCCAGTAGCATATTGGGCCCTTACCGACCTGGGAGTTCCTCTTTCAGTATCCTCTCATTTTGCCTTTTCATACTGTTCATGGGATTCTCAAGGCAAGAATACTGAAGTAGATTGTCATTCCCTTCTCCAGTGGACCACATTCTGTCAGCCCTCTCCATCATGACCCGTCCGCCTTGGGTGGCCCCTCACGGCATGGCCTAGTTTCACTGAGTTAGACAAGACTGTGGTCCATGTGATCAGTTTGGCTAGCTGTCTGTGATTATGGTCTCAGTGTTTCTGCCCTCTGATGCTGTCTCACAACACCTACCGCTTTAACTGGGTTTATCTTATCTTGGTCGTGTGGTATCTATTCACGGCTGCTCCAGCAAAGTGCAGCCGCTGCTCCTTACCTTGCACGAGGGGGATCTCATCAGGCCTGCCCCTCCTGACCTTGACCGTTGAATAGCTCCTCTCAGCCCTCCTGCACCCGCACACAAAATTTAGTGGTGTTGAAACTACAAATCTGTGTGCCAGCCACAAGTAAAGTGAAGTCGCTCAGTCGTGTCTGACTCTTTATGATTCCATGGACTCTAGCCAACCAGGCTCCTCCACCCATGGAATTTTCTAGGCAAGAGTACTGGAGTGGGTTGCCATTTCCTTCTCCAAGGGATCTTCCCATCACAGGGATCAAACCAGGGTCCCACATTGTGGGCAGACACTTTACTATCTGAGCCACCATGGAATCAAGCTTTCAAAAGTCAAAAAGATAGTAAACTGAACATAAGAGACGACATGCAAGTCATGTATCTGATAAGCGGTTCCTATGAAAAATAGACTAAGAAAAAATAGCACTCAAGTCTGCAATAGAAAACGCACCACCCTTGTCACATCCCCCAACACCGACTCCAACCTAAACACTTTATCTCACTCTAACCTATCCCTAAAACCTAACCCTAAGCTAACAATATCCATGTGCATTCAAAGGCATCCATCCATCCACCAGAGAGATAGAGAGAAAGAGAAAAAGGAAGACAGAGAATTAATTTTGAAAGGAAAAGAAAGACATGTTTATAGAGAGACACTATAAAAAAAAAAAAAAAGAGGAAATGAGTAGATTTTACAGACCTTTTCATAAACCTATCTGGAAGTTAGAAGCAATGACAGTGCCCATCTCCCACAGAAGTAGGAAAATGAGCCAAGCTTATTAGAGTAAAGGAGAAGAATGCAGGGAGCCATTATAGGCTCAGCCACCCACGGAAGCCGAGATGGGGCACTTGAACCAGAATCTCAATGGAAAAAGATGACCAGAAATTTGGGTCCTCTTTTAAATAAGAGAAGGTGACCTTCCAGTCTTCCTTTCAGTCCTCCATTGTGGGGGCAGGGTCCAAAAATAGGCAGGAAGGGGACTGCAGTCGAGTTGCCCTAGGGATCTGTGGCTTTCTCTCGAGGTGCCACACACACCTGCCATCGTGTTTTGAGTCGATACTTACGGAGACAGGCAAGTCAGTATAGGGGAATCAGCTGTATCTGGAGTGGATTGGGATATCGGCGGCTTTTTGCATTGTGGCACGACCCCTGGAATTCTTGTTGAGTTTCATGTTGAGACGACCTCCTTTTGAGGTGTGATGGGAACGCCAGGATTCCTTTCCTGACGAAGCAGGGAAATGGACCCTCTTCTCCAGATGAGGAGGGAAAAACTGGGCTCTTCTTGAGTTGTGGTGGGACACTCGGTGATCCTCCCAAGTGGAGACGGGTATGTTGGGGAAATTCTTGAGTCGCAGAAAGGGTTTCAAAGACCCTTTTGTGGCTCAAGAAGGAAGGAGGGATTTCTCTTAAGACGCTGCAGGGGGAAAGGGCCTCTTCTCACGTTGAGGAGAGAATTTCCTGTTTTTTCTCGAGTTGTGGCAGGAAACTCGGGTTTCCTCTCAAGTTAAGACAGGGACCTCAGTGAACCACTCGTCTTACCTCAGGAAAGTCAAGTCTCCATGCGGGTTGTGAGGGGCAACTCGGGATTCCTCTCCAGTTGGTGCAGGGGCCTAGGTGATCATCTTGAGTTGAGGCTGGAACCTCAGGGTTCCTCTCTAGTGCTGACATGGATCTTGGGATTCCTATGGAGTTTTAACAGGGGAGTCAGGCCTAGTCTCCTGGGAAGCCATGGAAGTCCGCTTTTCTCTAGAGCTGTAAAAGTAGTGTCAGGTTTCCTGTCGAGTTGACATAGGGATCTGTGGCTTTCTCTCTAGGTGCCGCAGGGCTGTCACACCGGCCATCACGTTTTGAGTCAATACTCAGGGTCACAGTCGAGTCAGTGCAGGGGAATCAGGGTTGTCTGGAGTGAATTGGGACATCAGGGTCTTTTGGAATTGTGGCACGACCCCTGGAGTTCCTCTCGAGTTTCCATTTGAGACCGCCTCCTCTTGAGGTGCGACAGGAATGCCGGTATTCCTTGCCCGACGGAGAAGGGAAATGGACCCTCATCTCAAGATGAGGAGGGAAAATGGGGCTCTTCTTGAGTTTTTGCAGGCCCCTGGTGTTCCTCTCAAATGTAGATGGGTGTGTCAGGGATTTTTTTAGTTGCATCAGGGGTGTCAAGGACCCTTTGGAGGCTCAAGAGAGAAGGTGGGATTCTTCCCCAGATGCTGCATCGGAAAAGTGCCTCATCTCGTGTTGAGGGGAGAATCTCCTGGTTTTCCTTGAGTTATGGCAGGAAACCAGGGGTTCCTCTCGAGTTATTACGGGGATCTCAGGGACCCGCCCATGTTCCTCAGAAAAGTGAAGTCTCATGCGATTTGCAAGGGGCCTCTTGGGATACCTATCCAGTCAGTGTTGGGTCCTAGGTCGTCATCTCGAGTTGAGGCCGGAACCTCAGTGTTCATCTCCAGTGCTAACTTGCATCTCAGGGTTCCTATGAAGTTTCAACAGGAGATTCAGGTCTCATCTCGTGTGGAGACATGCAAGTCCGCTTTCCTCTTGAGCTGTAAAAGTAGTGTCAGGCTTCCAGTCTAGTTGACATAGGGTTCTGTGGCTTTATCTAGAGGTGCCACATGGCTGTCACACATGCCATCAACTTTTGAGTCGATATTCTGGGTGACAGTCGAATCTATGCGGGGGAATCAGGTTTATGTGGAGCGGATTGGGACATCGGGTTCTTTTTAAATTGTGGCACGACCCCTGGAGTCCCTTTCAAGTTTCAACATGAGACTGCCTCCTCTTGAGGAGCGATGGGAACGTCAGGATTCCTTTCCCGCTGAAGCAGGGAAATGGACCCTTATCTTGAGATGAAGAGGGAAAAACGGGGCGCTTCTTGAGTTGTGACTGGACACTCAGTGTTCCTCTCCAGTGGAGATGGGTATGTCGGGGAACTTCTTGAGTTGCATCAAATGTGTCAAGGACCTTTCCGAGGCTCAAGAGGGAAGGTTGGATTCTCTCCAAACACTGCAGCAAAAAAAGACCTCATCTTGCATTGAGGGGAGAAACTCCTGGTTTTTCTCGTGTTGCAGCAAGAAATTTGGGGTTCCGTTCTAGCTACGACTGCGACTTCAGGGACACTTTTTAGTTGCCTCAGAAAAGTCAATTCTCCGTGTGAGTTGCGAGGGGCCTGTCAGGATACCACTCCAGTTGGTGCTGGGTCCTAGGTCCTTATCTAGAAGTGAGGCCAGAACCGCAGGTTTCCTCTCCAGTGCAGGCATGGATCTCGAGGTTCCTATGGAGTTTCAACAGGGGAGGCAGGACTCGTCTCTTGTGGAGACATGCAAGTCCACTTTCCTCTCAAGATGGAAAAGTAGTGTCAGGCTTCCTGTTGAGTTGACACAGGGAACTGTGGCTATCTCTTGAGGTACCACAGGGCTGTCACACCTGCCATCGTGTTTTGAGTTGATTCTTGGAGTGACAGTAGAGTCACTGCAGGGAAATCAGTTTTATCTGCAGTGGATTGGGATATCTGGGTCTTTTTGAATTGTGACACAATCCCTGGAGATCCTCTCGAGTTTCAAGTTGAGACTGCCATCACTTGAGGTGGGACGGGAACGCCTGGATTCCTTTTCCGATGAAGCAGGTGAATGGACCCTCATCTCGAGATGAGGAGGGAAAGACTGGGCTCTTCTTGAGTTGTGGCAGGACACTCAGTGTATCTCGAATGGAGAAGGGTATGTTGGGGAACTTCTTGAGTTGCACCAGGTGTGTCAAGGACCCTTTCGAGGCTCAAGAGTGAAGGCAGGATTTCTCTCGAGAAAGCCTTCCATCACAGTGGAAAAGTGCCTCATCTTGCGCTCAAGGGATAATCTCCTGGTTTTTCTCGAGTTGCGTCAGAAAACTTGGGGTTCCTCTCGAGTTTCGACAGGGTCCTTAGGGACCCAATCATGTTTCCTCAGGAAAGTCAAGTCTCCATGCGAGTTGCTAGGGGCCTTTCGGGATACCTCTCCAATCGGTGCCGGGTCCTAGGACCTCATCTGGAGTTGAGGCTCAAACCTCAGGTTTTCTGTCCAGTGCTGAAATGGATCTTGGGGTTCCTATGGAGTTTCAACAGGGGAGTCAGGCCTCATCTCGTGTGTAGACATGGAAGTTAGCTTTCGCTTTGAGCTGTAAATGTAGTGTCAGGCTTCCTGTCAAATTGACATAGGGATCTGTGGCTTTCTCTCGAGGGGCCACAGGGCATTCACACCTGCCATCCTGGTTTTAGTCGATACTTGGGGTCACAGTAGAGTCAGTGCAGGGGAATCAGGTTTATCTGGAGCGAATTGGGACATTGGGGCCTTTTTGAATTGTGGAAAGACCCCTGGAGTTCATCTCAAGTTTCAAGTTGAGACCGCCTCACCTTGAGATCCATATGTCAACTCGTCAGGAAGCCTGACACCCCTTTGACATGTCGAGAGGAAAGCAGAGTTCCAAGTCTCCACACGAGATAGGCCTGACTCCCCTGTTGAGACTCCATAGGAACCCCGAGATCCATGTCATCACTGGAGAGGAAATCTGATTTTCTGGCCTCAGCCCCAGATGAGGACCTATGTCCCTGCCTCGACTGGAGAGGATTCCCGAGAAGCCCCTCACTACTCGAAGGAGCCTGGACTTTCCTGATGCAACACAAGCGGTCCACTGAGGACCCCATTGCAACACGAGAGGTATGCCGGGTTTCCTGCCACAACGCAAGAAAACCTAGGAGATTCTCTCCTCTATGGAAGATGAGGTTCTTTTCCGCTGCAGCATCACAAGAGAAATCCATATCTCCCTATTCAACCTCGAAGGCTACTTGAAGTTCTTTATGCAACTCAAGAAGTTCCCCAACATATCCTTTTCCACTCCAGAGGAATACTGAGTTTCCCATCACCACTCAAGAAGAGCCCCATTTCCCCCCTTCATCTCGAGGAGGCTTGACTCCCTTCAAGCAACTCAAGGGAGCCGAGAGCTCTATGTCAACCCTCGAGATGAAACCCGACGTTTATGCCACAACTCGAGGAGAGACCCGTGGCTCCCACCTCATCTGGAGATGAGGACCCATTCCCTGCTTTAACTTAAGACGAATCCCAACTTCCCTTCACACCACAAGAAGAGGCTTGTCTCAACTACTGAATTTCTAGTGGAACCCCAAGGACCCTGCTGCAAGGAAAAAAGACATCGAGTTCCCTGTCATTTCAAGGTAAATCCCGATTGCCTAGCCCTGGCTCCAGGGGAACACCATGTATCCCCTCACAACATGATGGGAGGCCTGATGCCCCTGCTGATCCTCTTGAAAAAGCCAAAATTCCCTGCCCGAACGCGACAGGAGGCCTGACCCCCATTTTACAACTCAAGAGGAAAGCAAAGTTCTGTGCCTCAACACCAGAAGAGGCCTGAGTCCCTAGTTGAACGGTGTGAGGAAGCCTGAGATCCCTGTTGCCAGTGGAGAGGAACACTGAGTTTCCCGACTGAACTCTGGCCACGGCCCTATTCGCTGGCAGCGACTTGAGAGAAAATCCGTCGTGTTCTTTCAAACTCAAAAAGAGTATTGAATTCTCCGAGGCAAGATGAGCGGGTCCTTGAGGTCCCCGTCGCAACTCGAGAGGAACCTCAAGTGTCCTGCCACAATTCGACACAAACCAGGAGATTCTCCCCCTCAATGCGAGATGAGGCCCTTTTCCAGAGCAGTGTCTCCAGAGGAATCCCAATTACCTCCTGAAACTCTAAAGAGTACTGGACACCCTTTCAGCAACTCCTGAATGTCCCTGAGATACCCGTCGCCACGAGAGAGGAACACTGAGTTTCACGCTACAACTCAAGGAGAGCCCCGTTTTCCCGCTCCTTATCTTGAGACGAGGGTCTATTCCTCCGCTTAATCAGGAAAGGAATCCCGAGGTTCCCGTCATACCTCCAGAGGAGCCTGGGCTCACCTTGAAACTCGAGCGCGTCCCCAGGAGTCCTGCCTCAATTTGAAAAAAACGTGATTTCCCAAGAACTCCAGATGAGCCTGATTCCCCTGTCCTGACTCGACTGGAACCCTGAGTATCGACTCAAAACACAAAGGGAGGTGTGACAGCCCTGTGGCACCTCGTGAAATAGCCCCAGATCCTTATGTCAACTCGACAGAAAGCCTGACACACCCTTGACACCTCGAGAGAAAGGCAGAGTTTCAAGTCTCCACACGAGACGAGGCCTGACTCCCCTGTTGAAAATCCATAGGCACCCCGAGATCCATGTCAGCACTGGAGAGGAACCCTGTGGTTCTGTCCTCAGCTCCAGATGAGGCCTTATGCCCCTACCTCGACTGGAGAGGAATCTCGAGTGGCCCCTAGCAAATCGAACAGAGCCTGGACTTTCCTGAGGCAAAACGAGAGGGCCCCTGAGTTCCCCATCACAATTCGAGACATATCCCACGTTTTCTGTGGCAACTCCAAAAAGCCAAGGAGATTCTCCCTTCCATGCAAGATGAGGCCCTTTCCGCTGAAGCATCGGCAGAGAAATTGAGCCTTTTATATTGTGCCTCGAAAGGGTGGTTGATGCCCTTTATGCAACTCAAGAAGTTCCCCGACATACCCGTCTCCACTCGAGAAGAACACCAAGTTTCCCACCACCACTCAAAAAGATCCCCGTTTTCCCCTCCTCAACTTGAGGAGACTTGACTCCCTGCAGGCAACCCAACGGGGCACAGAGGGCCCCATCAACCCTCGAGATAAAACCCGAGTTTCCCCACAAAACTCAAGGGGAACCCCGTGGTTCCCACCTCATCTGGAGATGAGGGCCCATTCCCTCTTTCATCTCAAGACGAATCCCAACTTCCTCTCACACCAAAAGAAGAGGCCTGTCTCACCAATTGAATCTCGAGTGGAACCCCCCAGATCCTGCTGCAATGAAAAAGGACATCATGTTCCCCATCAGCTTGAGATAAGTCCCAATTGCCCTGCGCTGGCTCCATGGGAAGACCGAGTATCCCCTCACAACATGACAGGAGGCCTGACGCCCCACTGAACCGCTTTAAAAAGCCCCAATTCCCCTCCTGGACGTGACAGGAGGCCTGATGCCTTTTTGAAAACTCGAGAGAGAGAAACCAAAAAAATGAAACTCGATAGGAAAGTACAGTTCCATGCTCAACACCAGACGAGGCCTGACTCCCTAGTTGAACCTTGAGAGGAAGCCCGAGATCCCTGTCACTTGCGCAGAGGAACAGAGTTTCCTGAAAGGCTGACTGAACTCTAGACACAGCCCTATTCGCCGGCAACGACCCACGAGGAATTCTGACGTGGCCCTCGCCACTGGAAAACTGACCTGACTTCTCAGAGGCAAGAAGAACGGGTTCCTGAGTTCCCCGTAGCAACTCGAGAGGAACCTAAAGAGTCCCGCCACAACTCGAGAAAAACCACAAGATTCTTCCCCTCAGTGTGAAATGAGGCCTTTCTCCAGAGGAGTGTCTGGAGTGGAATCCCACGATCCCTCCTGAAACGCTAAAGTGTACTGGACACCCTTTCTGGAACTCCCGAATTTCCTTGAGATACCTGACCCCAAGAGAGAGGAACACTGAGTTTTAAGCCACAATTCAAGGAGAGCCCATTTTTCCCGGTCCTCAACTCGAGACGAGGGTCGATTCCTCTGTTTAATCAGGAAAGGAATCCTGAGGTTCCCATCACACCTCAAGTAGAGCCCGGTCTCACCTTGAAAATCGAGCGAGTCCCCGGGAGTAGTCCCTCAATTCAAAAAGACGCCAATTTCCCCATCCACTTAAGATAAGCCTGATTCCCGTGCCCTAACGCAACTGGAACCCCAAGTATCAACTCAAAACATGAAGGGAAGTGGGACAGCACTGTGGCACCTCGAGAAATAGTCCCATATCCCTATATCAGTTAGACAGGAAGCCTGACACCCGTTTGACACCCCGAGAGGAAACCAAAGTTCCAAGTCTCCACACAAGAAGAGGCATGACTCCCCTGTTGAAACTCCATAAGAACCCGAGATCCATGTCAGCACTGGAGAGGAACCCTGAAGTTCCAGCCTCAACTCCAGATGAGGCCTTATGCCCCTGTCCCGACTGGAGAGGAATCCAGAGAGGCCCCTCTCAACTCGAACAGAGACTGGACTTTCCTGAGACAACACGAGAGGGCTCCTGAGGTCCCCGTCACAACTCAATACACCTCACGTTTATTGCCGCAACTCGAGAAAACCCAGGAGATTCTCCCCTCCACACGAGATGAGGCCCTTTCCCTTGAAGTGTCGCCAGAGAAATCCAATCTTCCCTCTTGTGCCTCGAAAGAGTGCTTGACACCCTTTATGCAACTCAAGAAGTTCCCCAACATACTCGTCTCCACTCGAGAGGAACATCGAGTTTCCCGCCACCACTAAAGAAGATCCCCGTTTCCCCCTCCTCATCTCGAGGAGACTTGACTCTCTTCAGGCAACTAAATGGGGCTCAGAGGGCCCCATCAACCCTTGAGATAAAACCCAGGTTTCCTGCCACAACTCGAGCAGAGCCCCGTGGTTCCCAACTCATCTGGAGAATAGGGTCCATTCCCTGCTTCAACTCAAGATGAAACCCAGCTTCCTCTCACACCACAAGAAGAGGCCTGTCTCACCAATTGAATCTCGAGTGGAACCCCGCGGATCCTGCTGCAGTGAAAAAGGACATCGAGTTCCCTGTCAGGTCGCGATAAGTCCTGATTGCCCTGTGCGGTCTCCAGGGGAACACCGAGTATAATCTCCCAACATGAGAGGAGGCCTGATGCCCCTGCTGATCCTCATGAAAAAGCCCCAATTCCCCACCTGAACATGACAGGAGGTCTGATCCCCGTGTGACAACTCAAGAGGAAAGCACAGTTCTGTGCTCAACACCAGATGAGGCCTGACTCCCTAGTTGAACCTTGAGAGGAAGTCTGAGATCCCTGTCGTTGGCGCAGAGGAACATTAAGTTTCCTGAACGGCCAACTGAACTCTAGACAGGGCCCTATTTGCCTGCAACGACCCCAGAGGAATTCCAACGTGGCCCTAGACCCTGGGGAAGAGACCTGACTTCTCTGAGGCAAGACGAGCAGATTTCTGAGTTCCCTGTAGCAACTCAAGAGGAACCTCAAGCGTCCTGCTGCAACTCAAGAAAAACCACGAGATTCTCACCCTCAGTGTGAGATTAGGCCTTTGTCCAGAGGAGTGTCTCTAGCTGAATCACACGTTCCATCCTGAAATTCGAAAGTGTACTGGACACCATTTCTGCAACTCCCGAAATTCCCTGAGATACCTGTCCCCAAGCAAGAGGAACACCGAGTTTCAAGCCACAATTTAAGGAGAGTCCCTTTTTCCCGCTCCTCAACTCAAGATGAGGGTTGATTTCCCTGCTTAATAGGGAAAGGAATCCCGAGGTTCCCGTCGCACCTCAAGTATAACCCAGTCTCACCTTGAAACTCGAGCACGTCCCGGGGAGTAGTGCCTTAATTTGAAAAGATGCTGATTTCCCCATCCACTCCAGATAAGCCTGATTCCCCTGCACTGATTCCACTGGAACCCCGAATATCGACTCAAAACATGAAGAGAGGTGTGACAGCACTGTGTCCCCTGGAGAAATAGCCCCATATCCCTATGTCAACTGAAAGCCTGACACCCCGAGAGGAAACCGGAGTTCCAAGTCTCCACACGAGACAAGGCCTGACTCCCCTGTTGAAACTCCATAGGAACCCAAGATCCATGTCAGCACTGGAGAGGAACCCTGAAGTTCCAGCCTCAACTCCAGATGAGGTGGTATGCCCCTCACCGAATGGAGAGGAATCCAGAGAGGCACCTTGCAACTCGAACGGAGCCTGGACTTTCCTGAGGCAACACGAGCAGGCCCCTGAGGTCCCCGTCGCAATTCAACACGTACCTCGTGTTTCCTGCCACAACTCGAGAAAACCGAGGAGATTCTCCCCTCCATGCGAGATGAGGCCCTTTCCCCTGAAGCATTGGCAGAGCTTGACGCCCTTTATGCAACTTAGGAAGTTCTCCGACATACTCGTCTCCACTCGAGAGGAACATCGAGTTTCCCACCACCACTCAAGAAGATCCCCGTTTCCCCCTCCTCATCTCGAGGAGACTTGACTCTCTTCAGGCAACTAAAGGGGGCTCAGAGGGCCCCATCAACCCTCGAGATGAAACCCGAGCTTTCTGCCAAAATTCGAGGAGAGCCCCGCGGTTCACACCTCACCTGAAATGAGGGCCCATTCTCTGCTTCAACTCAAGAAGAATCCCAACTTCCTGTCACACCACAAGAAGAGGCCTGTCTCACCAATAGAATATCGAGTGGAACCCTGCGGATCCTGCTGCAATTGAAAAGGACATTGAGTTTTCCATCAGCTCGAGATAAATCCGGATCACCCTGTGCCAGCTTCAAGGGAACACCGAGTGTACTCTCAGAACATGAAGGGCTGCAACTCCTGAATTTCCCTGAGATACCTGTCCCCACGTGAGAGGAACACCGAGTTTCAAGCCACAATTCCAGGAGAGTCCCTTTTTCCCACTCCTCAACTCGAGACGAAGGTCGATTCCCCTGCTTAATCAGGAAAGGAATCCCGAGGTTCCCGTCGCACTTCAAGTACAGCCCGGTCTCACCTTGCAACTCGAGCACATCCCAGGGAGTAGTGCCTCAATTTAAAAAGATGCCAATTTCCCAATCCATTCCAGATAAGCCTGATTCCCCTGCCCTCACGCGACTGGAACCCCGAGTATTGACTCAAAACATGAAGGGAGTTGTGACAGCACTGTGGCACCTCAAGAAGTAGCCCCTGATCCCCTTGTCCACTCAACTGGAAGCCTGACACCTCTTTGACATCCCAAGAGGAAACGGGAGTTCCAAGTCTCCACATGAGATGAGGCCTTATTCCCCTGTTGAAACCCCATAGGAACTCGAGATCCATGTCAGCCCTGGAGAGGAACCCTGAAATTCCAGCCTCAACTCCAGGTTAGGCCACATGCCCCTGCTCCGGCTGGAGAGGAATCCAAAGAGGCCCCTCACAACTTGAATGGAGCCTGGACTTTCCTGAGGCAACACGAATGGGCCCCCGAGGTCCCCATCACAACTCAACACATACCTCGCATTTCCTGTTCCAACTCCAAAAAACCCAAAAGATTCTCCCCTCCACGCGAGATGAGGCCCTTTCCCCTGAAGCGTCACCAGAGAAATCCAACCTTCCATCTTGTGCCTCGAAAGGGTGCTTAATGCCCTTTGTGTCACTCAAAAAGTTACCCGACATACAAGTCTCCACTCGAGAGGAATACCAAGTTTCCTGCCACCACTCAAGAAGAGCCCCATTTCCCCCTCCTCATCTCAAGGAGGCTTGACTCCCTTTAGGCAACACAAAGGGAACCAAAGTTGCCCATCAACCCTCGAAATGAAATCAGAGATTCCCACCACAACTCAAGGAGAGCCTCGTGGTTCCCACCTCATCTGGAGATGAGGGCCCATTCCCTGTTAAAACTCAAGATGAAACCAAACTTCCCCTCACATCACATGAAGAGGCCTGTCTCACCTATTGAATCCCGAGTGGAAACCCACGTATCCTGCTGCAAGGAAAAAGGTCACTCAGTTCCCTCCTAGCTCAAGATAAGTCCTGATTGCCCTGCCCTGGCTCCAGGGGAACACCGAGTATCCTTCACAACATACTTGGAGGCCTGACGCCCCTGCTGATCCTCTTGAATAAGCCCAAATACCCTGCCTGAACGTGACAGAGGCCTGAGCCCCGTTTGACAACTCAAGTGGAAAGCAGCGTTCCATGTCTCAACAGCAAACGAGGCCTGATTCCCTAGTTGAACCTTGAAAGGAAGCCCGAGATCCCTGTCGCCAGTGGAGAAGAACACTGAGTTTCCTGAACGGCCGACTGAACCCTAGACATGGCCCTATTCGCTGGCAGTGACCCAAGAGGAATCCTGATGTGCCCCTTGCCACTCGAAAAGAAACCTGACTTCTCAGAGGCAAGATGAGCGGTTCCCTGTGTTCCCCATCGCTACTCGAGAGGAACCTCTAGCGTTCTGCCACAACTCGAGAAAAACCACGAGATTCTCCCCCTCAATGCGAGATGAGGCCCATTTCCAGTACAGAGTCTCGAGAGAAATCCCACTTTCCCTCCTGAAACATGAAAGGGCACTGGACACACTTTCTGCAACACCCGAATTTCCCTGAGATACCCGTCCCCACACGAGAGGAACACCGAGTTTCATGCCACAACTCAACTAGAGCCCTGTTTTTCCCCTCCTCAACTCGGGACGAGGGTCGATTCCCCTACTTCTTTGGCAAAGGGATCCCGAGGTCCCCGTTTCACCTCAAGAGGTGGCCGGTCTCAACTTGTAACTCGAGCACGTCCCCAGGGGTCGTATCTCAATTCCAAAAAGACCCTGATTTCCCCATCCACTTCAGATAAACCTGATTCCCCTGCCCTGACTCCACTTGAACCCCGAGTATCAACGCAAAACAAGTAGGGAGGTGTGACAGCCCTGTGGCACCTCAAGAAATAGCCTCATATCCCTAGGTCAACTCGACAGGATGCCTGACACCCCTTTGACACCCTGAAAGGAAAGTGGCATTCCAAGTCTCCACACGAGATGAGGCCTGACTCCGCTGTTGAAACTCCATAGGAACATTGAGATCCAGGTCAGCACTGGAGAGGAACCCTGAGGTTCCGGCCTCAAGTACAGATGAGGCCCTATGCCCCTGCCCCGACTGGAGATGAAACTCGAGAGGCCCCTGGCAACACAAAAGGAGACTGAACTTCTCTGAGGCAACACAAGCGGGCTCTTCAGGTCCCCATCACTACTCTAGTGGTACCCCGAGTTTCCTGCCCCAACTCAGGAAAGCCCAGGAGATTCTCCCCTCCACGTGAGATGAGGTTCTTTTCCACTGGAGCATCTCGAGAGAAATCCCACCTTCCTTCTTGAGCCTTGAAAGGTTACTTGAAGCCCTTTATGCAACTCCAAAAGTTCCCCGATATACCTGTCTCCACTCGAGAGGAACACCGAGTTTCCTGCCACCACTCAAGAAGAGCCCCATTTCTGCCCCCCCCTTCTCAAGGAGGCTTGACTCTTTTCACACCTCAAGGGGGCCCAGAGGTCCCCATCAGCCCTCGAGATGAAACCCGAGTTTCCCGCCACAACTCAAGGAGAGCCCCGTGTTTCCCACCTCATCTGGAAATGAGGGCCCATTCCCTGCTTCAACTCAAGACGAATCTCAACTTCCCCTCACACCACAAGAAGAGGCCTGTCTCACCAATTGAATCTTGAGTGGAACCCCACGGATCCTGCTGCAAGGAAAAAGGGCACCGAGTTCCCCCTCAGCTCAAGATTTCCAGGGTCCACCCCAGTGCATCCCGGGTAATTGGAAGGGGAAATGGCATTGGCGATTAGGAAAAAAAAAAATATTTAAAGATATAACGAGAGATTAGAAGAAAATATTGTAGTAGAGAAAAAGGGGCTGAGATTCCTTGGTCTACACAAGAAGCCAATAAAGTTCTGAGACAAGGAACTTGCACCATCTACGTTAGGCCACAGGTGCTCCCCAGGTCTCCCAAAGGAGCGGAGTCGCAAAGTGCCTCCCTGTTTGGGTCTTAGAAGCCCAGGCAAAATTAGTAGACATGGCGAGACTTTATGTTCCAGCCTGGAATTCAGCCTGAAAATGAGAGAGAGGGAGTGGGAGAAAGAGAGAGAGAGAGAACTGACATCGGGGGAGCCAGATTTCTGTGAAAATGGTCCATCTCTTTATTTTCCAGGAAAGCTTTTATACTTTAAGTTGTACATAGAGATCAATGGATAATACAAAACCATGCAGGGTCAGAAGTCCTGACCCTTATCAAGACCAGGCTTTCTCTCTGCATACTTATCTGTATGCACAAGTCTTAGGTGATTTAGATCATCTTCTGTCCAGGAGGTCTGTTAGCATTTTATGGCCCTTTTCTGATAAGGGTCTGTAAACCAGAAAACTTATTTGCCCTAAAAGTGTTGTTCTTACTAAAGTCTGGTGCCACTCTCAGAAAGCACTAATTAAGGTTACATTCTTACATAGCAAGGATACAACAATTTATAACAAGGAAGGAGGAGTACAGTGATTTGTAACAAAGAGGAAATTCATTAACTCAAAAGTCTAGTATTGCTAACATCAAAACTGCTATATTCCTTTTTCTATATCCCAATTACATTGATTAATATCCTCCAGGTGCCTAAAAGATAAAGGATATGGAGGCCTGGCGGCAATCATTAACTCAACAATGAAACCCTTCACCAATATAATTCTTAGCCCTTTTAAAAAAGGCTCTATATCTTTAAGATGTTTTAAGCTTCGTGCCTCTTGCGGTTGGGGGCTGTAAACAATCACATGCATAGTTGTAAAAGTCTGGGTAACCTGTCAGGCAAGTGATAGAGCCATCAGAGTGATTTGAGCTGAGACACTACTTTTATATAGACTGATAACTGGACTCTAAGTTAACTTTTTCCAGAGAAAGGTGGTCAGGGATTGACCCTGTTAATGACATAGGAGTCAGTAAAGGTCATGAAATAATAAGACAGACAGGTTCTGGTTTGGGGGTAGATGCTCAAGTAGTCCCAGGGGGGCCCACTGAAGCCTGATCCCACCTTTGCATGTCAGGACTCTTCCTTATGAGATTTGCCATGGGCGGGATTCCTCATGCTGGTTCCCCACACGAGATATGTCCTGATTCCCCTGCGCCAGCTCCAGGGAAACACCGAGCATACCCTCATAACATGATGGAAGGCCTGATGCCCATGCTGATCCTCTTGAAAATACCCCGATGACTCTCCTGAATGCGACAGGAGGCCTGATCCCCGTTTGACAACTAGAGAGGAAAGGAGAGTTCCATTCCTCAACACCAGACGAGACCTGACTCCCTAGTTGAACCTTGAGAGGAAGTCTGAGATCCCATGTCACTGCCGGAGAGGAACATTGAGTTTCCCGACTGAACTATAAACACAGCCCTATTCACTGGCAGCAACTGGAGAGGAATCCTGACGTCCCCCTCACCACTCGAAAAGAGACCTGACTTCTCCAAGGCAAGACGAGCGGGTCCCCAAGGTCCCCATCGCAACTCGAGAGGAACCTCAAGCGTCCCGACGCAACTCGAGAAAAACCATGAGATTCTCCCCCTCAACGCATGAGCCCCATTTCCAGAGCAGTGTCTCGAGAGGAATCCCACGTTCCCACCTGAAACATGAAAGGGTACTGGACACACTTTCTGAAACTCCCGAATTTCCCTGAGAGACCAGTCCCATGTGACAGGAATACCGAGTTTCATGCCACAACTCAAGGAGAGCCCTGTTTTCTCCCTCCTCAACTTGAGACAAGGGTCAATTCCCCTGCTTCTTTGGGAATGGGATTCCGAGGTTCCCGTGGCACCTCAAGAGGAGGCCGGTCTGAACTTGAAACATGATGGCGTCCCCGGGAGTCATGCCTCAATTCCAAAAAGACACCAATTTCCCCATCCACTCCACATAAGCCAGATTCCCCTGCCCTGACTCGACTGGAACCCCGAGTATTGACTCAAAACATGAAGGGAGGTGTGACAGTGCTGTAGCACCTAGAGAAATAGCCCCAGATCCCTATGTCAAAGCAACAGGAATCCTGGCACCCCTTTGATACATCGAGAGGAAAGCGGAGTTCCAAATCTCCACACAAGATGAGGGCTGACTCCCCTGTTGAAACTCCATAGGAACTCCATGACCCAGGTCAGCACTGGAAAGGAACACTGAGGTCCTG
This sequence comes from Ovis aries, assembly GCF_016772045.2. Taxonomy (NCBI): domain Eukaryota; kingdom Metazoa; phylum Chordata; class Mammalia; order Artiodactyla; family Bovidae; genus Ovis; species Ovis aries. The sequence continues at coordinate 670,009 of NC_056064.1, read as the reverse complement.
GCCTCAACTCCAGATGAGGCCCTATGCCCCTGCCCTGACTGGAGAGGAATCACAAGGGGCCCCTCACAACTCAAATGGAGACTGGACTTTCCTGAGGCAACACAAGCGGGCCCCTGAGGTCCCCGTTGCAACTTGAGATGAACCCCGAGTTTCCTGCTGCAAGTCGAGAAAACCCAGGAGATTCTCTCCTCCATGCGATACGAGGCCCTTTCCACTGCCACGTCGTGAGAGAAATCTCACCTTTCCTCTTCAACCTCAAAAGGGTACTTGACACCATTTATGCAACTCAAGAAGTTCCCCGACATACTCGTCTCCACTCGAGAGGAACACCAAGTTTCTTGCCACCCCTCAAGAAGAGCCCCATTTTCCCTTCCTCATTTCGAGGAGGCTTGACTCTCTTCAGGCAACTCAAGGGGGCCCAGAGTCCCCCGTCAACCCTCGAGATGAAACCCAAGTTTCCCACACCAATTCAAGGAGAACCACATGGTTCCCACCTCATCTGGAGATGAGGGCCCATTCCCTGCTTCAACTCAAGATGAATCCCAACTTCCCCTCACACCACATGAAGAGGCCTGTCTCACCTATTGTATCTGGAGTAGATCTCCATGGATCCCGCTATAAGGAAAAAGGACTCCGAGTTCCCCCTCAGCTCAAGATAAGTCCTGATTCCCCTGCACTGGCTCCAGAGGAACACTGAGAATCCCCTCACAACATGATGGGAGGCCTGACGCCCCTGCTGATCCTCTTGAAAAAGTCCAAATTCCTCACCTGAACGCGACAGGGAGCCTGACCCCTATTTGACAACTCGAGAAGAAAGCAGAGTTCCTGCCTTGATACCAGGCAAGGTAGGACTCCCTACTTGAATCTTGAGAGGAAGGCCGAGATTCCTGTCGCTGGCGGAGAGGAACACTGAGTTTCCTGAATGGCCGACTGAATTCTAGACACGGCCCTATTCACCAGCAGCAACCCGAGAGGAATTTCGACATGCCACTCGCCAGTGGAAGAGATCTGACTTCACGGAGGCAAGACGAGCAAGTCCCTGAGATACCCATCGCAAGTCGAGAAAGTTGCATACCTGTCTCGTCACAAGACGAGATTCTCGACCTCAATGCGAGATGAGGCCTTTTTCAGGAGTGTCTGGAGTGGAAGCCCACATTCCCTCCTGAAATGCGAAAAGGTACTGGACGCCCTTTCTGCAACTCCCAAATTTCCCCGAGATACCCATCCCCACATAAGAGGAACATTGATTTTCAAGACACAACTCAAGGAAAGCCACTTTTTACCCCTCCTCACCTCGAGATGAGGGTCGATTCCCCGGCTTAATTGGGAAAGGAATCCCAGGTTCCCGTCACACTCAAACAGAGCCCGGTCTCACCTTGAAACTCGAGTGTGTCCCAGGCAGTCGTGCCTCAATTCGTTAAGACACCGATTTCCACATCCACTCCAGATAAACCTGATTCCCCTGCCCTGATGTGACTGGAACCCTGAGTATTGACTCAAAACAGGAAGGGAGGTGTGACAGTGCTGTGGGCGCCTCTAAATAGCCCCACATTCCTATGTCAACTCGACAGAAATCCTGACACCCCTGTAACACCCCAAGAGGAAACCGGAGTTCCAAATCTTCACATGAGATGAGGTCGGACCCCCTGTTGAAACTCCATAGGAACCCTGAGATCAATGTTAGCCCTGGAGCAGAAACCTGAGGTTCCAGCCACAAACTCCAGATGAGGCCCTATGCCCCTATCTGGACTGGAGAGGAATCCTGAGATGCCCATTGCAACTCGAAAGGAGTCTGGATTTTCCTGAGGCAACACGAGTGGGCCCCTGAGGTCCCCATCACAACTCGAAAGGTACCCCGAGTTTCCTACCACAACTCGAGAAACCCCATGAGTTTCTCCCCTGCACGCAAGATAAGGCCCTGTCCACTACAGCAACACAAGAGAAATCCCACCTTTCCTCTTGAGACTTGAAAGGGTACTTGACGCCCCTTATGCAGCTTAAGAAATTCACTGGCATACCTGTCTCCACTCGAGAGGAACACCGAGTTTCCCGCCACCACTCTAGAAGAGCCCCATTTTCCCCTCCTCATCTCAAGGAGGCTCGACTCCCTTCAGACAATACAAGAGGGACCAGAAGTCCCCGTCAACCCTCGAGATAAAACCCAAGATTCCCACCACAACTCGAGGAGAGCCCCGTATTTCCCACCTCATCTGGAGATGAGGGCCCATTCCCTGCTTTAACTCAAGACGAATCCCAAATTTCCCTCAAACCACATAAAGAGGCCTGTCTCACCTATTGAAACTCGAGTGGAAACCCCGCCTATCCTGATGCAAGGAAAAAAGACACCAAGTTCGCCCTCAGCTCAAGATAAGTCTTGATTGCTCTGCGCCGGCTCCAGGGAAACACCGACTATCCCCTCACAGCAAGATGGGAGGCTTGAAGACATTGATGTTCCTCTTGAAAAAGCCCAAATTCCATTCCTGAACGCGTCAGGAAACCTGACCCCATTTGACAACTCGAGACGAAAGCAGAGTTCAGTGCCGCAACACCAAACGAGGCCTGACTCCCTAGTTGAACCTTGAGAGGAAGCCCGAGATCCCTGTTGATGCTGAAGAGGAACAATGAGTTTCCTGATCTGCCGACTGAAATCTAGACACTGCCCTCTTCGCTGGCAGTGACCCGAGAGGAATCCCGACGTGCCCCTCGCCACTCAAAAAGAAACCTGACTTTTCAGAGGCAAGACAAGCAGTTCCCTGAGTCCCTGTCGCAACTTGAGAGGAACCTCAAGCGTCCTGCCACATCTCAAGAAAAACCATGAGATTCTCCCCCTCAACACGAGATGAGTCCCATTTCCAGAGCAGTGTCTCGAATCCCACTTTCCCTCCTGAAACATGAAAGAGTACTGGACACACTTTCTGCTAATCCCGAATTTCCCTGAGGTTCCCATCTGCACACGAGAGGAACATTGAGTTTCATGCCACAACTCAAGGAAAGCCCCATATTTCCCATCCTCAACTCGAGACAAGGGTCGATTCCCTTGCTTCTTTGGGAAAGGGATATCGATGTTCCTGTGTGACTTCAAGAGGAAGCCGGTCTCACCTTGAAACTCAAACGCATCCCCGGGAGTCGTGCCTCAAATCCATAAAGACCCTGATTTCCCCATCCACTCCAGATAAGCCTGACTCCCTTGCCCTGACTCGACTGGAACCACGAGTATCAACTCAAAACACGAAAGGAGTTGTGACAGCCCTGTAGCACCTCAAAAAATAGCCCAAGATCACTGTGTCAACTCAACAGAAATCCTGACACGCCTTTGACACCCCAAGAGGAAAGCGGAGTTCCAAGTCTCCACACGAGATGAGGCCTGACTCTTCTGTTGAAACTCCATAGGAACCCCAAGATCCAGGTCAACACTGGAGAGGAATATTGAGGTTCTGGCCTCAAGTCCAGATGAGGACATATGCCCCAGCCCCGACTGGAGAGGTATCTCGAGAGGCCCCTTGCAACAGGAAAGGAAACTGGACTTTTCCAAGGAAACACGAGCAGGCCCTTTGGGTCTCCATCGCAACTTGAGAGGTACCCAGAGTTTCCTGCCCCAACTCGAGAAAACCCAGGAGATTCTCCCCTCCACACGAGATGAGGCCCTTTTCTGCTGCAGCGTCAGGAGAGAAATCTAGCTTCCCTCTTGAGCCTTGAAAGGTTACTTGAAACCCTTTATACAACTCAAGAAGTTCCCCGACATACCCGTCTCCACTCGAGAAGAACACTGAGTTTCCTGCCACCACTAAAGAAGAGTCCCATTTTCCCCTCCTCATCTCGAGTAGGCTTGACTCCCTTCAGGCAACTCAAGGGGGCCCAGAGGTCCCCATCAAGCCTCGAAATGAAACACGAGATTCCCACCACAACTCGAGGAGAGTCCCGTGGTTCCCACCTCATCTAGAGATGAGGACCCATTCCCTGCTTCAACTCAAGACGAATCCCAACTTCCTCTCACACCACAAGAAGAGGCCTGTCTCAGCTATTGAATCTCGAGTGGAACCCCGCAGATTCCGATGCAAGGAAAAAGGACACCGAGTTCGCCCTCAGCTCGAGGTAAGTCCTGATTCCCCTTCTCTGGCTCCAGTGGAACACCGAGTATTCTCTCAAAGAAGATGGGAGGCCTGACAACCCTGCTGATCCTCTTGAAAAAGCCCAAATACCTTTTCTGAACATGATAGGAGGCCTGACCACCATTTGGCAACTCAAGAGGAAAGCAGAGTTCTGTGCCTCAACACCAGATGAGGCCTGACTCCCTAGTTGAACCTTGAGAGTAAGCCCGAGATCCCATGTCGCCTCCAGAGAGTATCACTGAGTTTCCCGACTGAACTCTAGACAAGGCCATATTCGCTGGCAGTGACTCAAGAAGAATCCCGGCGTGCCCTTTGCAACTCGAAAAGAGACCTGACTTATGGAGGTAAGACATGCGGTTCCCTGAGGTCCCCTTCACAACTCCAGAGGAACATCAAGCGTCCCACCACAACTCGAGAAAAAGCACGAGATTCTCCCCCTCATCGCGAAATGAGGCCTATTTCCAGACCAGTGTCTCGAGAGTTATCCCACGTTCCCACCTGAAACACAAAATGGTACTGGACCCCCTTTCTGCAACTCCTGGATTTCGCCAAGATACCCGTCCCCACACGAGAGAAACACCGAGTTTCCCATCACAACTCAAGGAGAGCCATGTTTGCCCCCTAGTCAACTCGAGACAAGGGTTGATTCCCCTACTACGTCAGGAAAGGAATCCCAAGGTTCCCATGGCAACTCAAGAGGAGGCTGGTCTCACACTGAAACTCGAGCACATCCCCGGGAGTCGTGCCTCAGTTTGAAAAGACCCCGGTTTTCCCATCGACTCCATATAAGCCTGATTCCCCTGCCCTGAATTGATGGGAACCCCGAGTATCTACTCAAAACACAAAAGGAGGTGTGACAGCCCTGTGGCATCTTGTGAAATAGCCCCAGATCCCCATGTCAAAGTGACAGGAATCCTGACACACCTTTGATACCCCGAAAGGAAAACAGAGTTCCAAGTCTCCACGCGAGACGAGGCCTGACTCCCCTGTTGAAACTCTGTAGGAACCCTGAGATCCAGGTCAGCACTTGAGAGGAACACTGAGGTTCCAGCCTCAACTGCAGATGAGGCCCTATGCCCCTGCCCTGACTGGAGAGGAATCCTGAGAGGCCCCTCGCAACTCAAACGGAGATTGGACTTTCCTGAGGCAACACAAGCGGGCCCCTGAGATCCCCATCTCAACTTGAGATAAACACGGAGTTTCCTGAAAACCCAGAGTTTCGAGAAAACACAGAAGATTCTCCCCTCCATGCGAGATGAGGCCCATTTTGCTGCAGGGTTGTGAGAGAAATCTCATCTCTCTTGAGCCTCAAAAGGGTACTTGACACCCTTTATGCAACTCAAGTTCTCTGACATGCCTGTCTCCACTCGAGAGGAATGCCAAATTTCTTGCCACCACTCAAGAAGAGTCCTGTTTTCCCTTCCTAATCTCGAGGAGGCTTGACTCCCTTCAAGAAACTCAAGGGAGCCCAGAGAGCCCCATCAACCCTGGAGAAGAAACCCGAGATTCCCGCCAAAACTCACGGAGGGCCCTGTGGTTCCCACCTCATCTGGAGATGAGGGCCCATTTCCTGCTTCAATTCAAGACGAATCCCAACTTCCCCTCACACCACATGAAGAGGCTTGTCTCACCTATTGAATCTGAATGTAACTTCACGGATCCCGCTGCAAGGAAAAAGGAGTCCTAGTTCCCCCTCAGCTCCAGATACTTCCTGATTTCCCTGCACTGTCTCGACTGTAAATCTGAGTATCAACTGAAAACACAAGTTCCCCCATATCTCAAGATAAGTCCTGATTCCCCTTGTGCTGGCTCCAGGGGAAAACCGAGTATCCCCTCAAAAGATGATGAGAGGCCTGACACCCCTGCTTATCCTCTTGAAAAAGCCCAAATTCCTCGCCTGTACACGACAGGGGGCCTGACCCCCATTTGACAACTCGAGAGGAAAGCAGAGTCCGTGTCTCAAGACTGGATGAGGCCTGACTTCCTAGTTGAATCTTGAGAGGAAGCCCGAGGTCCCTGTCGCTGGCGCAGAGGAACACTGAGTTTCCTGAATGGCCAACTGAACTCTAGACATGGCCCTATTTGCCGGCAGCGGCCTGAGAGGAATTCCCACATGCCCCTCTCCAGTGGAAAAGAGACCTGACTTCTCAGAGGAAAGATGGGCGTGTCCCTGAGGTTCCCATTGCAAGCCAAGAGGAATCTCAAGCGTCCCTTCACAACATGGGAAAAACCACAAGATTCTGCCCCTCAGTGCGAGATGAGGCCTTTTTACAGAGCAGTGTCTTGAGCGGAATCCCAAATTCCCTCCTGAAACGTGAAAGTGGCCTGGACACTTTTTCTGCAACTCCCACATTTCCCCAAGATACCCGTCCCCACGCGAGAGGAACACCGAGTTTCAAGCCACAACTCAAGGAAAGCATCATTTTCCCGCTGTTCAACTCAAGACAAGGGTCAATTCCCCTACTTAATCAGGAAAGGAATCCCGAGGTTCCCGTCGAAATTCAAGTAGAGCCTGGTCTCGTCTTGACTCTCGAGCGTGTCACTGGGAGTGGTGCCTCAATTCAAAAAGTCCCCGATTTCCCCATCCACTCCCGATAAGCCTGATTCCCCTCCCCTGACTCCACTGGAACCCAGATTATCGACTCAAAACACTAAGGGAGGTGTGAAAACGCTGTGGCACCTCGAGAAATAGTCCCATATCCCTATGTCAACTGGAAAGGAAGCCTAACACCCCTTTGACACCCCAAAAGGAAAACGGATTTCCAAGTCTCCACACCAAATGAGGCCTGACTCCCCTGTTGAAACTCCATAGGAACCTGAGATCCATGTCAGCACTGGAGAGGAACCCTGAAGTTCCAGCGTCTTGACCACTTTCTCTAATCCCACCAACTCATTTTCAGTAGTATGTGTCTGCCAGGAGCTGGGCCAGTCTTTCCCAGCAATGTAAGAGACATCTGTTTTAGTGTCTAACAGCCGTGACATTTTATTTCCTTGAATTAAAAGATCTTTAGAAGGCCTAGAAGCTGTATTTTAGCTTGAGTAATAAGGTAAAAGCAAAAGCTGTGTTATTCTTTGACCTTTATCAATTTGCACAGTTTTAGTAGGTGGCGAGATCAAAACTTTAATTTCCTCAGTATAATCAGAATCTACTACACCAGGCACCACCGAAACTCCTTGAAAAGAAAGTGAGTTATGCCCTAGCACAAGTCCAGAATGTCCTCAGGCAGGGGGCCAGCCATTCCCGCTGGAATCGGAGTAACCGGCACATCTGGGGTTAATATTGTTGCGGTGGTAGAAACGAGGTTTAGTCCTGAGCTACCTGGGGTTAATTGGCATGGCTTGTCATCTCTGTTTAGCAGGACAATGTCGATAAACAATGTCCCATTTGGCCACAAAAGAAACATTTTTTATTTGTAGAATCTTTTTTATTACAATTATTTTCTTTCTTTTTCTCTTTTTTTGTTTTTGTTTTTCTCTTTTTGTTTTGTTTTGTTTTTGCTTGTGTGAGACCCCCCTGAGGAAGTTTTCTGCAAGGAGCAGGCTCTGTATATTGTATATGCCTGATTTAAAAGCTCCTTTGTTTAAAAAAAAAAAAATGTCCCTATCTTTTTCAACCTCAGGCAATGTTCTGGGAGGCTTTGGATCTAAACTGGGGAATTCCTAGGCCCTGGGAGGTGCAAATGGAGGTATTTCAAATGTTTTAAATTTTTAAAGGTTTGTGTAGAGGGGAAGGGGCCTCGCCAGGGCGCCCAGACACAACATCCTGTAAGCCCTCTCCTTCCTTGGGAGGTAGAGCACAGTCTCCCTCCTTTTTTAAATAAATGGTAAAAAATATGGCCTGCATAGAAGGTGGAGATCCACCACCATCCACCTCTATAGCCTCTTCCATAGGCTATCTAACAGCCTCATGACAGGGGTCCAGAACATTTCTAATCATATTCCACAGAGCAAAAGCATGATGAGTTTTTAGCTGTTTCCCTACCTGCACCCAAGTACCTAAATTAACAGTGCTCTTTTCTGGAAACCAAGGACATTGCTCTTGTACAAATTTAGAAAAGGATTGAACACTAGCCTTTTTAACTTTAATTACTCTTTTGTTTAACAGTTGCAAAATCAGTTCTATAAAGAGTTGTCATTGTTTTGACTCACTGTTACCCATGTCAGAAAACTAAGATTTAGTAAAGAAGGCTTAGTTTCTTCCTTGTCAAAGTTTTTACCTTTCTTAAGGGGGGTTTCTTTTCAACCTGTAAAAGTCTGCCTTGTCAAGGTTTGCACCCTTGCCAAGGGGGTTTCTTTCAACCCGTCTACCCTTCACGAAGGGGGGTTTCTTTCAACCCATCGGTTTCTTTCAACATTTAAAACACTTTCCCACTCCTTCTCACCCTACCTATCTTATGCAGGGGAGTGTGCGACACCTTGAGTGGGGTTCTATCTCTCCCGAGTTTCTGAGCACTTCTGAGTGGTACCTTCGAACAGCCTGTTCCAGGCACCACTTGCTGGTGTCCAGCCCTGGTGGACCCAGGAAATTCAAAGCCAGGACAGAGTCAGTGTCTTAGGAATTTATTGCTTAATTGAAGATATGAAGGGAGATTAGAAAGAAATAGTGTAGTAGGTAAATAAGTGGAGAAAAGAGGCTGATATTCCATGGCTTACACGGAAAGCTAATAAAGTCTCAAAACAAGACACTTGCACCGTCTATATTAGGCCACAGGTGCCCGCTTGAGTAGCGGAGGGTGCCCCACCTTGGGCTCCCTCTCACGTGGGTGTTAGAAGCCCAGGCAAATAAGTAGACACAGAGAGCCTACGTGTTCCAAGGGATCAGCCTGAAAAAGAGAGGGAGGGAGAGGGAGAAAGAGAGAGAGAGTTGGCACAGGGGAGGCCAAGTTTCTGCAAAAATCCCATAACTTTATTTTTAAAGGGTGTTTATATACCCTAAGTTTTACCTAATGGAAGATACAGAGTCATGCAGGGGCAGCAGTTCTGACCCTTATCGATACCAGGCTTTCTTTTTGCATATCTTTCCATATACAAAAGGTCTAAGGTGATTTACATTATCTTCTTGCCAAGAGGCCTGTTAACACTTTATGGCTCTCTTCCTTAATGAATGTTAATCTCATTTCCCCTGAAGTGTTTTTCTGTAATCTGCATCACCCTTAAAGCACTAAACTTTCATCCCTATAGAACAAAGGTGCAGTGGGTTATAACAAAGAAGGTACTTAACTCAAAGATCTAATGTTGCTACTTGTTTTTTCTATATGCCAACTATATCAACAAATAAAAGATAAAAATTTGGCAGCAAGTATTGGCTCAACAAATGAAACCCTTAATCGGGCCTATTCTAATGATTTTGATGCCTCAGAAGCCCCTACATTCCTAGGATGTTTTAAGCTTTCTATGCCTCTGGTGGTCGGGAGGCCACAAATAATCACATGCACAGCTATAAGAGTCCAACAGGCAGGCTAGAAAGCCATCAGAGGGGTTTTTGGACTGAAACACTGTTATTATGCCCAGAAGACTTATTATTTAAAAGCTCTAAATTAACAAAATAACTTTTTCCAGAAAAAGGTGGTGGTGGGGGACAGCCCCCTGTTAATGTCAGAAGAGTAGGTGGAAAGCATAACACAGTAAAGCAGGCAGACTCTGGTTTTGGGGGTAGATGCTCAAGAATTTCCAGGGGGAGCCCTGAGGCTCGATCCCACCTTTGTGTATGCCAAGCCTCCCTCATCATGACCTTTGCCATGGGCGGGGTTCCTCACACTGGGACCCAGCAGAAAGAGGAGTTCCAAGTCTCCAAATGAGACAAAGCCTGACTTCCATGTTGAAATTCCATAGGAACATGGTGATCCATGTCAGCACTGAGAGGAACATTGAGGTTCTGGTCTCAACTCCAGATGCGGTCCTATGCCCCTGTTCCTACTGGAAAGAAAACATGAGAGGCACCTCGCAACTAGCAAGTAGACTGGATTTTCTTGCGGCAACATGAGCAGGCCCCAAAGGTTCCTGTTGCAACTCAAGAGGGACCCCACGTTTCCTGCAGCAACTCGAGAAAACCCAGGAGATTCTCCCCTCCACGAGAGATGCGGCCCTTTAGGCTGAAGCTTCGCGAGAGTAATCCCTTCTTCTTTCTTGAGTCTCAAAAGGGTACTTGATGCCCTTTATGTAACTCAAGAAATTCCCCTACATACCCGTCTCCACTCAAGAGGAACACAAAGTTTCCCGCCACCACTTAAGAACAGCCCTGTTTTTCCCTCATCTCAAGGAGGCTTGACTCCCTTCAAGCAACCCAAGGGGGCCCAGAGGTCCCTGTCAACCCTCGAGATGAATCCAGAGTTTCCTGCCACAACTCTAAGAGAGTCCCATGGTTCCCACCTCAAAAGGGGATGAGGACCAATTCCTTGCTTCAATTCAAGAAGAAACCTAACTTTCCCTCACACCACAAGAAGACCTCAACTATTGAATCTCGAGTGGAACCCTGCAGATTCTGATGCAAGGAAAAAGGACTCCGTGTTCCCACTCATCTCGAGATAAGTCCTGATTCCCCTGCACTGGCTCCAGGGGAACACCGAATATCCCCTCACAACATGATGGGATGCCAGACGCACTTGCTAATCCTATTGAAAAAGCCCAAATCCCACACCTGAAAGCGACAGGAGGCCTGAACCCCATTTAGCAACTCGAGAGAAAGCAGAGTTCCGTGCCTCAACAACAGATGAGGCGTGATTCCCTAGTTGAAACTTTAGAGGAAGCCCGAGATCCCTGTCACCCCCCACAGATGAACAATGAGTTTCCTGAACGGCCGACTGAACTCTACCCATGGCCCTATTCGCCGGCAGTGACCCAAGAGGAATTTCGACGTGCCCTTCACCACTGGAAGAGACCGGACTTCTTGGAGGCAATACGGGAGGGTCCCTGATGTCTCCATCGCAACTTTAGAGGAACCTCAAGTTTCCCGCCAAAACTTGAGAAAAACCACGACATTCTCCCCCTCAACGTGAGATGAGGCCTTTTTACAGAGCAGTGTCTTGAGCAGAAACCCACGTTCCCTCCTGAAACGCGAAAGTGTACTGGACACCCTTTCTGCATGACCCAAGTTTCGCCAAGATAGCCGTCCCTTTCTGAGAGGAACACCGAGTTTCAAGCCACAATTCAAGGAGAGCCCCTTTTTCCCGCTCCTCAACTCGAGACAAGGGTCGATTCCCCTGCTTAATCTGGAAAGGAATCCTGAGGCACTTTCACAGCTCAAGTAAAGCCTGGTCTTACCTTGAAACTCCAGCGCGTCCCAGGGAGTCGAGCGTCAATTTGAAATGACCCCGATTTCCCCATCTACTCCAGATAAGCCTGATCCCCCTGCCCTGACATGACTGGAACCACCAGTATCGACTCAAAACACGAAGGGAGGTGTGACAGCCCTGTGGCACCTTGAGAAATAGCCCTCTATCCCTATGTCAACTCGACAGGAAGCCTGACATCCCTTTGAAACCCCGAGTGGAAACCAGAGTTCAAAGTCTCCACACCAGATGAGGCCTGACCCCCCTGTTAAAACTCCATAGGAACTCGACATCCATGTCAGCACTGGAGAGCAACCATGAGGTTCCGTCCTCAACACCAGATGAAGCCATATGCCTCTGCCCTGAATGGAAAGGAATCCCAAGAGGCCCCTTGCAACTCAAATGGAGACTGGACTATCCTGAAGCAATGTGAGCGGGCCCCTGAGGTCACCGTCGCAACTCGAGAGATACCCCGAGTTTCCTGCTACAACTCGAGAAAACCCAGGAGATTCTCACCTCCACGTGAGATGAGGCCTTTTCCGCTGCCGCGTCACGAGAGAAATCCCACATTCCTCTTGAGCCTCAAAAGAGTACTTGTCGCCCTTTATGCAACTCAAGAAGTTCCCCAACATACCCATCTCCACTCAACTAGAACACCAAGTTTCCCAGAACCACTCAAGAAGAGCCCTGTTTTCCCCTCCTCATCTCAAGGAGGCTTGAATCCCTTCAGACCACTCAAGGGGGCCCAGAGGTCCCCATTAACCTTCGAAATGAAAACCGAGTTTCCTGCCACATCTCAAGGAGAGCCCCGTGGTTCCCAGCTCATCTGGAGATAAGGGCCCATTCCCTGCTTCAACTCAAGACGAATCCCAATATCCCCTCACACCACATGAAGAAGCCTCTCTCACCTATTGACTCCCACCTGTAACCCCCAGGATCCTGCTGCAAGGAAAAAGAACACCGAGTTCCCCTTCAGCTCGAGACGAGTCCTGATTCCCCTGCGCTGGCTACAGGGGAACACCTAATAACCCCTCACAACATGATAGGAGGCCTGACGCCCCTGCTGATCATCCTGAAAAAGCCCAAATTCCTTGCCTGAACGCGACAGGAGGCCTGACCCCCGTTTGACAATTCGAGAGAAAAGCAGAGTTCTGTGCCTCAACACCAGACGAGGCCTGACTCCCTAGTTGAACCTTGAGAGGAAGCCCGAGATCACTGTTGCCGCCAGAAAGGAAAACTGAGTTTCCCAACTGAACTCAAGAGACATCCCTATTCGCCGGCAGTGACTCAAGAGGAATCCACACGTGTCCCTCACAACTCGAAAAGAGACCTGACTTCTCAGAGGCAAGAAGAGCCTGTCCCCGAGGGCTCCATCACAACTCGAGAGGAACACCAAGCCTCCCACCACAGTAGAGAAAAACCACGAGATTCTCCCCCTCAAAGCAAGATGAGGCCCTTTTCCAGAGCAGTGTCTGGAGAGGAATCCCATGTTCCCTCCTGAAACGTGATATAGTACTGGACACCCTTTATGCCACCCAGAGAGTCTCCCAAGATAAACTTCTCCAATCGAGGAGAACACCGAGATTCAGGCCACAACTCAAAAGAGCCCAATTTTCCCCCTTCTCAGCTTGAGAGAAGGGTATACTTCCCTGCTTCGTTGGTAAAGGAATCTTGAGGTTCCTGTAGCACCTCAAGAGGAGGCTGGCCTCACCTTGAAACTCGAGCGCGTCCCCAGGAGTCGTGCCTCAGTTTGGAAAGACCTCGATTTCCCCATCCACGCCAGATAAGCCTGATTCCCCTGCACATACTCGACTGGGAACCCCGAGTATTGACTCAAAACATGAAAGGAGGTGTGACAGCGCTGTGGCACCTCGAGAAATAGCCCCAGGTCCCTATGTCGACTCGACAGGAACCCTGACACCCCTTTGGCACCTCGAAAGGAAAGCAGAGTTCCAAGTCTCCACATGAAATGAGTCCTGACTCCCCTGTTGAAACTCCATAGGAACCCTGAGATCCATGTCAGCATGGAGAGGAACTCTGAGGTTCAAGCCACAAATTCCAGATGAGGCCCTATGCCTCTGCCCCAACTGGAGAGGAATCCTGAGAGGCCCCTAGCAACTCAAATGGAGCCTGGACTTTCCTGAGGCAACACGAGCCGGCCACTGAGATCCCTGTCACACCTCGAGAGGTACCCCATGTTTCCTGCCGAAACTTGAGAAAACACAGGAAATTCTCTTGTCCAAGCGAGATGAGGCTCTTTTCTGCTGCAGTGTCATGAGAGAAATCCCACCTTCCCCCTTGAGCCTCAAATGGGTACTTGACGCCCTTTATGCAGTTCAAGAAGTTCCCCCACTTACCCGTCCCCACTTGAGAGGAACACTGAGTTTCCTGCCACCACTCAAGAAGAGCCCCGTTTTCCCCTCTCACCTCGAGATGATGGTCCACTCCCCTTCTTCGTCTGCAATGGAATCCCAACGTTCCTGTTGCACCTCAAGAGGAGGCCTGTCCCATCTTAAAATTTGAGGGGAACTCCAAGGGTCGTGCCACTGATGGAAAGCACACCGATGTCCCCATCCACTTGACATAAGGCCTGATTCCCCTGCAGCAACTTGACTGTCACCCAGAGTATCAACTCACAACCCAAATCAAGGCCTCGGAGCCCCGTGGCACCTCTAGAAATAGTCCCAGATCCCTACCTCAACTCGACGGTAGGCCTGACACCACTTTTACATCTCGAGAAAGAAGTGGAGTTCCATGCCTCATCACGAGATGACGTCTGACTCCCCAGTGGAATCTCCTTAGGAACCCCATGATCCATGTTAGAACTGGAGAGGAATCCTGAGTTTCCGACTTCAACTCGAGATGAGGGCCTAGACCCTGGCACCAACTCAAGAGGAATCCCGATAGACCCCTCACAACTAGAAAGGATTCCTGATTTCCCAGAGACAACATGAGAGGCTCCTTCAGGTCCCTGTCTCAACTCAAGGAAACCCAAACCTCTTGCCACAACTCGAGAAACACCTTGAGATTCCCTCCTCAATGCGAATTGAGGCCTGATTCTCCTGCTGTGACTCCAGAGCAAACCTGCCCTCCCCCTCGCAAGTCAAATGAAGATTTGAGTTCCTTGAGTCAAGAGGACCGGGACACTGAAGTCCCTGTCACAACTCGAGAGGAATCCCAAGCTTCCCGCCACAACTCGAGATAAACCATGATTTTCCCCCATCAATGTGAGATGAGGCCTTTGGTCCTGCAGAGCCTAGAGAGCAATGCCGAGTTTCCTCTAAATACTGGAGAGGAGGTTTGACTCCCTGCATGCAACTCAAGGGAGCTCAGAGGTCCCTGTCAGTCCTGGAAAAGAAATCCGAGTTTCCCGACAGAACTCAAGGAGAGCCCCGTGGTTCCCACCTCATCTGGAGGTGAGGGCCCATTCCCTGATTCAACTCAAGAGCAAACCCAACTTCCTATTGTGCCACAAGAAGAGCCCTGTCTCAGCTATTGAAACTCGAGTGGAACCCCGCATATCCTGCTGCAAGGAAAAAGGACACCAACTTCCCCCTCAGCTCGAGATAAGTCCTGATTCCACTGCACCGGCTCCAATGGAACACTGAGTATACCCTCACAACAAGATGGGAGGCCTGAGTCCACTGTTGATTCTCTTGAAAAAGCCAAAATTCCCCACCTGGACTCGACAGTAGGCCTGACATTCCTTTGACAACTGGAGAAAAAAGCAGAGTTCTGTGACTCCCCACCAGACGAGGCCTGACTCCCTAGCTGAACCTTGAGAGGAAGCCAGAGGTCCCTGTTGCCATTGGTGAGGAACAATGAGTTTCCCGACTGAACCTAGACATGGACCTATTCACCGGCAGCGACTCGAGAGGAATCCCGACGAGCCCCTCAGCACTTGAAAAGACCTTACTTTTCTGAGGCAAGATGAGCGGGTCCCTGAGGCCCCCGTCACAACTCGAGAGGAACCTCAAGCTTCTAGCCACAACTCGAGAAAAGCACTAGATTCCACCGTCAATGCAAGATAATGCCCATTGTTTCTACATAGCCTAAAGGGCAATCACGAGTTCCCTCTTAAAACTAGAGAGGAGGCTTTTCTCCCTGCATGCAACTCAAGGGGGCCCAGAGGTCCCCGTCATTCCTCACACGAAACCCGAGTTTCCCACCACAACTCCAGGAGAGCCCTGTGTTTCCCACTCATCTGGAGATGAGGGCCCATTCCCTGCTTGAACTCAAAACGAATCCCAACTTCCCCTAACACCACAAGGAGAGGCCTTTCTCACCTATTAAATCTCAAGTGGAACCCCGTGTACCCTGCTGCAAGGAAAAAGGACACTGAGTTCCCCCTCAGCTCGAGATAAATCCTGATTCCCCTTTGCCGGCTCCAATGGAACACTGAGTATCCCCTAACAACATGATGGGAGCCCTAGTCCACTACTGATTCTCTTAAAAAAGACCAAATTACCAGCCTTTAACTCGACAGGAGGAATGACTCATTTGACAACTCGAGAGGAAAGCAGAGTTCTGTGACTCCCCACAAGACGAGGCCTGACTCCCTAGTTGAACCTTGATAGGAAGCTCGAGATCCCTGTCGCAGCTGGAGAGGAACACTGAGTTTCCCGACTGAACTCAGTTAAGTTCAGTTGCTCAGTCATGTCCTAATGTTTGCGATCCCATGAATCAGAGCATGCCAGGACTCCCTGTCCATCACCAACACCTGGAGTTCACTCAGACTCAAGTCCATCGAGTCAGTGATGCCATTCAGCCATCTCATCCTCTGTTGTCCCCTTCTCCTCTTGCCCCCACTCCCTCCTAGCATCAGAGTCTTAAGCAATGAGTCAACTCTTTGCATGAGGTAGCCAAACTACTGGACCTTCAGCTTTAGCATCATTCCTTCCAAAGAAATCCAAGGGTTGATCTCCTTCAGAATGGATTGGCTGGAACTCCTTGGAGTCCAAGGAAATCGCAAGAGTCTTCTCCAACACCACAGTTCATAAGCATTAATTCTTCAGCACTCAGCCTTCTTCACAGTCCAAATCTCACATCCATACATGACCACTGGAAAAACCATAGCCTTGACTAGACGGACCTTTATTGGCAAAGTAATGTCTCTGCTTTTGAATATGCTATCAGGGTTTGTCATAACTTTTCTTCCAAGGAGTAAGCGTCTTTTAATTTCATGGCTGCAGTCACCATCTGCAGTGATTTTGGAGCCCAGAAAAATAAAGTCTGATACTGTTTCCACTGTTTCCCCATCTATTCCCCATGAAGTAATGGGACCAGATGCCATGATCTTCGTTTTCTGACTGTTGAGTTTAAGCCTACGTTTTCACTCTCCACTTTCACTTTCAGCAAGAGGTTTTTAGTTCCTCTTCAGTTTCTGCCACAAGGGTGGTGTCATCTGCATATCTGAAGTTATTGATATTTCTCCCAGAAATCTTGATTCCAGCTTGTGTTTCTTTCAGTCCAGCGTTTCTCATGATGTACTCTGCATAGAAGTTAAATAAGCAGGGTGACAATATACAGCCTTGATGTACTCCTTTTCCTATTTGGAACTAGTCTGTTGTTCCATGTCTAGTTCTAACTGTTGCTTCCTGACCTACACACAGATTTCTCAAGAGGCAGGTCAGATGGTCTGGTATTCCCACCTCTTTCAGAATTTTCCACAGTTTATTGTGATCCACACAGTCAAAGGCTCTGGAATAGTCAATAAAGCAGAAACAGATGTTTTACTGGAACTCTCTTGCTTTTTCCATGATCCAGCATATGTTGGCTATCTGATCTCTGGTTCCTCTGCCTTTTCTAAAACCTGCATGAACATTAGGAAGTTCAATGTTCACATATTGCTGAAACCTAGCTTGGAGGATTTTGAGCATTACTTTACTAGCATATGAGATGAGTGCAATTGTGCGGTAGTTTGAGCATTCTTTGGCATTGTCTTTCTTTGGGATTGGAATTAAAACTGACATTTTCCAAGTCCTGTGGCCACTGCTGAGTTTTTCAAATTTGCTGGCATATTGAGTGCAGCACTTTCACAGCATCGTCTTTCAGGATTTGAAATAGCTCAACTGGAATGCCATCATCTCCACTAGCTTTGTTCATAGTGATGCTTTCTAAGGCCCACTTGACTTATGTCTGGCTCTAGATGAGTGATTATACCACCGTGATTATCCGGGTCATGAAGATCTTTTCTGCACAGTTCTTTTTTGTATTCTTGCCACCTCTTCTTAATATCTTCTGCTTCTGTTAAGTCCATAACATTTCTGTATTTTTTCGAGCCCATTTTTGCATGAAATGTTCCCTTGGTATCTCTAATTTTCTTGAAGAGATCTCTAGTCTTTCCCATTTTGTTGCTTTCCTCTATTTCTTTGCATTGATCACTGAAGAAGGCTTTCTTTTCGCTTCTTGCTTTTCTTTGGAATTCTGCATTCAGATGCTTATATCTTTCCTTTTCTGCTTTGTTTTTCGCCTCTCTTCTTTTCACACCTATTTGTAAGGCCTCCCCAGAGAGCCATATTGCTTTTTTGCATTTCTTTTCCATGGGGATGGTCTTGATCCCTGCCTCCTGTACAATGTCACGAACCTCATTCCATAGTTTATCAAACACTCTATCTATCAGAACTAGGCCCTTAAATCTATTTCTCACTTCCACTGTATAATCATAAGGGATTTGATTTAGGTCATACGTGAATGGTCTGCGGTTTTCCCTACTTTCTTCAATTTAAGTCTGAATTTGGTAATAAGGAGTTCATGATCTGAGCCACAGTCAGCTCCTGGTCTTGTTTGTGTTGACTGTATAGAGCTTCTCCATCTTTGGCTTCAAAGAATATAATCCATCTGATTTCGGTGTTGACCATCTGGTGATGTCCATGTGTAGTCTTCTCTTGTGTTGTTGGAAGAAGGTGTTGGTGTTTGCTATGACCACTGCATTTTCTTGGCAAAACTCTACTAGTCTTTGACCTGCTTCAATCCACTTTCCAAGGCCAAATTTGCCTGTTACTCCAGGTGTTTCTTGACTTCCTACTTTTGCATTCCAGTCCCCTATAATGAAAAGGACATCTTTTTTGGGTGTTAGTTCTAAAAGGTCTCGTAGGTCTTCATAGAACTGTTCAACTTCAGCTTCTGCAGCGTTACTGGGTGGGGCATAGACTTGGATTACTGTGATATTGAATGGTTTGCCTTGGAAACGAACGGAGATCATTCTGTTGTTTTCGAGATTGCATCCAAGTACTGCATTTCGGACTCTTCTTGACCATGATGGCTACTCCATTTCTTCTGAGGGATTCCTGCCCGCAGTAGTAGGTATAATGGTCATTTGATTTAAATTCACCCATCCCAGTCCATTTTAGTTCGCTGATTCCTAGAATTTCGACATTCCCTCTTACCATCTCGTTTGACCACTTCCAATTTGCCTTGATTCATGGACCTGACATTCCAGGTTTCTATGCAATATTGCTCTTTACAGCATTGGACCTTGCTTCTATCACCAGTCACATCCACAGCTGGGTATTGTTTTTACTTTGGCTCCATCCCTTCATTCTTTCTGGACTTATTTCTCCACTGATCTCTAGTAGCGTGTTAGGCACCTACTGACCTGGAGAGTTCCTCTTTCAGTATCTTATCATTTTGCCTTTTCATACTGTTCATGGGGTTCTAAAGGCAAGAATACTGAAGTTATTTGCCATTCTCTTCTCCAGTGGACCACATTCTGTCAGACCTCTCCACCATCACCAGCCCATCTTGGGGTGCCCCATGGGCATGGCTTAGTTTCATTGAGTTAGACAAGGTGTGGCCCTAGTGTGATTAGTTTGACTAGTTTTCTGTGTGTATGGTTTCAATATGTCTGCCCTCTGATGCCTTCTTGCAACACCTACAATCTTACTTTGGGTTTCTCTTACTTTGGACATGGGGTATCTCTTCACAGCTGCCCCAGCAAAGCGCAGCAGCTGCTCATTACCTTGGACCAAGAGTATCTCCTCACTGCCACCCTTCCTGACCTTCAATGTGGGATAGCTCCTCTAGGCCCCCCTGTGCCGGCGCAGCCACCACTCCTTGGATGTGGGGTTACTCTTCCCTGCCGCCACCCCTGACCTTGGATTCATGGTAGGTCCTCTCAGTCGTTCCTGCATTGTCACAGCCTGGCACTCTCGGCCACTGCCCCTGACCTCACACGTGGAGTAACTCCTCTTGGCCACTGCCCTTTGGGCATGGGGTTCCTCGCGGCTTCTGCCCCTGACTTCGGACGTGGGGTAGCTCCTTTTGGCCATGGTCACAGCCAGCCTTGCTTTGTGTGCTGGTTGCAGCCACCCGCGCTTCGTGTGCCAGTCACAGACGCCCTGACTGAACTCTAGACACGGCCATATTTGCCGGCAGTGATGCGAGAGGAATCCCCACATGCCCCTCACAACTGGTACTGAGACCTGACTTCTTTGAGGCAAGATGAAAGGGTCCCTGAAATCCTGTCGCAACTCGAGAGGAACCCCAAGCTTCCCACCACAACTTGAGATTCTCCTGTCACCGAGTTCCCTTCAGCTCAAGATAAGTCCTGATTCCCTTGCACCAGCTCCAGTGGAATACCAAGTATCCCCACACAACATGATGGGACTCCCCTGCTGATCCCCTTGAAAAAGCCCAAATTCCCCGCATAAACTCGACAGGAGGCCTGTCACCCCTTTGACAACTCAAGCAGAAAGCAAAGTTGCTGGCTTCAACACCAGACGAGACCTGACTCCCTAGTTGAACCTTGATAGGAAGCCTGAAATCCCTGTTGCCGTCTGAGAGGAATACTTGAGTTTCCTGACTGTACTCTACACACGTCCCTATTCACCTGTAGTGACTTGAGAGGAATCCCGATGTGACCCTCGCAACTGAAAAAGAGACCTGACTTCTCTGAGGCAAGATGAGCACGTCCCTCAGGTCCCCATCACAACTCGTGAGCAACCCCAACTTTCATGCTGCAACTCGAAGAAAACCACGAGATTCTCGCCCTCAACGTGAAATGAGGCCTTTGTTCCAGAGCTGTATCTTGAGAGGAATCTCATCTTCGCTGTTGAAACATGAAAGTGTACCGGACAGCCTTTATTAAATTCCCAAAGTTTCCCGAGATAGCCATCCCCACTCGAGAGGAACACCGAGTTTCACACCACAACTCAAGAAGAGCCCCATTTTCCCCCTCCTCAACTCGAGACGAAGGTCGATTCCCCTGCTTCCTTGGTAAGGAATCCCAACGTTCCCATTGCACCGCAAGAGGAGCCGGTCTCACCTTGAAACTTGAACGCATCCCCAGGAGTCGTGGCTCAATTTGAAAATAAATGATTTCCCCATCCACTCCAAAGAAGCCTGATTCCCCTGCCCTGTTTCGACTGGAACCCCGAGTATAGACTCAAAACACGAGTTCCCCCTGAGCTCAAGATAAGTCCTGATTCCCCTTCGCCAGCTCCAATGGAACACCGAGTATCCCCTCACAACATGATAGCAGGCCTGACGCCCCTGCTGATCCTCTTGAAAAAGCCCCGATTTCCCGCCTGAATGTGACAGGAGGCCTGACACCCATTTGACAACTCGAAAGGAAAGCACAGTTCCGTGCTCAACACCAGACAAGGCCTGACTCCCTAGTTGAACCTTGAGAGGAAGCCCGAGATCCCTGTCGCCGCCAGAGAGGAAAACTGAGTTTCCCGACTGAACTCTGGACACAGCCCTATTCTCTGGCATGGACTCAAGAGGAATCCCGACATGCCCCTAGCCACTCGAAAGGAGACCTCACTTCTCTGAGGCAAGATGAGCGGGTCCCTGAGGTTCCCGTCGCAACTTGATAGGAATCATAAGCTTCCGTTTGCAACTCGAAAAAAACCAGAAGATTCTCCCCCTCAAAGCGAGATGAGGTCCTTTTCCAGAGCACTCTCGAGAGGAATCCCAGGTTCCCTCCTGAAACGCAAAAGGGTACTGGACACACTTTAGCAACTCAGAAAGTTCCAGATACCCATCCCCACTCAAGAGGAACACCGAGTTTCAGGCCACAACTCAAGAAGAGCCCAGTTTTCCTCCTGCTCACCTCGAGATGAGGGTCAGTTCTCCTGCTTCATCGGGAAAAGAATCCCGAGATTTCCATCACACCTCAAGTGGAGGCAGGTCTCACTTTGAAATTCTATCACATCCCCGAGAGTCATGCCTCAATTTGAAAAGACCCCAATTTCCCCATCCACTCCAGGTAAGCCTGATTCCCTTGCACTGACTCGACTGGAACCCCGAGTATTGACTCAAAACACAAAGGGAAGTGTGACAGCCCTGTGGCCCCTCAAGATGTAGCCCCAGATCCCTACTTCAACTCGACGGGAGGCCTGACACCCCTGTGACACCTCGAGTGGAAAGCAGAGTTCCATGTCTCTACAAAAGACGAGGCCTGGCTCCCCTGTTGAAACTCCATAGGAACCACGAGATGTATGTCAGCACTGGAGAGGAACCCTGAGCTTGCTGCCTCAACTCTAAATGAAGCCCTAGTCCCCAGCACCAACTCAAGAGGAATCCCGAGAGGCCCCTCACAATTTAAAAGGATTCCTGACTTCCCAGAGAAAACATGAGAGGCTCCCTCAGGTCCCTGTTACAACTTGAGGGAACCCAAACCTCCTGTCAAAACTCAAGAAGAACCTTAAGATTCCCCCTTCAATGCGAATTGAGGCCTAATTCCCCTGTTGTGACTCCAGAGCAACCCCGCACTCCCCCTCGCAACTCGAATGGAGACTTGAGTTCCCTGAGACAACAGGAGTGGTGCCTGAGTTCCCCATGGTACCTGGAGAGGAATCCCAAGCCTCCCACCACAACTCAAGACAAGCTGTGATATTCCCCCATCAACAAGAGATGGGGCCCTTTGTTCCTGCAGCTCCTAGACAGCAATCCCGAGTTCTCTCTCAAAACTTGAGAAGAGGCTTGACTCCCTGCATTCAATTCAAGGGGGCTCAGAGGTCCCTGTCACCCCTCGAGATGACACACCGAGTTTCCCACCACAACTTGAGGAGAGCCCCGGGGTTCCCACCTCATCTGGAGATGAGGGCCCATTCCCTGATTCAACTCAAGATGAATCCCAACTTCCCCTCACACCACAAGAAGAGGCCTGTCTCAGCTATTGAATCTCGAGTGGAACCCCATGGATCCTGCTGCAAGGAAAAAGGACACTGAGTTCCCCCTCAGCTTGAGATAAGTCCTGATTACCTTGCTCCAGATCCAATGGAACACAGAGTATACCCTCACATGATGGGAGGCCTGACTCCACTACTGATCCTCTTGGAAAAGCCCAATTTTCCTGCCTGAACTTGACAGGAGGCCTGACACCTCTTTGACAACTCGAGCCGAAAACAGAGGTCAGTGCCTCAACACCACACGAGGAATGACTCCCTAGTTGAACCTTGATAGGAAGCCCAAGATCCCTGTCGCCAAAGGGAAAGGAACACTGAGTTTCCTGACTGAACTCTAGACACGGCCCTATTCACCGGCAGCGACTCGAGAGGAATACTTACGTGCTCCTCACAACTCGAAAAGAGTCCTGACTTCTCTAAGGCAAGATAAGTGGGTCTCTGAGGTCCCCGTCACACCTCAAGAGGATCCCCAACTTCCCGCCACAACTGGAGAAAAACCACTAGATTCCCCCATCATCACCAGATGAGGCCCTTCTTTTCCTGGTAGGCCTAGAGAGCAATCCCGAATTACCTCTCAAAACGCCATAGGAAGAGTGACTCCATTTAGGCTACTCAAAGGGCTCTAAGAGATACCAGTCGGAAGTTAATCGGAGAGCAGAGTTCTTTGCTTCAACTCAAGACGACGCCTGATTACCCAGTTGAAACTTGAACTAAACCCCGAGGTCCCTGTCTCCCCTGGAGAGGAACCTAGACTTTCTGGACACAAGTCTAGATGAGGCCTATTTCCCCTGCTGTGACTTGAGAGGAATCCCAAGGTGCCCGTCAAAACTCACCATGAGACCTGATTTCCCTGAAGCAATGGGAGCGGAGCCCTGAGGTCCTCATCGTAGCTCAAGAGCAACCCCAAACTTCGCACCAAGCCTCAGGAAAAGCCATGGGATTCTCCCCTCCACACGAGATGAGGCCCTTTTTTGCTGTAGCGTTTCCAAAGAAATTCCACGTTCCCTCTGGGAACTCGAAAGGGTACTTGCCACCCTTTATGAAACTCCAGAAGTTTCCCAAGATACTCGTCCCCACTCGAGAGGAATGCTGAGTTTCCAGCCAGAATTCAAGAAGAGCCCCGTTTAACCATCTGCAACTCGAGATATGGGTTGATTCTCCTGCTTCGTCTGGAAAGGAATACCAACGTCCCCATCGCACCTCAAGAGGAGGCTGTTCTCAACTTGAACCTTTAGAGGAACCCAGGGATCTTGCCACAATTCAAAAGACACGGATTTCCCAACCACTCGAAATAAGGCCTGATTCCCTTACACTGATTTGAATGTCACCCCGAGAATCAACTCAGAACATGAAGGGAGGAGTGATACCTAGGTTTCATATTTGAGAAAATGCCTGGGTCCCAAATTCAAGTTGACTGGAGGTCTGAAACCTCTTGTACATCTCGAGAGGAAAGCAGAGTTCCATGAATCCACACAAGTGGAGACCTGACTCCCAGTTTGAAACTGCATACACGCCCCGAGATCCACATCAGAACATGAGAGGAACCCTGAGGTACCTGCCTCAACTCGAGGTGAGGCCATCTTCCTTTGCACTGACCCCAGAAGAATCCCGAGAGGTCCCTCACAACTCAAAAGTATTCCTGACTTCCCATAGGCACCATGAGAAGCTCCCTGAGGTCACCATCGCAACTCAAGGGAACCCAAAGTTTCCTGATGCAACTCGAGACTGACCTCGAGATTCCCTTTTCAATGTGGATTGAGACCCAATTCCCTTGCTGTGACTCGAGAGCTATCCCACATTCCCCCTGGCAACTCGAATGGGGACTGGACTTCCCTGAGGCAACACGAGAGGCTACCTGAGTTCCCCATCGAAACTTGAGAGAAACCCCAAACTTCCTGCCGCAACTCAAGAAAAACCATGAGATTTCCTCACCATCGCATGGTTGAGGCCCTTCATTACCTGCAGGGCCTAGAGATCAATCCTAAGCTCCCTCTCAAAACTCCATAGGAGGTTTGACTCCCTTTAGGCCACTCAAAGGGATCTAAGAGATACCCATCTCAAGTAGAGTAGAGAGAAGAGTTCTTTGCTTCAACTCGAGACGATACCTGACTCCACAGGTGAACTTTGAATGCAACCCCGAGATCCCTGTCACCAATGGAGAGGAACACGGAGTTTCTGGACAAAAGTCTAGATGAGGCCTATTTCCCCTGCAGTGACTTGAGAGGAATCCCGATGTGCCCATCTCAACTCGAGATGAGACCTAACTTCCCTGAGGCAATGGGAGTGGGACCTGAGGTCTTCATCACAACTCGAGAGTACCCCAATCTTCTCACCAAGCCCTGGGAAAAACCATGGGTTCTCCCCTCATTGTGAGATGAGGCCCTTTCCCACTGCAGTGTCTCGAGAGAAATCCCACTTTCCCTCTTTAAACTCAAAGCGGTATGTGACACCCTTTATGCAATTCAAGAAGCTCCCTGACACATCGGTCTTTACTCGAAGGGAACACGGAGTTTCCTGGGACAACTAATCTGATCCCCTTTTCCCCTCCTTGTCTCAAGATGAGGGTTGACTCCCCTGCTTTGTTTGGAAAGGAATCCCAACGTTCCCATCTCACATCAAGAGAAGGATGGTCTCATATTGAAACTGGAGAGGAACCCTCCTGTGTCATGCCACAATCCGAGAGATACTGATATCCCCATCCACTGGAGATAAGGAATGATGCCCCTGCAATGATTCGAAAGCCAGAGTGTCAAGTCACAACACGAAGGGTCACTGACACCCCCGTTGCATCTTCCAGAAAAAGCCACAGGTTCCAAATACAACTTGCAAGAGCCCTGACACCCCATGAACAACTCGAGAGGCCATCGGATTTCCATGCCTCAATGAAAAACGAGACCTGACTCTCCTGTTCAAACTCCACAGAAACCCCGAGATTGATGTCGGAAATGAAGAGGAACCTAGAGGTTCCCGCCTCAAAATGAGAAGAGGCCCCATTCATCCCTGCAGTGACTCGAGAGGAATCCCGAGGTGCTCCTTGCAACTCGAAAGATCTGACTTCACTGAGGAAACACGAGCGGAGGCCCCAGGTCCCCATGCAACTCGAGAGGAACCCTAAGCTTCCCGCCACTAGTAAAAAACACGAAATTCTCCCCTCCACGCTAGATGAGGCCCTTTTACACTGCAGTGTTTCCAAAGAAATCCCACATTCCCTCTGGGAACTCGAAAGGGTACTTGCCACCCTTTATGAAACTCCAGAAGTTTCCCAAGATGCCCGTCCCACTGAAGAGGAACACTGAGTTCCCCGCCAGAAATCAAGAAAAGCCTCACTTTCCCCTCCTCAACTCGAGATGAGGATCGATTCCGCTGCTTCGTCTGGAAAGGAATGCCGACGTCCCCTTGGAACGTCAAGAAGAAGCCGTTCTAAACCTGAAACTGGAGAGGAACCTGGACCTCTTGCCACATTTCAAAGGAAACGCATTACCCCATCCACTCGAGATAAGGCCTGACTCCCTTGCAAAGATTTGATTGTCACCTAGAGAATCAACTCACGACATGAAGGGTGGACAGATACCCTGGTTGAAAATTCGATAAAAGTGCCAGGTCACAAATTGAACTCGACTGGAGGCCTGAAACCTCTCTTAAACCTTGAGAGGAAAGCAGAGTTCCATGAATCTACACAAGTCGAGACCCGACTCCTTGTTTGAAACTCCACACACACCCCGAGATCCACGTCAGAACAGGAGAGGAACCCTGAGGTATCCGCCTCAACTCGAGATGAAACCATCTTCCATTGCACCACCTCTAGAGGAATCCCGAGAAGCCCCTCACAACTCAAAAGTATTCCTGACTTCCCATAGGCACCATGAGAAGCTCCCTGAGGTCACCATCGCAACTCGAGGGAACCCAAAGTTTTCTGCCACAACTCGAGACTGACCTGGAGATTCCCCTATCAATGCGATTTGAGACCAGATTCCCCTGCTGTGACTAGAGAGCAATCTCATTCTCCTCCTTGCAACATGAATGGAGACTGGACTTCCCTGAGACAACACAAGAGGCTCCCTGAGTTCTGTGTCATAACTCGAGAGAAACCCCAAACTTCCCGCACAACTTGAGAAAAACCACGAGATTCCACCATTGTCAGGAGATGAGGCCCTTCTTTTCCTGCAGGGCCTAGAGAGCAATGCTGAGTTCCCTCCGAAAACTCCATAGGGGGTTTGACTTCCTTTAGACCTCTCCAAGGGCTCCTAGAGATACCCGTCACAAATCGAGTGGAGAGCAGTGTTCTTTGCTTCAACTCGAGATGAGGACTGACTCCCCTGGTGAACCTTGAACTCCAGATCCCTGTCGCCAATGGAGAGGAACACGGAGTTTCTGGACACAAGTCTAGATGAGGCCTATTTCCCTGCAGTGACTTGAGAAGAATCCCGAGGTGCCCATCTAAACTCGAGTGAGACCTCATTTCTCTGAGGCAATGTGAGCAACACCCTGAGGTCCTCGTCGCAACTTGAGAGCAACCCCAATCTTTCCACCTAGCCTTGGGAAAAACCATGAGATTCTTCCCTGCACGCAAGATGAGGCCCTTTTACACTGCAGCGTTTCCAAAGAAATTCCATATTCCCTCTTGAAACTTGAAAGGGTACTTGCCACCCTTTATGAAACTGCAGAAATTTCCCGAGATACCTGTTCCCACTCGAGAGGAATGCTGAGTTTCCCACCAGAACTCAAGAAGAGCCCCGTTTTCCCCTTCTCACCTCGAGATGAGAGTCTATTCCCCTGCTTCATCGGGAAAGGAATGCTGACGTCTCTGTCGCACCACAAGAGGAGGCTGTTCTCAAACTGAACCTGGAGAGGAACCTGGGGGCGTTACTAAAATTCAAAAGACACGGATTTCCACATCCACTCGAGATAAGTCCTAACTCCCTTACACCGATTCGAATGTTACCCCAAGGATCAACTCACCACACGAAGGGAGGACTGATACCCCTGTTCCAAATTTGAGAAAAGTGCCAGATCCCAAATTCAACTTGACTGGAAACTTGACACCTTGAGAGGAAAGGAGAGTTCCATGCCTCCACACAAGTCGAGACCTGACTCCCTGTTTGAAACTGCATACACACACCAAGATCCATGTCAGAACAAGAGAGGATCCCTGAGGTTCCTGCCTCAACTCGAGATGAGGCCCTCTTCCATTGCACCGACCACAGAGGAATACCGAGAGGCCCCTCACAACTCAAAAGTACTACTGACTTCCCATAGGCACCATGGAAAGCTGCCTGAAGTCAACGTCACAATTTGAGGGAAAGCAAAGTTTCTTTCCCCAACATGAGAAAGACCTCAAGATTCCCCTTTCAACGTGATTTGAGGCCAGATTCCCCTGCTCTGACTCGAGAGCAATCCCACGCTCCCCCTGGCAACTTGAATGGAGACTGGGCTTCCCTGAGGCAACAGGAGAGGCTCCCTGAGTTCCCCATTGTAACTTGAGAGAAACCCCAGACTTCTCATCACAACGTGAGAAAAAACACGAGATTCTCATCTCATCGCGAGATGAGGCCCTTCTTTTCCTGCAGGGCTTAGGGAGCAATCTGGAGCTTTCTCTCAAAACACCATAGGAGATTTGACTCCCTTTAGGCTACTCAAAGTGCTCCAAGAGATACATTTCATAAATCGAGGAGAGAGAAGTGTTCTTTACTTCAGCTCAAGATGAGGCCTGACTCCCCAGGTGAACCTTGAACACAACCCCGAGATCCCTGTCACCAGTGGAGAGGAACATAGAGTTTCTGGACACAAGTCTAGATGAGGCCGATTTCACCTGCAGTGACTTGAGAGGAATCCCGAGGTGCCCATCTCAACTCGTGATGAGACTTGACTTCCCTGAGGCAACGCGAGTGGGACTCTGAGGTCTTTTTTGCAACTCGAGAGCAACCCCAAACTTCCCACCAAGCCTTCAGAAAAACCACAGGATTTTCCTTTCATCGCGATATGAGGACCTTTTTAACTCTAGCATCTTGAGAGAAATCCCACGTTTCCTCTTGAAACTCGAATCAGGACTTGAAACCCTTTATGCAACTCAAAAAGCTCCCCAACATACCGGTCCCCACTCCAGAGGAACACCAAGTTTCACAACACAACTCAATCCAAGCCCATTTTCTCCTCCACCTCTCGAGATGAAAGTCGATTCGCCTGGTTTGTCTGGAAAGGAATCCCGATGTTTCCATTGCACCTCAAGAGGAGGCCGGTTTCACACTGAAACCCGAGAGGAAATCTCGTGAGTCATGCCACAGTCTGAGAGACACCAATTTCCCCATCCACTCGAGATAACTCCTGATGCCCCTGCACCAATTTGAATGCAAGCCAGAGTATCAAGTCACAACACGAAGCGGTACTGACACCGAGGATGCATCCTCCAGAAAAAGCCGTAGGTTCCAAATACACCTAGACAAGAGCCCTGACACCCCATGAACAACTCGAGAGGCAAGTGGAGTTCCATGCCTCAACTCAAAATGAGGCCTGACTCCCCTGTTCAAACTCCACAGAAACCCTGAGATCAATGTCAGAATGGAGAGGAATCCAGACGTTCCTAATCAACATGAGATGAGGCCCTATTTATCCCTGCACCGATGCAAGAGGAATCCCGAAGTGCCCTTCGCAACTCGAAAGGAGATCTGAATTCATTGAGGAAAAACGAGCGGGTCCCCCGGGTGCCCACTCAGAGAGGAACCCTAAGCTTCCCACCAAAATCGACAAAAACCACGAAATTCTCCCCTCCACGTGAGATGAGGCCCTTTTACACTGCAGTGTTTCCAAAGAAATCCCACTTCGTGGGTTGTGCCACAACCCGAGAGACACTGATTTCCCCATCCACTCGAGATAAGGCCTAATGCCCCTGCGCCAATTCTAATGTAAGCCCGAGTATCAAGACACAAAAAGAGGGGCACTGACACCCCGGTTGCATCCTCCAGATAAAAACGCAGGTTCCAAATACAAGTCGCAAGAGCCCTGACACCCCATGAACAGCTCGAGAGGCCATCGGATTTCTATGCCTCAACGCAAAACGAGACCTGACTCCCCCATTCGAACTCCACAGAAACCCTGAGACTGATGTCAGAAATGGAAAGGAAGTCAGAGGTTCCAGTCTCAACAGGAGAAGAGGCCCTATTCATTCCTGCAGTGACCCAAGAGGAATCCCAAAGTGCTCCTCACAATTCGAAAGGAGATCTGACTTCACTGAGGAAACACGAGCAGAGGCCCCAGGTCCCCACACAACTCAAGAGGAACCCGAAGCTTCCCACCACCACTCGACAAAAACCACGAAATTCTCCCCTCCAGGCGAGATGAGGCCCTTTTACGCTGCAGCGTTTCCAAAGAAATCTCACGTTCCCTCTTGGTATTTGCCACCCTTTATGAAACTCCAGAAGTTTCCTGAGATACCCGTTCCCACTGGAGAGGAATGCTGAGTTTTCCACCAGAACTCAAGATGAGCTCCGTTTTCCCCTCCTCAACTGGAGATGAGGGTTGATTCCCCTGCTTTGTCTGGAACGGAATGCTGACTTTCCTGTCGCACCTCAAGAGGAGGCCGTTCTCAATGTGAAACTGGAGAGGAACCTGGATCTTGCCATAGTTCAAAACAAACGCATTGCCCATTCCATGCAAGATAAGGCCTGATTCCCTTGCACTGATATGAATGTAAACCCCGAGAATCAACCCACGATATGAAGGGTGGACTGATACCCGGGCAGCAAATTTGAGAAAAGCATTAGATCCCAAATTCAACTTGCCTGGAGGCCTGAAACCTCTTTAACATCTCGAGAGGGAAGCAAAGTTCCGTGCCTCCACACAAGTCGAGACCTGACTTCCTGTTTGAAACTGCATACACACCCTGAGATCCTCGTTAGAACAGGAGAGGAAATCTGAGGTTCCCATCTCAACATGAGATGAGCCCCTCTTACTTTGTACAAACCCCAGAGGAAAACCGAGAGGCCCTTCACAACTCGAAAGGATTCCTGACTTCCCATAGGCACCATGAGAAGCTCCCAGAGGTCACTGTCGCAACTCGAGTGAATCCAAAGTTTCCTGCCACGACTCAAGACTGACCTGGAGATTCCCCTTTCAATGTGAATTGAGGCCCGATTACCCTGCCATGACTCAAGAGCAATCTCATGCTCCCCCTCGCACTCAAATGGAGACTGGACTTCCCTGAGGCAACAAGAGAGGCTCCCTGAGTTCTGTGTCATAACTGGAGAGAAACCCCATACTTCCCACTGCAAGTTGAGGAAAAACGAGATTCCCCCATCATCGCGAGATGAGGCCTTACTTTTCTTGCAGGGCCTAGAGAGTAATCCCGAGCTCCCTCTCAAAACTCGATAAGAGGAGTGACTCCATTTAGGCCACTAAAAGGGCTCCAAGAGATACCCTTCCAAGTCGAGAGGAGTGCAGAGTACTTTGCTTCTTCTCGAGATGACACCTGACTCCACAGATGAACCTTGAATGCAACCCCAAGATCCAAGTCGCCACTGGAGAGAAACATGGAGTTTCTGGACACAGGTCTAAATGAGGCCTATTTCCCCTGCAGTGACATGAGAGGAATCCCGATGTGCCCATCACAACTCGAGATGAGACCTGACTTCCCTGAGGCAATATGATCAGGTCCCTGAGGTTCTCATCGCAACTCGAGAGCTACCCCAAACTTCCCACCAAGCCTTGGGACAAACCACAGGATTCTCCCCTCAATGCCAGATGAGGTCCATTCCCACTGCAGCGTTTAGAGTGAAATCCCACATTTCCTCTTGACACTCGAAACCGCACTTGACACGCTTTACACCACTCAAGAAGCTTCCCAACATACCTGTCCCCACTCGAGAGGAACACCAAATTTCCTGGTGTTCAATCTGAGCCCCTTTACTCCTCCTCTTCTTGAGATCAAGGTCAATTCCCCTGCTTTGTCTGGAAAGGAATCCTGACGTTCCCATCGCACTTCAGGAGGAGGCTGGTCTCACACTGAAACACGAGAGGAACCCTCCTGTGTCATGCCACAATCCGAGAGACAACAATTTCCCCATCCACTCGAGATAAGGACTGATGTCGCTGCACTGATTTGAATGTAAGCCCAAGTATCAAGTCACATCAAGAAGGGGCACTGACACCCTGGTTGCATCCTTCAGAAAAAGCCGCAGGTTCCAAATACAACTCGACAAGAGCTCTGACACCCCATGAACAACTTGAGACACAAGCGGAGTTCTATGCCTCAACATAAAACGAGGCCTGACTCCCCTGTTCAAACACCAAAGAAATCCTGAGATCGATGTCAGAAATGGAGAGGAACACAGAGGTTCCCGCCTCAACACGAGAAGAGGCCCTATTCATCTCTGCAGCGACACGAGAAGAATCCTGAAGTGCTCCTTGCAACACGAATGGAGATCTCAATTCATTGAGAAAACACAAGCGGGTCCCCCAGATCCCCACGCAACTCGAGAGGGACCCTATGCTTCCCACCACCACTCAACAAAAACCTCAAAATTCTCCCCTCCACGCTAGATGAGGCCATTTTACACTGCAGCATTTCTAAAGAAATCCCACATTCCCTCTTGGAACATGAAAGGGTACTTGCCACCCTTTATGAAACTGCAGAATTTTCCTGAGATACTGGTCCCCACTCGAGAGGAATGCTGAGTTTCCTGCCAGAACTCAAGAAGAGCCCAATTTTCCACTCCTAAACTCGAGGTGAGGGTCGATTCCCCTGCTTTGTCTGGAAATGAATGCCAACCTCCCGTTCACTCCACAAGAGGAGGCCGTTCTCAATGTGAATCTGGAGAGGAACCCGGGGGTCTTGCCACAGTTCAGACAAACCCATTACCTCATCCTCGTGAGATAAGGCCTGATTCCCTTGCACCAATTTGAATGTAACACTGAGAATCAACTCACGACAAGAAGGGTGGACTTATACCCTGGCTGAAAATTTGAGAAAAAGGCCAGCTTCAAAATTCAACTCGACTGGAGGCCTGAAACCTCCTTAACATCTCGAGAGGAAAGCAGAGTTCCATGCCTCCACACAAGTCGAGACTTAACTCCCTGTTTGAAACTGCATATACAACCTGACATACACGTCAGAACAGGAGAGGAACCCTGAGGTTCCTGCCTCACCATGAGATGAAGACCTCTTCCTTTGCACCAATCCCAGAGGAATCCTGAGAGGCCCCTCACAACATGAAAGCATTCCTGACTTCCCAGAGGCACCATGAGAAGCTCCCTGAGGTCACTGTCGCAACTGGAGTGAATCCAAAGTTTCCTGCCACAACTTGAAAAAGACCTTGAGATCCCCATTTCATCCTGAATTGAGGCCTGATTCCCCTGCTGTGACTTGAGAGCAATCCTGCGCTCCCCCTGGCAACTTGAATGGAGACTGGACTTCCCTGAGGCAACAAGAGAGGCTCCCTGAGTTCCCCATAGTAACTAGAGAGAAACCCCAAACTTCCCACCACAATTCGAGAAAAAGCACTGGATTCCCCATTCCTTGCGACATGAGGCCTTTATTTTCCTACAGGGCTTAGAGAGCAATCCCGAGTTCCCTCTCAAACTCGATAGGAGGAGTGATTCCCTTTAGGTCACACAAAGGGCTCCAAGAGACACCCGTCAGAAATCGAGAGGATAGCAGAGTTCTTTGCTTCAACTCAAGAGGAGACCTGACTTCCCAAGTGAACCTCGAAAGCAACTGCAAGATCCCTGTCGCCACTGGAGAGGAACACGGAGTTTCTGGACACAAGTCTAGATGAGGCCAATTTCCCCTGTGATGACTTGAGAGGAATCCCAAGGTGACAGTCACAACTTGAGATGAGACCTGACTTTCCTGAGACAATGCAAACACGACCCTGAGGTTCTCCTCACAACTCGAGAGCAAGCCGAAACTTGCTGAAAAGCCTCAGTAAAAGCCATGGGATTCTCCCCTCAACGCGAGATGAGGCCTTTTCCCAATGCAGTGTTGCAAGAGAAATCCCACGTTTCCTCCTGAAACTCAAAACAGTACTTGACACCCTTTATACTTCTCAAGAAGCTCCCTGACATACCGGTTCCCACTCGAGAGGAACACCGAGTTTCACGGCACAACTCAGTCTGAGCCCCTTTTCTCCTCCTCCTCTTGAGATGAAGGTCAATTCCCCTGCTATGTCTGGAAAGGAATCCCGATGTTCCCATCGCACCTCAAGAAGAGGCCGGTCTCACATTGAAACTCGAGAGGAACCCTTGTGGGTCATGACACAACCCAAGAGACACCAATTTCCCCATCCACTCGAGATAAATCCTGATTCCCCTGCACCAATTCAAATGTAAGCCCGAGTATCAAGTCACAACATTAAGGGGCACTGAAACCCGGTTGCATCCTCCAGAAAAAGCCCCAGGTTCCAAATCCAACTCAATGAGAACCCTGACACCCCATGAACAACTAGAGGGGAAAGTGGAGTTCCATGCCTCAACACAAAATGAGGCTTGACTCCCCTGTTCAAACTCCACAGAAACCCTGAGATCAATGTCAGAAATGGGGAGGAACCCAGAGGTTCCCGCCTCAACATGAAATGAGGCCCTATTCATCCCTGCAGTGACGAGAGAGGAATCCAGAAGTGCTCCTCACAACTCGAAAGGAGATCTGACATCACTGAGGAAACATGAACTGAGCCCCCAGGTCCCCACACATCTTGAGAGGAACCCTATGCTTCCCGCCACTACTCGACAAAAACCACGAAATTCTCCCCTCCATGCGAGATGAGGCCCTTTTATGCTGCAGCATTTCCAAAGAAATCCCATGTTGCCTCCTGGAACACAAAATGGTGCTTGCCACCCCATATGAAACTGCAGAAGTTTCCCGAGATACCAGTCCCCACTCGAGAGGAATGCTAAGTTTCCCTCCACAACTCAAGAGGAACCCAATTTTTCACTCCTCAACTCGAGGTGACGGTTGATTCCCCTGCTTCATCTGGAAAAGAATGCCTATGTCCCTGTAGCTCCACAAGAGGAGGCCGTTCTCAACTTGAACCTGGAGGGGAACCCAGGGGTCTTGCCACAATTTGAAGGCACGGTTTTCTCCATCCACTCAAGATAAAGCCTGATTCTCTTGCATCGATTCGAATGTCACCCTGAGAATCAACTCAAGACATGAAGGTAGGACTGATACCCCGGTTGCAAATTCAAGAAAAGCCCCAGGTCCCAATTTCAACTCGACTGGAGGCCTGAAACCTCATTTACAACTCGAGAGGAAAGCAGGGTTCCAGGTCTTCACACAAATCGAGACCTGACTCCCTGTTTGAAACTGCATACACACCCTGAGATCCACGTCAAACAGAAGAGGAACCCTTAGGTCTCTGCCTCATCTCGTGTTGAGGCGCTCTTCCTTTGAACCGACCAGAGAAATACCGAGAGGCTCCTCACAACTCAAAAGTATTCCTGACTTCCCATAGGCATCATGAGAAGCTCCCTGAGGTCACGGTCACAACTCAAGAGAAGCCAAATTTTCCTGCTGCAACTTGAGAAAGACCTCGAGTTTCCTTCCCCTTTCAATGCAAATAGAGGCCCGATTCCCCTGCGTGACTTGAGAGCAATCTCGCGCTCCCCCTTGCACTCAAATGGAGACTGGACTTCCCTAAGGCAACACGAAAGGCTCCCTGAGTTCCCCAGCGTAACTCGAGAGAAACCCCAATCTTTTTGCCACAACTCAAGATAAACCACGAGATTCCCCCATCATTGTGAGATGAGGCCTTACTTTTCCTGCAGGGCCTAGAGAGTAACCCCGAGCTCCCTCTCAAAACTCGATGGGAAGAGTGACTCCCTTTAGGCCTCTCAAAGGGCTCCAAGCCATCTCTGGAGAGGAACGTGGAGTTTCTGGACACATATCTAAATGAGGCCTATTTCCCTTGCAGTGACATGAGAGGAATCCTGATGCGCCCATCACAACTCAAGATGAGACCTGACTTCCCTGAGGCAATGTGATCTATCGGGGCCCTGAGGTCCTCATTGCAACTCGAAAGGAACCCCAAACTTCCCACCAAGCCTCAGGAAAAACCAAGGGATTCTCCCCTCAACGCAAGATGAGGCCCATTCCCACTGCAGCATCTTGAGAGAAATCCCATGTTCCCTCTTGAAACGCGAAACGGTACTTGAAACCCTTTATGCAACTCAAGAAGCTCCCTGACAAACGCATCCCCACTCGAGAGGAACACCAAGTTTCCTGGCACAGTTCAATCTGAGCCCATTTTCACCCTCCTCATCTCGTAATGAGAGTCGATTCCCCAGCTTTGTCTGGAAAGGAATCCCGACATTTCCGTCAAACGTCAAGAGGCCAGTCTCACATTGAAACCCAAGAGAAACCCTCGTGGGTAGTGCCACAATCCGAGAGACACCGATTTCCCTATCCACTCGAGATAAGGCCTGATGCCCCTGCACCAATTTTAATGTAAGCCCGAGTATCAAGTCATAACATGAAGGGGCAGTGAAACCCCAGTTGCATCCTCCAGAAAAAGCCATAGGTTCCAAATACACATAGACAAGAGCCCTGACACCCCACGAACAACTCGAGATGCCAGCAGATTTTCATGCGTCAACACAAAAGGAGACCTGACTCCCCTCTTCAGACTCCACAGAAACCCTGAGATCGATATCAGAAATGGAGAGGAACCCAGAGGTTCCCGCCTCAACAGGAGATGAGGCCCTATTCATCCCTGCAGTGACGCGAGAGGAATCCCGAAGTGCTCCTCGCAACTCGAAAGGAGATCTGACATCACTGAGGAAACATGAACGGAGCTCCCAGGTCCCCACGCAACTCGAGAGGAACCCTATGCTTCCCGCCACCACTCGACAAAACCCACGAAATTCTCCCTTCAATGCGAGATGAGGCCCTTTTACGCTGCAGCATTTCCAAAGAAATCCCACGTTCCCTTTTGGAACCCAAAGGGGTACTTGCCACCCCATATAAAACTGCAGAAGTTTCTGGAGATACTCGTCCTCACTCGAGAGGAATGCTGAGGTTCTCGCCAGAACTCAAGAAGAGCCCCATTTTCCCCTCCTCAACTGGAGATGAGTGTCGATTCCCCTGCTTCGTCTGGAAAGGAATGCCTATGTCCCCGTCACTCCACAAGAGGAGGCTGTTCTCAACTTGAACCTGGAGGGGAACCCAGGGGTCTTGCCACAATTTGAAGGCACAGTTTTCCCCGCCCACTCGAGATAAGGCCTGATTCCCTTGCATTGATTCAAGTATCACCACGAGAATCAAGACAGGAAGGGAGGGCTGATACCCCAGTTGCAAATTCAAGAAAAGCCCCAGGTCCCAATTGCAACTCGACTGGAGGCCTGAAACCTCATTTACAACTTGAGAGGAAAGCAGAGTTCCATGTCTCCACACAAGTCGAGACCTGACTCCCTGTTTGAAACTGCATACACACCCTGAGATCCACGTCAGAACAGGAGAGGAACCCTGAGGTCCCCGCCTCAACTCAAGATGAGGCCCTCTTCCATTACACAGACCCCAGAGGAATATTGAGAGGCCTCTCACAACTCAAAAGTATTCCTGACTTCCCATAGGCACTATGAGGTCACCTGAGGTCACCTTCACAACTCGAGAGAAGATAAAGTTTCCTCCCTCCCGCAACTGGAGAAAGACCTCAAGATTCCCCTTTCAATGCAAATTGAGGCCTGATTTCCCTGCTGTGACTGGAGAGCAATCCCACGCTCCCCTTCACAACTCGAATGGAGACTGGACTTCCCTAAGACAACATGAGAGGCTCCCTGTGTTCCCCATCATAACTCGAGAGAAACCCCAATCTTCCCACCACAACTCGAGAAAAACTATGAGATTCTCCCATCATTGCACAATGAAGGCCTTCTTTTCCTGCAGAGCCTAGAGAGCAATCCCGAGTTCCCTCTCAACACTCGATATAGGAGGAGTGACTCCCTTTAGGCCACACAAAGGACTCCAAGAGATACCCATCGCAAGTTGAGAGGAAAGCAGAGTTCTTTGTTTCAACTCGATACAGGTCCTGACTCCCCAGGTGAACCTTGAATGCAACCCTGAGATCCCTGTCCCTGATATCCCTCCAGATTTTCAAAGAGGGAATTCGAAAGCCATTGAGAGGAAAAGTTAGACTCCACATGCTTCGTATTCTGAATGTCCTGATGTAACTTAGAAATATCAATACTAAAATATGAATGATTCTAGATGCCTAAAATATGATTCCTAATGTGTTCCCAAGAATGTAAGGAATCATTCACTAGTAGAGGGGTAACACACATCCATTTAAATTCACCAAGGCACCTTAAAGACAAGTTAATATTTAAATTCGTAATTTCTTGCCCTATAAGCAGGACTGCTTTTTCTAAAGCATTGACCTTATTTTCTATTTTCCTATCTATAATTTCCTGTGTAATTAGAGCTACAGAGACATTTTTGGACAGCTGATCGACAAACAAGGCAGTATGCACTTCTTTTGACAGGACAACAGCAGAAACTGTACTTGAAGCAATTATTGCAATTAAGGCAGTTATTCCCACAATCAGAGCTGCAATGAATATCTTAGGTTGAGAAATTAAGCCATTAAATTCATACAAAACTTTCAATGCATAATCATCAAACCATTGTCCCTCTAATTTTACAGGAACCGTCAAGTATGGTGGTTGCTTAATAATCATCACAGCCTTA
Organism: Ovis aries; assembly: GCF_016772045.2. Classification (NCBI taxonomy): domain Eukaryota; kingdom Metazoa; phylum Chordata; class Mammalia; order Artiodactyla; family Bovidae; genus Ovis; species Ovis aries. The sequence continues at coordinate 631,830 of NC_056064.1, read as the reverse complement.
TAATTACTATAATTCCCATCAACACAATTTGATATAAAACAATTCGCACATTCAACATTATAAACAGTTTCTCCTTCAAAAACTCTCAAATCATTCCAAATTCTGGCCAACAAAAAGGCATAGGGAGAATGTACTCAGGCTCATACAATATATCTTTCTTCATTTAAAAGTCTATGTAAAATCACAGGTGCCATAGCAGCCAATTGTCTCCATAATTCAGGCTGCATGGGACTTGTTCCATCGAACTCACTAAAGGAGGGACCCATCCATTAACATGACACCTAGTAATTGCTAAAGGATAAGGGATGAGTGAATCATTCTATATTGATGTATAAAGTTCTTGAAAAATCAAGTTCAATCGTTTATCCAAAAGATAGGGGCACCCTCATCCAGTCAGAAAATGTCTGATGGTAACAATGGATAAACTTTATGGCGTACATGCATTCTTTCCAATGAGGAAAGCCAGAAATTCTGCTTATGCTTTCCCAGGCCTGTAGTCCTTGTTCATCAGAATCCAGAGGAGGCAGTGCACATCTCAGAAGGTCTTTTAAAAGAGGGGCTGCCTGTTTTATGGCGTCATATGGTCTTTCCTGAGCCCCCAGCATCAGCAGCTGTAAGGACTAAAAGTCTCTTTTGCCATCGCTTATTGGAGAATCAGTAAGCATGCCTTTCAAGAAGTGCTAACACATCCATTCAACACCAGAGCTGATACTTGTAAGGAAGAAGGTATGGCAGAGCAAATAGGTGGATAAATGGACATGCCTGAAAAATTGAAGCGAGCACTGACCACTGTTTTAGCATTAATAGGATAGATAGAAGCCCCGCCCAAAAGAAGAGTATCATTAACAAAAACATGAATGGGCTCATTCATCCAATCAACAGTCTGGAAAGAAGGTGGGTTAGGCAAATAGGCCCAATGAACATTTTCTGTGCTGGAGGGCCTCAGCTGACAAGCCAACACAGGAAGCATAGCCACAAACACTACCATAGGAGTGGCCTTATGTCTCCCCCTTTCTATTAATTCTTCAGCCTGTTGAGCGAGATGTTTCAGCTGGCCGCAAGTTGGCACTGTGCTGGAGGTAGTTGCTTGAGTACAATGATGGTGAGGAGATGGAGCAGAATACAGTTGGACTTGATCAGCATGTCTCTCCTGAAGCGCCAGGTGCCTGAAGTGATGTACTAGTGGTGAAGCCTCAGGTGAAGAGTCACTCGCCCTTCAGCTTCTCCTTGGCTCCCTCAGGTCCAGACTCGATGAGCTTCTGATCTCCCCATCTTTCATCGGTCCCAGGCTCCAGGACCCCAGAGATTTCAGTGATCTCAGGGGTCTTTGTGATCTTGGAGATCTCATGGGACTGGACATGTCGAATCAGTCTTTCAAGAATCCAAACAGGAGAAGTGGAATCCTGTGAAAACACACAAGCATGCCCTCTCCCACAAGTTAGCAACATATCTCGCCCTCTCCATTCTCCTGTAAGGAGGTCTTTCCACTTCACCAGAGGCCGAGTCATAGTCCCTTCAGGAGTCCAGTGTCTCTTCATTGCAGCCTGCCCCTGTGTGTCCACGTTTAAATGATTAATTACAAACAAAGCATGGTTTAAAACATGAGGTGGAGAGGAATACATAATTCTCCCTTCCTTAATTTATCTGCCTGATTTTTTAAAGTCTGGTGCACCCTTTCAACTATGCCTTGGCCTTGGGGATTATAGGTATTCCTGTTGAATTTACGATGGGAAATTGTTGATAAAAATCTCTTAAAAGCAGCAGAAGTATAAGCTGGGGCATTATCTGTTTTTATCTGTTCGGGGCATCCTATTTGGGAAAAGCATTGAAACAAGTGCTGAATTACATCTCTTTCTGCTTCATCTGATCTAGCAGAGGCTATAATAACATGAGAAAAGGTATCCACGGTAACATGCACAAAGGAAAGTTTTCCAAAGGCCGGGATATGAGTTACATCCATTTGCCAGAGAGCATTAGGCCTAAGGCCTCGGGGATTAACTCCTAATGGTGGAGATGGATTAAATGTTGGGCAATTCGGACAAAATTTGGCTATTTGTCTAGCTGCTTTCCTAGGGATATGAAACTCATACCTTAAATAAGCTGCATTTTGATGGTGAATTTTGTGAGAATCTTTGCCTTGTCAATCTTTTCATGTAAATTTAAAGCAATTACTTTAGTTAATGCATCTGCCAAAGCATTTCCTTCATGCAAAGGGCGGGCAAGCTGGAATGGGCTCTAATATGTCCCACAAAATATTTTTTATTTATATGTTTAATCTCCTCCTGTAAATCAGATAACAAGAAGATGGTAGTCTTATTTTCTGAAATATTTGCAGTCTCAATATGAGGAAACAACCCTACAATATAGTGGGAGTCAGTCAAAAGATTGAAGGTGCAGTCTCTCAAATGTTGAAAAGCCCAAATAACCACCCTCAACTCAGCTGTCTGGACAGATGTCTCTTCAGTTACCTGAACATGGGATTTTCCATCAATAATTGTGAGTGCTTTACCATTAGAGTAACCATTTGCGAAAACTAAAATTGCCACTTCCAAAGGTTGAATAGAAAATTTCTTCAGAAAAATCACTGGATGTGTTTTCAAAAAATGCAAAACTGGGCTTGAGGGCGAGTGAAACAAAATTTGACCCCTGCAATCTATCAGGGAAACTTGCCAATCATCACTATATCGTAAAATAAATTGCAGTTGATCCTTATTGAATGGAATCAGTATATTTGCTACTTCTTTTCCAAAAAGTTCCACACTTCTTTTTCTACCTTTTATAATTAATTGTGTCCCCAAGCTGGGATAAATCAAAACTATTTTTCTTGGGGTCACTTGTAGATGGAGCCATTCCAATGGGCCGTCTTGCCACAAGCATCCTGTAGGTGTATGCTCTGTGGCGAGAATAATTAAATTCCGTCCTCTGGTAATATTAATTCTAATTAACTGATAATTTAAAGTCTCATCCACTTTAACAAGAGCCAATTCGGGCTCACTAGTCAATTCTCTCTTACAACTGGGATTGGGACCGCCTTTTAAGCAATAAAACACAGGCTTTAAATCTGCAGTGGTCAGCTTTAAATGTGGGTGTGTCCAATTGATATCCCCTAACAATTTCTGGAAATCATTTAAAGTTAGTAAACAATCTCTCCAGAGCTGCAAAGGGGCATGACTCAGAGTATGGGTATTCAATACTCTCCCTAAATAAGAAAAAGGAGGATTTACTTGTATCTTATCTGGAGCTAGCTTTAAACCACAGTTTTCCAAGGCCTCAATCAATTCTGATAAGATATGTTGCAACAAGGCTCTGTCCTTATGAGCTGCCAAAATATCATCCATATAATGTATCAAATATATATCTTTATACCGCCCTCTATCATTTTGCACAGCTTGGTCTACAAATTTCTGACAAAAGGCGGGGCTATTTTTCATTTCCTGAGGCAAAACCTTCCATTGAAACCTCCTACCAGTTCAGTTCAGTCGCTTAGTCATGTCCGACTCTTTGCGACCCCATGAATCGCAGCATGCCAGGCCTCCCTGTCCATCATCATCTCCCGGAGTTCACTCAGACTCACATCCATCGAGTTCATGATGCCATCCAGCCATCTCATCCTCTGTCATCCCCTTCTCCTCCTGCCCCCAATCCCTCCCAGCATCAAAGTATTTTCCGATGAGTCAACTCTTTGCATGAGGTGGTCAAAGTACTGGACCGTCAGCTTTAGCATCATTCCTTCCAAAGAAATCCCAGGGTTGATCTCCTTCAGAATGGACTGCTTGGATCTCCTTGCAGTCCAAGGGACTCTCAAGAGTCTTCTCCAACACAACAGTTCAAAAGCATCAGTTCTTCGGTGCTCAGCCTTCTTCACAGTCCAACTCTCACATCCATACATGATCACAGGAAAACCATAGCCTTGACTAGATGGAGCTTAGTCAGCAAAGTAATGTCTCTGCTTTTAAATATACTATCTAGGTTGGTCATAACTTTTCTTCCAAGGAGTAAGCGCCTTTTAATTTCATGGCTGCAGTCACCATCTGCAGTGATTTTGGAGCCCCCCAAAATAAATTCTGAAACTGTTTCCACTATTTCCCCATCTATTTCCCATGAAGGGATGGGACCGGATGCCATGATCTTCATTTTCTGGGTGTTGAGCTTTAAGTCAAATTTTTCACTTTCCTTTTCACTTTCATCAAGGGGCTTTTTAGCACCTCTTCAGTTTCTGCCATAAGGGTGGTGTCATCTGCATATCTGAGGTTATTGATATTTCTCCTGGCAATCTTGATACCAGCTTGTGTTTCTTCCAGTCCAGCGTTTCTCATGATGTACTCTGCATAGAAGTTAAATAAACAGGGTGATAGTATACAGCCTTGATGTACTCCTTTTTCTATTTGGAACCAGTCTGTTGTTCCATGTCCAGTTCTAACGGTTGCTTCCTGACCTGCATACAGATTTTTCAAGAGGCACGTTAGGTGGTCTGGTATTCCCATCTCTATGAGTGCAATTGTACAGTAGTTTGAGCATTCTGTTTCATTGCCTTTCTTTGGGATTGGAATGAAAACTGACCTTTTCCAGTCCTCTGGCCACTGCTGAGTTTTCCAAATTTGCTGGCATATTGAGTGCAGCAATTTCACAGCATCATCTTTCAGGACTTGAAACAACTCAACTGGAATGCCATCACCTCCACAAGCTTTGTTCGTAGTGATGCTTTCTAAGGCCCACTTGACTTCACTTTCCAAGATGTCTGGCTCTAGATTAGTGATCACATCATCATGATTATCTGGGTCGTGAAGATCTTTTTGGTACAGTTCTTCCCTATATTCTTGCCACCTCTTCTTAATATCTTCTGCTTCTGTTAGGTCCATACCATTTCTGTCCTTTATTGAGGCCATCTTTGCATGAAATGTTTCCTTGGTATCTCTAATTTTCTTGAAGAGATCTCTAGTCTTTCCCATTCTGTTCTTTTCTTCTATTTCCTTGCATTGATTGCTGAAGAAGGCTTTCTTATCTCTTCTTGCTATTCTTTGGAACTCTGCATTCTTTCCTTTTCTCCTTTGCTTTTCGCTTCTCTTCTTTTCACAGCTATTTGTAAGGCCTCCCCAGACAGCCATTTTGCTTTTTTGCATTTCTTTTCCATGGGTATGTTCTTGATCCCTTTCTCCTGTACAATGTCACGAACCTCATTCCATAGTTCATCAGGCACTCTATCTATCAGATCTAGGCCCTTAAATCTATTTCTTACTTCCATGTTTAATCATAAGGGATTTGATTTAGGTCATACCTGAATGGTCTAGTGGTTTTCCCTTCTTTCTTCAATTTGAGTCTGAATTTGGCAATAAGGAGTTTATGATCTGAGCCACAGTCAGTTCCTGGTCTTGTTTTTGTTGACTGTATAGAGCTTCTCCTCCATCTTTGGCTGCAAAGAATATAATCAGTCTGATTTCGATGTTGACAATCTGGTGATGTCCATGTGTAGAGTCTTCTCTTGTGTTGCCGGAAGAGGTTGTTTGCTATGACCAGGGAGACTTGTGGCAAACCATTTATAATCCTGAACAGCCAGGGGGATGGTAAAGAAACAATCCTGTAGATCTATCACTATCACATTTTATTGAAAGGGCACAGCTACTGGGAAAGTGATACCGGCTGAAAGGTCCCCATGTCTTCCATAGTTGCGTTTATAGCTTTCAAATCATGTAACAATCTCCATTTTCGGTATTTTTTTTTCTTAATAACAAAAATAGGAGTATTCCAGGGGCTATTAGAGGGCTCTACATGGCTGGTGGCCAGTTGTTCCATAACTAAATCCTCAGCTGCCTGCAGCTTTTCAGCTATTAAGGGCCATTGCTCCACCCATACTGGATCATCAGATTTCCAGGTCATAGGGTCAGCAACAAGAGCAACAGCCTGTAGAATAAATTTGAATATCCCAGACCTTCTCTTTTCATGTTAGGAACAGCCTCTAATGGAGAAGCAATTCCCTGATGATCGTTACCAAGCCCTTTATCAGGATTATACATTTGCAGCATTTGATTAGTAACATTTTTGTCTAGGCTCTATAAATGCATTCCCATCTGAGATAATATATCTCTCCTCCATAAAGAAAAAGGTAGTGAAGGAATCACATATGGACAAAAGGTGCCTTGTACCCCCTTCTCATCTGACCATGTCAAAATTTTTGAGCTCTTAGCAACCGAGGGCACTGATCCTATTCCTACCGTGCCAGCACTGGTGTCGGCCAGGACAAGGGCCAATCTTTTCCAGCAATGCAAGAGACGTCTTCTCCAGTATCTAACAGCCCTGACAGTTTATCTCCTTTAATTAAAAGATCTTTCAAAGGCCTAGAAGCTGTGATTTCCAGCACCCCAAAGCTAGATCACTGGATCCGAATCCTCTGGGGCCCCTAGCCTGAGAAGTCAAGGTTTTTTTTTTTTTTTTTTTCCTGTCTGATAATAAGGTAAAAGCAAAAGCTGTGCTATTCTTTGACCTTTATTAATTTGCACAGTTTTGGCAGGTGATGAGATCAAAACTTTAATTTCCCAAGTATAATCAGAATTTACTACATCAGACACTACTGAAATTCCTTGAAAAGAGAGCAAGCCACGCCCTAGCACAAGCCCTACAATGCCCTCAGGAAGGGGGCCAGCCACTCCTGTTGGAATTGAAGCAACCAATACATCAGGGGTTAATATTGTTGCGGTGGCAGAACTGAGGTCCAGTCCTGTGCTACCTGGGGTTGTTCTGAGGAGTTCAGAGATGGAACAAAGGGAATAAAGGGATTCAACGTGACTGCACCTATTGTTGTCTGGGGCTGAGGCTGCCCCTGCTGCCCATTTCCCTGAAACTGGGAAAAATTGCTTTCTTGTACTTGGAGGGTGAGCTTAGTCCCATCCTTATGAAATTTAGATCTACAGTCTTTTACCCAATGATACCCTTTCTGGCATCGGGGGCAAAGTGCCTTTGGGGAGTTGATATTAGTCTGTATTGGCACGGCTGGTTGTCCCTGCTTGGCAGGACATTGCCAGCAAAAAAGCTCCATTTGGCCACAAGAGAAACACCTTTTATTTGTACAATCATTTCCATTAGGATTAATCTTTTTTTTTTTCTTTTTTTAAGCCTGGGTGAGGCCCCCCTGAAGGGGTTTTCTCCAAAGAGTAGGCTCTGTATATTGTACATGTGTCTGCTTTAAAAGCTCCTTTGTTTGAAAAAAAAAAAAAAACAAAAAACAAAAACAAAAACAAAAAACCCTTTATCTTTCTGAGCCTTAAGCAATCCTCTGGGATGGCTTGGGGGCAAAGTGGGGAATTCCTAGGGCCTGAGAGGCACAAGCAGAGGTGGTGGCCATCACCTTGAATCAGAAAGTGATGGATAAATTTTTAAAGGTTTGCCTAGAGGGGAAGGGGGCTCACCAGGGTGCCTGGAAGCAGTGTCCTGTAAGCCCTCTCCTTCCTCAGGAGGTAAGGCAGTCTCCCTCCTTTTCTTCATCAATGGAAGAAAATATGATCTGTGCAGAAGGTTGGAGACCCACCATCCACTGCTATAGCCTCCCCCATAGGCTATCTAACAGCCTCATGACGGGGGTCCAGGACATTTTTAATCATATTCCACAGAGCAAAAGCATATACAAGAATATTTTCTGGCCATTGAAAAGTATAAAATAAACGGAGAAATTTAGACAGTCTTCCTGTGCTTACTTTAACACCTCTGTGAACTAACATATGATGTAATATTTCAATAAACATTTGTCTATTCTTAGATGCAGAGAAACCCATTCTTCTAGAGAATATTCTTATTCATTCTGTACCCCCCTCACCCTGCCTAAACTGCAGAGGGGTGCCGGCCACCCACAGGTACAATCCTAACCGTCTCACATTACAATCACAAATTACTTAGACTTCAGTGTCCTCTGTTCAGGCACCACTTGCTGGAGTCCAGCTCCAGCAGCCAGAGATTCAGCCTGAAGAGATGGACGGTGCAGCAATGATGATGTGACTCATAGTACGGAACTACATGTTTATTTCAAGTTTCAGGTTCTCTTTTATACTTTAACAAAAGCATTAGGTCAGACGTTTGATGTTTTTAGTTTCCCCCACACAGATGTACTGTACTTAACTTGTGCTTGCATTGTAGCTCATGCTACATTCCTCAGTTTATTTCTTATCTTTCTAAACCCTGTTTGCCCCTAGCATCTTAATATCATTATCTCCTAAAAAGGCTTCTGGCTATTCTTAATTAATCCTAAACCTTAAACTCAGCAAGCTTCTTTTGCCATAAACATTCCCCTCACAAACAGGTCTCAGATATTAATCCTTCTCATGGCCTCAGTCTGCGGCCTTGAGCAGGGGCAAACTCAGTGTGCCAAGATACTGTGAGCACATGCCAGTGTTATTTGTTTGCAGTTTTCCTCTCTCCCCACACCAGGACTGAACAAGTGAGCCTAAAATAGTGTCCACCACTGCCTGCTTGTGGCAGGTCAGAAATTAGACACTGAAGAGACCAGCAAACAGAAAAAGCTAAAACAGAGAACCGCCTTGGAAGAGAACCACAATGGATTAAAACCCTGTAGTTAGCACCAACTACATAGGAAGGGGTCTATAGACCTTCAGAAGTATATGTCGTATCAAGGACCTATCTGAATGAACTGATCCTACACTGTCCATAACAACACCAGAGAAAGTCATAGATATATATTTACTATTATCATTTTTTTAATTTATTTTTTTAATTTTTAAGTCCTCTATTACTCCTTTAATTTTCATTTTTATAACCTACTATTACTTTGCAAAAAAAAAAACAACAAACTATTTTTTAAAGCAAACTTCATGTATTTTTTAAATAATTTTTATGACTTTGTTTTTTTCTTTAATTTTGTATTTTTGAAAATTCTACCTCTACTCTAGATTTTTAATGTTTGCTTTTTTGTATCTGTTATAAATTTTGTACCTCAGAACCCAATCTTCAGTACTATTTTTACTTGGGAACAAGATTACTGGCTTGACTGCTCTCTCCAGCTTTGGACTTCCCTTTTTCTCATCAGGTCACCTCTATCTCCTCCCTCCCCCTTCTCTTCTCTACCCAACTCTGTGAATCTCTTTGTGTGTTCCAGACTCTGGAAAACACTTAGGGAACTGATTACTTGCAGGATCTGTCTCTCTCCTTTTGATTCCCCCTTTATCCTCCTAGCCATCTCTGTCTCCTTCTTCCCTCTTCTCTTCTCTGTATAATTCCATGAACATCTCTGAGTGGTCCAGATTGTGGAGAGCACATAAGGAAGTGATTACGGGCTAACTTGCTCTCTCCTCTTTTGATTCGCCCTCTTTTTTTAATTGGAGGCTAATTATTTTACAATATTGTATCAGTTTTGCCATACATCGACATGAATCCACCACGGTGTACATGTGTTCCCCATCCTGAACTCCCCTCCCGCCTCCCTCCCCATCCCATCCCTCTGGGTCATCCCAATACACCAGCCCCTAGCATCCAGTATCATGCATCAAACCTGGACTGGCGATTTGTTTCACATATGATATTATACATGTTTCAATGCCATTCTCCCAAATCATCCCACCCTCGCCCTCTCCCACAGAGTCCAAAAGACTATTTTATACATCTGTGTCTCTTTTGCTGTCTCACATACAGGGATATCATTACCATCTTTCTAAATTCCATATATATGTGTTAGTATACTGTATTGGTGTTTTTCTTTCTGGTTTACTTCACTCTGTATAATAGGCTCCAGTTTCATCCACCTCATTAGAACTGATTCAAATGTATTCTTTTTAATGGCTGAGTACTATTCCATTGTGTATATGAACTGCAGCTTTCTTATCCATTCATCTGCTGGTGGACATCTAGGTTGCTTCCATGTCCTGGCAATTATAAACAGTTCTGTGATAAACATTGAGGTACATGTTTCTCTTTCAATTCTGGTTTCCTTGGTGTGTATGACGAGCAGTGGGATTGCTGAGTCATATGGCAGTTCTATTTCCAGTTTTTAAAGGAATCTTGACACTGTTCTCCATAGTGGCTGTACTAGCTTACATTCCCACCAACAGTGTAAGATGGTTCCCTTTTCTCCACACTGTCTACAGTATTTATTGCTTGTAGACATTTCAATCGCAGCCATTCTGACTGGTGTGAAATGGTACCTCATTATAATTTTGATTTGCATTTCTCTGATAATGAGTGATGTTGAGCATCTTTTCATGTGTTTGTTAACCATCTGTAAGTCTTCGTTGGAGAAATGTCTGTATAGTTTTTTAGCTCATGATTTGATTGGGTGGTTTATTTTTCTGGAATTGAACTGCAGGTGTTGCTTCTATATTTTTGAGATTAATTCTTTGTCAGTTGCTTCATTTGCTAATGTTTTCTCCCATTCTGAAGGTTGTCTTTTCACTTTGCTTATAGTTTCCTTTGTTGTGCAGAAGCTTTTATGTTTAATTAGGTCCCACTTGTTTATTTTTGCTTTTATTTCCAATATTCTGGGAGGTAGGTCATAGAGGATCCTCCTGTGATTTATGTCGGAGAGTTGTTTGCCTATGTTCTCCTCTAAGAGTTTTATAGTTTTTGGTCTTACATTTAGATCTTTAATCCCTTTTGAGTTTATTTTTGTGTGTGGTGTTAGGAAGTGTTCTAGTTTCATTCTTTTACAAGTGGTTGACCAGTTCATCCAGCACCACTTGTTAAAGAGATCATCTTTTCTCCATTGTATACGCTTGCCTCCTTTTTCAAAGACAAGGTGTCCATAGGTGTGTGGATTTATCTCTGGGCTGTGTATTTTGTTCCATTGATCTATATTTCTGTCTTTGTGCCAGTACCATACTGCCTTGATGACTGTGGCTTTATAGTGGAGCCTGAAGTCAGGTAGGTTGATTCCTCCAGTTCCCTTCTTCTTTCTCAAGATTGCTTTGGCTATTAGAGGTTTTTTTTTTGTATTTCCATACATATTGTGAAATTATTTATTCCAGTTCTCTGAAAAAAAAAAAAAAATACTGTTGGTAGCTTGATAACGATTGCTTTGCATCTATACATTGTTTTGGATAGTATACTTATTTTCACTATATTGATTCTTCTGATCCATGAACATGGTATATTTCTCCATCTGTTGGTGTCCTCTTTGATTTCTTTCACCACTCTTTTATAGTATTCTATATATAGGTCTTTTGTTTCTTTGGTAGATATATTCCTAAGTATTTTATTTTTTCCGTTGCAGTGGTGAATGTAATTGTGTCCTTAATTTTTCTTTCTATTTTCTCATAATTAGTGTATAGGAATGCAAGGGATCTCTGTGTGTTGTTTTTATATCCTGAAACTTTATTATATTCTTTGATTAGCTCTAGTAATTTTCTGGTGCAGTCTCTATGCAGAGGATCATGTCATCTGCAAACAGTGAGACTTTTACATATTCTTTCCAGTTTGGATTATTTTTATTTCTTTTTCTGCTGATTGCTGTGGCCAAAACTTCCAAAACTATGTTGCATAATAGTGGTGAGAGTGGTCACTCTTGTCTTGTTCCTGACTTTAGGGGAAATGTTTTCAATTTTCACCATTGAGGATAATGTTTGCTGTGGGTTTGTAATACATAGCTTTTCTTATGTTGAGGTATGTTCCTTCTAGTCCTACTTTCTGGAGGGTTTTTGTCATAAATGGATGCTGAATTTTGACAAAGACTTTCTCTGCATCTACTGAGATAAACATATGGCTCTTATTTTTCAATTTATTAATGTGGTGTAGACCTCATGTCCAAGGAGCAGTGGCTGCATGGTAGCCAGAGGGCCTAGAGGAGATATTCCATGTTCAACGTCAGGAGGGGCGTCGGTGAGGAGATACCCCTCGTCCAAGGTAAGGAGCAGCAGCTGTGCTTTGCTGGAGAAGCTGTGAGAGATACCCCACGTCCAAGATAAGAGAAACACAAGTAAGACAGTAGGTATTGGAAGAGGGCAGACACACTGAAACCATAATCACAGAAAAACAGTTAATCTAATCACACTAGGATCAGAGCCTTGTCTAACTCAATGAAACTAAGGCATGTCCTGTGGGGCCACCCAAGACAGGCGGACATGGTGGAGAGGTCTGACATAATGTGGTCCACTGGAGAAGGGATTGGCAAGCCACTTCAGTATTCTTGCCTTGAGAACCCCATGAACAGTATTAAAAGGCAAAATGATAGGATACTGAAAGAGGAACTCCCCAGGTCAGTAGGTGCCCAACGCGCTACTGGAGATCAGTGGAGAAATAACTCCAGAAAGAATGAAGGGATGAAGCCAAACAAAGACAATACCCAGCTGTGGATGTGACTGGTGATAGAAGCAAGGTCTGATGCTGTAAAGAACAATATTGCATAGAAACCTAGAATGTCAGGTCCATGAATCAAGGCAAATTGAAAGTGGTCAAACAAGAGATGGCAAGAGTGAACGTCGACATTCTTGGAATCAGCGAACTAAAATGAACTAGAATGGGTGAATTTAACTCAGATGACCATTATATCTGCTACTGCGGGCAGGAATCCCTTAGAAGAAATGGAATAGCCATCATGGTCAACAGAAGAGTCTGAAATGCACCACTTGGATGCAATCTCGAAAACGACAGAATGACTTCTGTTCGTTTCCAAGGTAAACCATTCAATATGACAGTAATCCAAGTCTATGCCCCAACCAGTAACGCTGAAGAAGCTGAAGTTGAACGGTTCTATGAAGACCTACCAGACCTTTTAGAACTAACACACACAAAACAAGATGTCCTTTTCATTATAGGGGACTGGAATGCAAAAGTAGGAAGTCAAGTAACACCTGGAGTAGCAGGCAAATTTGGCCTTGGAATGCGGAATGAAGCAGGGCAAATACTAGTAGAGTTTTGCCAAGAAAATGCACTGGTCATAGCAAACACCCTCTTCCAACAACACAAGAGAAGACTGTACACATGGAAATCACCAGATGGTCAACACTGAAATCAGATTGATTATATTCTTTGAAACCAAAGAAGGAGAAGCTCTATACAGTCAACAAAAACAAGACCAGGAATTGACTGTGGCTCAGATCATGAACTGTTTATTGCCAAATCAGACTGAAATTGAAGAAAGTATGGAAAACCACAGACCATTCAGGTATGACCTAAATCAAATCTCTTATGATTAGACAGTGGAGGTGAGAAATTGATTTAAGGGCCTAGATCTGATAGATAGAGTGTCTGATGAACTACGGACGGAGGTTTGTGACATTGTACAGGAGACAGAGATCAAGATCATTCTCATGGAAAAGAAATGCAGAAAAAGCAAAATGGCTGTCTAAGGAGGCCTTACAAATAGTTGTGAGAAGAAGAGAAGCAGAAAGCAATGGAGAAAAAGAAAGATACAAGCATCTGAATGCAGAGTTCCAAAGAATAGCAAGAAGAGATAAGAAAGCCTTCCTCAGCAATCAGTGCAAAGAAATAGAGGAAAAGAACAGAATGGGAAAGACTAGAGATCTCGTCAAGAAAATGAGAGACACCAAGGGAACATTTCATGCAAAGACGGGCTGATAAAGGACAGATATGGTGTGGACCTAACAGAAGCAGAAGATATTAAGAAGAGGTGGCAAGAATAAACAGAAGAATTATACCAAAAAGATCTTCATGACCAAGAAAATCATGATGGTGTGATCACTCGCCTAGAGCCAACCTCCTGGAATGTGAAGTCAAGTGGGCCTTAGAAAGCATCACTACGAACAAAGCTTGTGGATGTGATGGAATTCCCGTTGAGCTATTTCAAATCCTGAAAGATGATGCTGTGAAAGTGCTGCACTCAATATGCCAGCAAATTTGGAAAACTCAGAAGTGGCCACAGGACTGGAAAAGTTTAGTTTTCATTCCAATTCCAAAGAAAGGCAATGCCAAAGAATGCACAGACTACCGCACCATTGTACTCATCTCACACGCTAGTAAAGCAATGCTCAAAATTCTCCAAGCCAGGCTTCAGCAATACGTGAACCGTGAACTTCCTGATGTTCAAGCTGGTTTTAGAAAAGGCAGAGGAACCAGAGATCAAATTGCCAGCATCCGCTGGATCATGGGAAAAGCAAGAGAGTTCCAGAAAAACATCTATTTCTGCTTTATTGACTATGCCAAAGCCTTTGACTGTGTGAATCACAATAAACTGTGGAAAATTCTGAAAGAGATAGGAACACCACACCACCTAACCTGCCTCTTGAGAAATCTGTATGTAGGTCAGGAAGCAACAGTTAGAACTGGACATGGAACAACAGACTGGCTCCAAATAGGAAAAGGAGTACGTCAAAGCTGTATATTTTCACACTGCTTGTTTAATATATATGCAGAATATATCATAAGAAACGCTGGAACAGAAGAAACACAAGCTGGAATCAAGATTGCCAGGAGAAATATCAATAACTTCAGATATGCAGATGTCACCACCTTAATGGCAGAAACTGAAGAGGAACTAAAAAGCCTCTTGATGAAAGTGAATGGGGAGAGTGAAAAAGTTGGCTAAAAGCTCAACATTCAGAAAATGATCATGGCATCTGGTCACATCATTTCATGGGAAATAGATGTGGAAACAGTGTCAGACCTTATTTTTTTTTTGGGGGGGGGGGGGCTCCAAAATCACTGCAGATGGTGACTGCCGCCAGGAAATTAAAAGACGCTTACTCTTTGGAAGAAAAGTTATTGCCAACCTAGGTAGCATACTCAAAGGCAGAGACATTACTTTGCCAACAAATGTCCATCTAGTTAAGGCTCTGGTTTTTCCTGCGGTCGTGTATGGATGTGAGAGTTGGACTGTGAAGAAGGCTGAGCACCAAAGAATTGATGCTTTTGAACTTTGGTGTTGGAGAAGACTCTTGAGAGTCTCTTGTATTTCTTTGGAAGGAATGATGCTGAAGCTGAAATTCCAGTACATTGGCCAGCTTATGAGAAGTGTTGCCCCATTGGAAAAGACTCTGATGCTGGGAGGGATTGAGGGCAGGAGGAGAAGGGAATGACATATGATGAGATGGCTGGATGACATCCCTGACTCAATGCATGTGAGTCTGAGTGAACTCTGGGAGTTGGTGATGGACAGCGAGGCCTGGCGTGCTGTGATTCATGGGATCTCAAAGAGTCGGACACGACTGAGCAATTGAAATGAACTAAACTGAACGTTGATTGATTTGCGTATATTGAAGAATCCTTGCATCCCTGGGGTAAAGCCCACTTGGTCATGATATATGATCTTTTTAATGTGTTTTTGGATTCTGATTGCTAGAATTTTTTAAGGATTTTTTTTTCCTCTATGTTCATAGATAATATTGGCTTGTAGTTTTCTTTCCTTTCTTTTTCTTTCTTTTTTTTTTTTTAGTGTCTTTATCAGGTTTTGATAATAGGGTGATTGTGCCCTCATAGAATGTGTTTGGAAGTTTACCATCCTCTGCAATTTTCTGGAAGAGTTTGAGTAGGATAGATGTTAGCTCTTCTCTAAATTTTAAGTAGAATCAGCTGTGAAGCCATCTGGACCTGGGCTTTTGTTGCTGAAAGATTTCTGATTACAAGTTCAATTTCCATGATTGTGATGGGTCTGTTAAGATTTTCTATTTCTTCCTGGTTTAGTTTTGGAAAGTTGTACTTTTCTAAGAATTTGTCTATTTCTCCCAAGTTGTCCATTTTATTGGCATACAATTGCTGATAGTAGTCTCTTATGATCCTTTGTATTTCTGTGTTGTCTTTTGTGATCTCTCCATTTTCATTTCTAATTTTATTTATTTTACTTTTCTCCTTTTGTTTCTTGATGAGTTTGGCTAATGGTTTGTCAGTTTTGTCCTCTCAAAGAACCAGCTTTTGGCTTTGTTGATTTTTGCTATGGTCTCTTTTGTTTCTTTTGCATTTATTTCTGTCCTAATTTTTTTTTTTTTATGTGAACATAAGTTTTTATTTCTCTGGTATAAATTAGACAAGAGTACAGTTGCCGGGTTGTATAATTCATAGCTGTTTAGTTTTATAAGAAACTATATATCCATTTCAGTAGGCCTGTACCATTTACATTCTCAGAAATACATGACTCAGCTATACTGCATCTTCACAAGGATTTGATGTTATCCTTATTTATTACTTTGGTCATTCTCATAGGTATGTAGTAATATTGTGGTTTTAGTTTGCATTTCCACAATGACTTACTTAAAACTAAAGCAAGCAAGACAGCATCGCACTAGTTGATGGAGGGACACTGATTAAAAGAACAGAACAGAGAACTCAACAGCAGACCCACACAGATATGCCCAACTGACTTTGACAAAGACTTAAGGCAATTCAAAGGAGGGATATTATAACCTTGTCCTAATTTTTAAGATTTCTTTCCTTCTACTAACCCTGGGTTTCTTCATTTCTTCCTTTTTTAGTTGCTTTAGGTGTAGAGTTAAGTTATTTGTTTGACTTTTTTCTTGTTTCTTGAAGTATGCCTCTATTACTATTAACCTTCCCCTTAGCACTGCTTTTACAGTGTCCCATAGGTTTTGGGTTGTTATGTTTTCATTTTCATTTTTTCTATGCATATTTTGATTTATTCTTCAATTTCTGTGATTTGTTCGTTATTCAGCAGCATGTTGTTCAGTCTCCATATGTTGGAATTTTTAATAGTTTTTCTCCTGTAATTGACATCTTATCTTACTGCATTGTGGTCAGAAAAGATGCTTGGAATGATTTCAACTTTTTTTGAATTTATCAAGGTTAGATTGATGGCGCAGGATGTGATCTATCCTGGAAAATATTCCGTGTGCACTTGAGAAAAAGGTGAAATTCATCGTTTTGTGGTGAGATGTTCTATAGATATCAATTAGGTCTAACTGGTCTATTGTATCATTTAAAGTTTGTGTTTCCGTATTAATTTTCTGTTTAGTTGATCTGTCCATAGATGTGAAAGGAGTATTAAACTCTCCCAATTTTAGTGTGTTAATGTTAATTTCCCCTTTCATACTTGTAGCATTTGTCTTACATATTGCAATGTTCCTCTGTTGGGTGCATATACATTTATAACTGTTATATCTTCTTCTTGGATTGATTCTTTGATCATTATGTAGTGTGCTTCTTTGTCTCTTTTCATAACTTTTGTCTTAAAGTCTAATTTATCTGATGTGAGTATTGCTACTCCTACTTATTTTTCATCTCTATTTGCGTGCAATATCCTTTTCCAGTCTTTCAGTCTGTATGTGTACCTTGTTTTGAGATTGGTCTCTTGTAGACAACATATATAGTGGTCTTGTTTTTGTATCCATTCATGCGGTCTTTGTCTTTTGGTTGGGGCATTCAATCAATTTACATTTAAGGTAATTATTGATAAGTATGATCCCATGGCCATTTGCTGTATTGTTTGGGGTTCGAGTTCATACACCCTTTCTGTGTTTCCTGTCTAGAGAAGATCCTTTAGCATTTGTTGGAGAGTTGGTTTTGTGACGCATAATTCTCTCGTCTTTTGCTTGCCTGTAAAGCATTTGGTTCCTCCTTCATATTTGAATGAGATCCCTGTTGGGTACAGTAATCTGGGCTGTAGGTTATTTTCTTTCATCACTTTAAGTATGTCCTGCTATTCCCTCCTGGCCTGAAGAGTTTCTATTGAATGATCAGCTGTTATCCTTATGGGAATTGCCTTGTGTGTTATTTGCTTTTCCCTTGCTTTTCTTTGTACTTGATCTTTGTTAATTTGATTAATATGTGTCTTGGAGTATTTCACCTTGGGTTTATCCTGTTTGAGACTCTCTGTGTTTGTTGGATTTTGGGTGATTATTTCCTTCCCACTTTTAGGGAAGTTTTCAACTATTATCTCCTCATGTATTTTCTCATTGTCTTTCTTTTTGTCTTCTTTTCCTGATCCTATGATTAAAATGTTAGAGTGTTTAACATTGTCCCAGAGGTCTCTGAGAGCGTCTTCATTTCTTTTAATTCGTTTTTCTTTTTTCATCTCAGTTTCATTTATTTGTACCATTCTATCTTCTACCTCACTTATCCTATCTTCTGCCTCTGTTATTCTACTGTTGGTTCCCTCCAGAGTGTTTTTGATCTCATTTATTGTATTATTTGCTTCCCTGGTGGCTCAGACAGTAAAGCGTCTGCCTGTAATGTGGGGGACCCTGATTCGATCCCTGGGTTGGGAAGATCCCCTGGAGAAGGAGATGGCAATCCACTCCCGCATTCTTGCCTGGAAAATCCCATGGACGGTGGAGCCTGATAGGCTACACTCCATGGGGTCACAAACAGTCGGACACGACTGTGTAAGTTCATTTCATTATTTCATTACTCATTATATAGTGACTCTTTTTTATTTATTCTAGTTCCTTGTTAAACCTTTCTTGCATCTTCTCAATCCTTGTCTGAAGGCTATTATCTGTAGCTCCATTTTGTTTTCAAGATTTTGGATCATTTTCACTATCATTATTTCAAATTCTTAATCAGGTAGATTCCCTATTTGTTCTCTTTTGTTTCATTTGGTGGGCACTTATCCTGTTCCTTTACCTGCTGGGTATTCCTCTGCCTCTTCATCTTGTTTATATTGGTGTGTTTGGGGTGGCCTTTCTGTCTTCTGGTAGTTTGTAAAGTCCTCTTTATTGTGGAGTTTCCTCACTGTGGGTGGGGTTGGACGGGTGGCTCTGAAAGGTTTCTTGGTTAGGGAAGCATGTGTTGGAGTTCTGGTGGGTGGAGGTGGATTTCTTCTCTCTGGAGTGCAATGAAGTGTCCAGCAAAAAGTTATGAGATGTCAATGGCTTTGGAGTGACTTTGGGCAGCCTGTATATTGAAGCTCAGGGCTTCTTGTGTTGCTGGAGAATTTACGTTGTATGTTCTTGCTCCAGAACTTGTTGGCCTTTGGGTGTTGCTTGGTTTCAGTGTATGTAGGCTGTGGAGGTGCTGCACTCAATATGCCAGCAAATTTGGAAAACTCACCAGTGGCCACAGGACTGGAAAAGGTCAGTTTTTATTCCAATTCCAAAGAAAGGCAATGCAAAAGAATGCACAAACTACCACACAATTGCATTCATCTCACATGCTAGTAAAGTAGTGCTCAAAATTCTCCAAGCCAGGCTTCAGCAGTATGTGAACCATGAACTTCCTGATGTTCAAGCTGGTTTTAGAAAAGGCAGAGGAACCAGAGATCAAATTGCCAACATCCGCTGGATCATGGCAAAAGCAAGAGAATTCCAGAGAAAAAAAAAATCTATTTCTGCTTTATTGACTATGCCAAAGCCTTTGACTGTGTGAATCACAATAAACTGTGGAAAATTCTGAAAGAGATGGGAATACCAGACCACCTAACCTGCCTCTTGAGAAATCTGTATGCAGGTCAGGAAGCAACAGCTAGAACTGGACATGGAACAATAGACTGGTTCCAAGTAGGAAAAGGAGTACGTCAAGGCTGTATATTGTCACCCTGCTTATTTAACTTATATGCAGAGTACATCACAAGAAACGCTGGGTTGGAAGAAACACAAGCTGAAATCAAGATTGCCGGGAGAAATATCATTAACCTCAGATATGCATATGGCACGACCCTTAAGGCAGAAACTGAAGAGGAGCTAAAAAGCCTCTTGATGAAAGTGAAAGAGGAGAGTGAAAAAGTTGGCTTAAAGCTCAACATTCAGAAAATGAAAATTATGGCATCTGGTCCCATCATTTCATGGGAAATAGATGGGGAAACAGTGGAAACAGTGTCAGACTTTATTTCTGGGGGGCTCCAGTATCACTGCAGATGGTGACTGCAGCCAGGAAATTAAAAGACACTTACTCTTTGGAAGAAAAGTTATGACCAATCTAGATAGTATATTCAAAAGCAGAGACATTACTTTGCCAATAATTTCCATCTAGTCAAAGCTATGGTTTTTCCTGTGGTGATGTATGGATGTGAGAGTTGGACTGTGAAGAAGGCTGAGCACCGAAGAACTGATGCTTTTGAACTGTAGTGTTGGAGAAGACTCTTGAGAGTCTCTTGGACTGCAAGGAGATCCAACTAGTCCATTCTGAAGGAGATCAACCCTGGGATTTCTTTGGAAGGAATGATGCTAAAGCTGAAGTTCCAGTACTGTGGACACCTCATGCAAAGAGTTGACTCATTGGAAAAGACTCTGATGCTGGGAGGGATTTGGGGCAGGAGGAGAAGGGGACCACCGAGGTTGAGATGGCTGAATGGCATCACGGACTCAATGGACATGAGTCTGAGTGAACTCCGGGAGTTGGTGATGGACAGGGAGGCCTGGCGTGCTGCAATTCATGGGGTCACAAAGAGTCGGACACTACTGAGCGACTGAACTGAACTGAACTGATGGAGGTGTTTAATGATCTCCTATCGATTAATGTTCCCTGGAGTTAGGAGTTCTCTGGTGGTCTCAGGATTTGGACTTAAGCCTCCTGCCTCTGGTTTTCAGTCTTATACTTACAGTAGCCTCAAGACTTCTCCATCCATACAGAGCCGATGATAAAACATCTAGGTTAAAGATGAAAAGTTTCTCCACAGTGAGGGACACCCAGAGACGTTCACAGAGTTATATGCAGAAGAGAAGAGGGATGAGGGGATAGAGGTGACCAGGATGAGACAAGAGGGAATCAAAAGAGAAGAGAGCAAGCTAGTCAGTAATCACTTACTTATGTGCGCTCCACAGTCTGGACAGCTCAGAGATGTTCACAGAGTTATACAGAGAAGAGAAAAGGGAGGAAGGAGACAGAGGTGGCCAGGAAGATAAAGGGGGGAATCAAAAGGAGAGAGACAGATCCAGCCAGTAATCAGCTCCCTAAGTGTTCTCCACAGTCCGGAACACATAAAGAGATTCACAGAGTTGGGTAGAGAAGAGAAGGGAGAGGGAGGAGATAGAGGTGACCTGGTGGAGAAAAAGGAGAGTCTAAAGGGGGAGAGAGCAGTCAAGTCATTCATCTCGCTCCCAAGTAAAAATAGGTACTGAAGATTGGATTCTTAAAGGTACAAAATTGATAAATACCAAAAAGCAAAGATTAAAAATCTAGAGTAGTTTGGATTCTCAAAAATACAATATTAAAGGAAAAAAGTCACAAAAATTATGAAATATATGTATGACATTTGCTTTAAAAATAGGGTCTCTTTTTTTTGCACAGTAATAGTAGGTTATAAGAATGAAAATTGAGTAATAGAGGACTTAAAATATTTTTTAAATTAAAGAATAATAATAGTAAAAATATATCTAGGACTTTGTCTGGTGTTATTGTGGACAGTGTGGGGTCAGTTCATTTTCAGATAGTTCATTGATCTGGATTATAATTCTCAAGATCTATAGGCCCCTTCCCATATAGATGGTGCTAACTATAGGGTTTTAATGTATTGCACCTGTCACTTCCAAGGCAGTTCCCTCTGTTTTAGCTTCTTCTGTTTGCTAGTCTCTTCAGTGTCTAATTTCTGCCCTGCCACAAGGGGGCGGTAGTGGACACTTTTGTAGGCTCACTTGATGGACTGGACGGACGTGAGTCTGAGTGAACTCCGGGAATTGGTGATGGACAGGGAGGCCTAGCGTGCTGCAATTCATGGGGTCACAAATAGTTGGACACGATTGAGCGACTGAACTGAACTGAACTGATCAGTCCTGGTGTCGGGAGGGAGGGATGCTGCCAACAAATAACATTTGCATGTGCTCGCAGTGTCTCGGCACACTGGGTTTGCCCCTGCTCATGGTGTGTGTGCTTTCCCTGTCTACAGTGCTTAGGCTCTAGGTTGCTTTGCAGGGAACTGTCTGAGGCTGGCCCTGTGTTGTATGCACTTCCCAGGTCAAAGCCACTCAGGTTCAGGTGCTTGGGTACTCCTCAGAGGTGCAGATTCGGTTGGCCCTGCATTTTGTGCCTTTCCCAGGTCTAAGCAGCTCAGGTGACCAGGTGTTTGGTGAGTATGGTCACTGTGACTTATCACCTCCCCTGTCTGTGTTGCTGTGTTTACTGGGTGTACAACCGGTGCACCTTCTCAGGTGGATGTTGACCGTCCAGAATCTCAAGAAGTCTTGGTTAGCAACAAAGTCTTCTTGCAGTTTGGTAGATGATGCCTCTTTGGGGCCACATTGCCCCTTCCAGCTCTGGCTGCCCTCGCCTGCTTATCTCCGGAAGGGGATGGGCCGGTCCACAGTCCTTTGTTCTGTGAGCGGGCCTGGTGGTGTCTTCAGTTCAATTCAGTTCAGTTACTCAGTCATGTCCAACTCTATGCATCCCCATGAATCACAGCATGCCAGGCCTCCCTGTCCACCACCAACTCCTGGAGTTCACTCAAACTCACATCCATTGAGTCAGTGATGCCATTCAGCCATCTCATCCTCTGTCATCCCCTTCTCCTCCTGCCCCCAATCCCTCCCAGCATCAGAGTCTTTTCCAATGAGTCAACTCTTCGCATGAGGTGGCCAAAGTACTGGAGTTTCAGCTTTATCATCATTCCTTCTAAAGAACACTCAGGGATAATCTCCTTCAGAATGGACTGGTTGGATCTCCTTGCAGTCCAAGGGACTCTCAAGAGTCTTCTCCAACACCACAGTTCAAAAGCATCAGTTCTTTGGTGCTCAGCTTCCTTTACAGTCCAACTCTCATATCCACACATGACTACTGGAAAAACCATGGATTGACTAGATGGACCTTTGTTGGCAAAGTAATGTCTCTGGCAGTGTTTTATGTTAGGGCTTTTCACGTAGCTCTAGTCAGTCCTTTGCTATGTCAGCGGGCCTGGCAGTGTCTTAGGTTAGGGCTTTTTGCGGGGTAGCTACCCCACAGTTTGGTTTGCTATCTCAAGTTAGTTCCCTCAGATTGCCCTTGGGACATTCAGGCCTGGTCCTTACTCTAAACAATGCAGCCCTCAGCTCCCTGCCTAGCCCCCACTTGCTAGTGGCAGATGCAGGGGTCTGCACTGCTTCTCTTCTGGGAGTTACCATTGGGGATGTAACCTGTGGGTTTTAATTGTTTATTTATTTTTCCTCCCAGCTATGTTGCCCTCTGTGGTTCCAAGACTTGCCACAGATTTGCCAATGAGAGTGTTTCCTGTTGTTTGGAAATTTCTCTTTTTTAAGACTCCCTTCCCAGGACGGATCTCCATCCCTACCTCTTTTGTCTCTCTTTTTATCTTTTATATTTTTCCTAGCTCCTTTTGAAGACAATGGGCTGCTTTTTGGGGTGCCTGATGTCCTCTGCCAGCATTCAGAAGTTGTTTTGTGGAATTTACTCAGCGTTCAAATGTTCTTTAGATGAATTTGTGGGGGAGAAATGGTCTCCCTGTCCTATTCCTCCACCATCTTCTGTAGTTTTCATTTTTTGTGGTATTTTTGTCTGGTTGAAGTTAGGGTGAGGCTGACTTCATAGAATGTGTTTTGAAGTTTACCTTCCTCTGGAATTTTCTAGAAGACTTTGAGTAGAATAGGTGTTAGCTCTTCTCTAAATTTTTGGTAGAATTTACCTGTGAAGCCATGTGGCCCTTGTCTTATATTTGTTGGAAGACTTTTTATTACCGTTTCAGTTTCTGTGCTTGTGATGGGTCTGTTAAGATGCTCCATTTCTTCTTGGTTCAGTTTTGAACCAGGAAGGTTATATATACTTTTCTAAGAAATCCTCCATTTTTCCAAGTTGTTCATTTTATTGGCATACAATGTCTGTTATACTTTTCTAAGAATTTGTCCATATCTTCCCAGTTGTCCATTTCTTCCAAGTTGTCCATTTTATTGGCATATAATTGTTCATAGTAGTCTTTTATGATCTTTTGTATTTCTGTGCTGTCTATTGTGATTTATCATTCTCATTTCTAATTTCACTGATTTGATTCCTTATCTTTTTTCTTTTTTCCTTGATGAATCTGGCTAACAGTTTGACTATTTTATTTATCTTCTCAAAGAACCAGTTTTTAGTTTTGTTGATCTTTGCTTTGTTTCCTTTGTCTCCTTTGTTTCTTTTTCATTTATTTCTGCTCTGATTTTAATGATTACTTTCCTTCTACTAACTTTGGAGTTATTTTGTTCTTTTTCTAGTTGCTGTAGGTGTAAAGTTAAGTTGTTTATTTGATGTTTCTCTTGTTTCCTGAGGTAGGCTTGTATTGCTATGAACCTCACTCTTTGCACTGCTTTTACTGAATCTCATATGTTTGTGGTTGTTGTGTTTTCATTTTCATTTGTTTCAATCCCTTGTGGCTCAGACAGTATATTTACAATCTGCCTGCAGTATAAGAGACCTGAGTTCAATCCCTGAGTTGGGCAGATCCCCTGGAGAAGGGAATGGCAACACACTTCAGTATTCTTGCCTGAAGAATTCTATGGACAGAGGAGCCTGGCAGGCCCCAGTCCTTGAGGGTCACAAAGAGTCAGACATGACTGACCGTTTTTCACTCACTCACTCACGCATACATATTTTGATTTCCTTTTCTGATTTCTACCATGTGTTGTTTAGCCTCCCTATGTTTGAGGTTTTTTTGTTTGTTTGCTTTTGTTTTTTACTTTACAATACTGTATTGGTTTTGCCATACATTGACATGAATCTGCCACAGGTGTACATTAGTTCCCAAACATGAACCCCCCTCCCACCTCTTACCCCATATCATCTCTCTGGATCATCCCCGTGCACCAGCTCCAAGCATCCTGTATCCTGCATCGAACATAGACTGGCGATTCTTTTCTTGCATGTTAGTATACATGTTTCAAAGACATTCTCCCAAATCATCCCACCCTCTCTCTCTCCCTCTGAGTCCAAAAGACTGCTCTACACATCTGTGTCTCTTTTGCTGTCTCGCATACAGGGTCATCATTACCATCTTTCTAAAGTCCATATATATGTGTTAGTATACTGTATTCATGTTTTTCTTTCTGGCTTACTTCACTCTGTATAATCAGCTCCAGTTTCATCCATCTCATTAGAACTGATTCAAATGTATTCTTTTTAATGGCTGAATAATACTCCATTGTGTATATGTACCACAGCTTTCTTATCCATTTCCCCCTGAAGTTGACATCTAATCTTACTGCACTGTGATCAGAAAAGATGTTTGAAATGATGTTGCTTTTTAAAATTTACCAAGTCTATATCTGTGGCCCAGGATGTGATCTATCCTGGAGAATGTTCCATGAGCACTTGAGAAATAGCTGAAATTTATTGTTTGGGAGTAAAATGCCCCATAGATATTAATTAGGTCTAACTGGTCCATTGCATCATTTAAAGCTGTGTTTCCTTGCTAATTTTCTGTTTGGTAGATCTGTCCATAGGTGTGAGTGAGGTATTAAAGTCCCCCACTATTATTGTTGTGTTAGTGTTTATTTCCCTTTTCATACTCGTTACCATTTGCCTTATGTATTGAGGTGCTCTTATGTTGGGTGCATATATATTTATAATTGTTATATCTTCTTCTTGACTTGATCCTATGATCATTATGTAATGTTCTTCTTTGTCTCTTACCATGGCCTTTATTTCAAAGTCTATTTTATCTGATATGAGTATTGCTACTCGTGCTCTCTTTTGGTCTTCATTTGCATGAAATGTGTTTTTTCAGCCCCTCACTTTCAGTCTGTATGTGTCCCTAAGTTTCAGTGGGTCTCTTGTAGACAGCATATATAGGGGTCTTATTTTTGTATCCATTTGGCCAGTCTTTGTCTTTTGGTTGGGGCATTTAACCCATTTAAATTTAAGGCAATTATTCATAAGTATGATTCCATTACCATTTACTTTTTCATTTTTGATTTATTTTATAAACCTTTTCTCTGTTTCCTGTCTAGAGAAGATACTTTAGCATTCCTTGAAGAGCTGTTTTGGTGGTGCTGAATTCTCTCAACTTTTGCTTATCGTAAAGCTTTTGATTTCTCCCTCATATGTGAATGAGATCCTTGCTGGGTAGAATAATCTTGGTTGTAGGGCTTTTTCGCTTTCATCACTTTATTCACGTATGCCATTCTCTTCAGGACTGAAGAGTTTTTATTGAAAGATAAGCTTTTATCCTTATAGGGATCCCATTGTATGTTATCTATTGCTTTTCCCTTGCTGCTTTTAATATTTTCTCTTTGTGTTTAATTTTTTTAAGTTTGATTATTATTTGCCTTGGGTTGTTTCACCTTGGGTTTATCCTATTTGGGATTGTCTGTGTTTCTTGCACTTGGGTGGCTATTTCTTTTCCCATTTTAGGAAAGTCTTCAACTATTACCTCCTCAAGTATTTTCACATGCCTTTTCTTTTTGTCTGCTTCTTCTGGGACACCTATGATTCAAATTTTAACAAAGTTTAACATTGTCCCAGAGATCTCTGAAGTTTCCCCCATTTCTTTTAATTCTTTTTATGTTTTTCCTCTCTGCTTCATTTATTTCCACCATTCTATCTTCCACCTCATTCTGCCTCAGTTATTCTACTGCTGTTTCCCACCAAAGTGCTTTTAATCAGATATTACATTGTTCATTTTTTGATTGACTCTTCTTTATTTCTTCTATGTCCTTGTTAAACATTTCTTACATTTTCTAAATCCTTGTCTCTAGGCTATCTTGTTGTCAAGATTTTAGATGATTTTCACTGTCATTATTCTGAATTATTTTCCAGGTAGACTCCCTATTTCCTCCTCTTTTTTTTTGGTTTGGTGGGGCTTTCTCATGTTTCTTGACCTGCTGAATATTTCTCTTCCATTTCATTTTGTTTAGATTGCTGTGTTTGTGGTGTGCTTTCTGGAGGTTGGAAGTTTGCGCTTCCTCTTAATTGTGGAGCCTGTTCCCTGTGGGTGGAGTTGGACTAGTGACTTGTCAAGGTTTCCTGGTTGGGGAAGCTTTCATCTGTATTCTGGTGGGTGGACCTGTATCTCTTCTCTTTGAAGTGCAGTGAAGTGTCCAGTAGTGAGTTCTGGAGTGTCTATGGATTTGGCATGGCTTTGGACAGCCAGTCTTTTACTGTTCAAAGTTGTGTTCCTGTTTTGCTGGAGAATTAGCGTGGTGTGTCTTTCACTGGAACTTATTGGCTCTTGAGTGGAACCTGGTTTCAAAGCTGGTATGGAGACTCTTGGGTGAACTCTTGTCTATTAATGTTCTGTTGAGTTAGGAGTTCCCTGATGTTCTAAAGTTCTGAAGTTAAGCCTCCTGTCTCTGGCTTTTGGTCCTTCTCTTACAGTAGCCTCAAGACTTCTCCATCCATATAGCACAGAAGATAAAGACCCTAGGTTAATTGTGGGAGGATTCTCCACAGCTAGCAGCACCCAGAGAGATTCACAGAGTTATATTTAGAAGAGAAGAGGGAGGAAAGAGATAGAAGTGACCTGAAGGAGGAAAGGGAGAGTCAAAAGGTGAGAGAGCAATCAAGCCAGTAACCAAATCCCTAAGTGAAAATGGATACTGAATATTAGATTCTTAAAGGTACAAAATTGATAACAAATACCAAAAAAACAAAGAATAAAAATCTATAATAGATGTTAAGATCTCAAAAATACAATATAAAAAATACAAAATAAAATCAATCACAAAAATTAAAAAAATATGTATATGGAATCATTTTAATAGGATTTTTTGAAAGGTAGGTTATAAAAATGAAAGTTAATGGAGGAATAAAGAACTCATTAAAATTAAAAAGTAATAATAGTAAAAATATATCTAGAAATTCCTCTAGATCTGTTGTGGCCAGTGTGGGGTCACTTCAGTGGCACATAGTCCCATATTCGTGTTTGTACTTGTTCTCAAAGTCTATGGTTGCCCCTCAAATGCACAATCTCAAAATTAACTGAAGGATTTTAATCTGTTGCACCTGTCACTTCCAGAGAAGTTCCCCCATTTTTGTTTATTGTGGCTTCCTCTGTTTTCAAGTCTCTTCAATGTCTAATTTCCACCCTGACACAATGGGGCAAATGTGGCCATTTATTTAGGACTCACTTGTTCAATTGTGCTGTGGGGGAGAGGCACTACAAACAAATATCACTTGCATGTGTGAGAAATGCTCACCATGCATGGACCAAACTGGGTTTCCCACAGCCCAAGGCATCATGTACTTCTCAGGTCCACACTGCTCAGGCTCCAGGGTGCTCTGCAAGTGCACAGCGTCAAGTGGACCCTGCATTTCATGCAGTTTCCAGGTCTATGCTGCTCAGATTCTCAGGTGCTCTGTAAGGGCACAGACCCTAATGGGCTGTGTGTTTTGTGCCCTTGCCAGGTTTAAGCACCTCAGGCAACCAGGTGCTTGGTGAGTACTATCCCAGGTGGAGCCTTCATTTTATGAACCTCCCTGGTCCCAACTGCTTGGTTTCCCAGGTGTGCTATGTGTCTCCTCTGGGGAACCATCTCAGGCTGTGACACTCCTGGCAGATGTGAACCATCCAGGATCCCAAGAAGACATGGTTAGCAACTGGGAACCTGCTGACAGTTTGGTGGAAGACACAGTCTCTGGGGCTGAAATTGCAGCAGTCCCTTGCCTTGTGGCTCTGGATGTTGAACATCTGCTTGTCTCCCATTGGGGAGGGAGGGCCCTATATGACATCTGGCTTACGCTCCTTTGGTATTCACTCAATCCTTTGTTCTATTTTCAGAAGAGTTTTGTTTGTTTGTTTTGTTTTATTTTGTCTCTCTGGCATCCCATGGTTTGGATTGCTATCTCACATTAGCTCCCTCAGATTGTCCTCAGGGCATTCAGTCCAAGTCCTTACTCTAAGGGCCAACGATGCAGCCCACACCTCCCAACCCAGCTCCCATTCACTGCTGGCAGACACGAGCATCTGTGACACTTATCTGTTAGTAGTTGCAGTTAGGCACATAGTCTGTGGTGTTTATTTATTTATTTTTGTTCTTTCTCCCGGTTATGTTGCCCTCTGAGGTTTCAAAGCTCCCCAGAGACACGCCTGTGACAGGGTTTCCTACTGTGTGGGAACTTCTCCTCCTTCATGACTCCCTCCTCAGGACGGGTCTCCATACCTAAATTTGTTTCTGTTTTCATATAAAATATTTTGCCCTATCTCCTTTCAAAGGTATTGGGCTGCCTTTCTGGTGTCCTCTACCAGTGTTCAGAAGTTGTTTTGTGGCTATTGCTCAGTATTCAAATGGTCTTTTGATGAATTTGTGGGGGAGAAAGTGATCTCCCCATTCTAATCCTCTGCCATCTTGGCACGTGTACTATTCTGCCTTTTCTAAATCCATATTGAACATGTGGAAGTTCTCAAATCACATATTATTGAAGTCTAGCTTGGAGAATTTTGAGCATTACTCAGCTAGTATATGAGATGAGTGCAACTAAACAGTCGTTTGAACATTCTCTGGCATTGTCTTTCTTTGGATTTGGAACAAAAACTGACATTTTCCAGTCCTGTGGCCACTGCTGAGTTTTTCATATTTGCTGGCATATTGAGTGCATCACTTTCACAGCATTATCTTTTAGAACTTGAAGTAGCTCAGCTGGAATTCCATCATCTCTACTAACTTTGCTCATAGTGATGCTTCCTAACATCCACTTGACTTCACATTCCAGGATGTCTGGCTTTTGGTAAGTAATCACACCGCCATGGTTATTTGGGTCATTAAAATCTTTTTTGTATAGTTCTTCCATGTATTCTTCTCATTTCTTCTTAACATCTTCTGCTTCTATTGGGTTCACACCATTATGTCCTTTATTGTGCCCATCTTTGAAAGAAATGTTCCCTTGCTATCTCTAATTTTCTTGAAGAGATCTCTAGTCTTTCCCATTCTATTGTTTTCCTATATTTCTTTTTTTTTAATTTTAGTTTTTACTTTATTTTACTTTTCAATACTGTATTGATTTTGCCATACATTGACATGAATCCACCACGGGTGTACATGAGATCCCAAACATGAACTTCCCTCCCACCTCCCTCCCCACAACATCCCTCTGGGTCATCCCCGTGCACCAGCCCCAAGCATGCTGTATCCTGCACTGGACATAGACTGGTGATTTGATTCTTACATGATAGTATACATGTTTCAATGCCATTCTCCCAAATCATCCCACCCTCTCCCTCTCCCTCTGAGTCCAGAAACTATAAAACTCCTAGAGGACAACATAGGCAAAACACTCTCCAACGTAAATCACAGCAAGATCCTCTATGATCCACCTCCCAGAATTCTGGAAATAAAAGCAAAAATAAACAAATTGGATCTAATTAAAATTAAAAGCTTCTGCACAACAAAGGAAAATATAAGCAAGGTGAAAAGACAGCCTTCTGAATGGGAGAAAATAATAGCAAATGAAACAACTGACAAATAACTAATCTCAAAAATATACAAGCAACTTATGCAGCTCAATTCCAGAAAAATAAACCACCCAATCGAAAAATGGGCCAAAGAAGTAAATAGACATTTCTCCAAAGAAGACATACAGATGGCTAACAAACACATGAAAACATGCTCAACATCACTCATTATTAGAGAAATGCAAATCAAAACCACACTGAGGTACCACTTCATACCAGTCAGAATGGCTGTGATCCAAAAATCTGCAAGCAACAAATGCTGGAGAGGGTGTGGAGAAAAGGGAACCCTCCTACACTGTTGGTGGGAATGCAAACTAGTACAGCCACTATGGAAAACAGTGTGGAGATTCCTTTAAAAGTTGCAAATAGAACTGCCATATGACCCAGCAATCCCACTGCTGGGCATACACACTGAGGAAACTGGAATTGAAAGACACACATGTGCCCCAATGTTCATCGCAGCACTGTTTATAATAGTCAGGACATGGAAACAACCTAGATGTCCATCAGCAGATGAATGGATAAGAAAGCTGTGGTACATATACACAATGGAGTATTACTCAGCCATTAAAAAGAATACATTTGAATCAGTTCTAATGAGATGGATGAAACTGGAGCCAATTATACAGAGTGAAGTAAGCCAGAAAGGAAAACACGAATACAGTATACTAACACATATATATGGAATTTAGAAAGATGACAATGATGACCCTGTATGCAAGACAGCAAAAAAGACACAGATATGTATTGTTTTCCTATATTTCTTTGCATTGATCACTGAGGAAGGCTTTCTTAACTCTGTTTGCTATTCTTTAGAACTCTTCATTCAGATGGATTTATCTTTCCTTTTTCCTCTGTCTTTAATGTCTCTTCTTTTCTCAGTTATATGTAAGGCCTCCTCAGACAATCATTTTGCCTTTTTGCATTTCTTTTTCTTGCAGGTGGTTTTGATCACCACTTTCTATGAAATGTCATGAACTTCCATTCACAATTCTCCAGGACTCTGTCTATCAAATCTAATCCCTTAAATATATTTGTCACTTCCACTGTATAATTATAAGGGATTTGATTTAGGTTGTACCTGAATGGTCTAGTGGTTTTCCCTACTTCCTTCAATTTAAGTCTGAATTTGGCAATAAGGAGTTCATGATCTGAGCCACAGTAAGCTCCCAGTCTTATATTTTACTGACTGTATAAAGCTTCTCCATTTTTGGCTGCAAATAATATAATCAATCTGATTTCAGTATTGATCATCTGGTGATGTCCATGTGTACAGTCTTCTCTTCTGTTATTGGAACAGGGTGTTTTCTATAATCAGTACATTGTCTTGGCAACACTCTGTTAGCCTTTGACCTGCTTCATTTTGTACTCCTAGCCAAACTTGCCTGTTACTCCGATATCTATTGATTTTTGCATTCCAGTCCCCTATGATGAAGAAGTCATCATTTTTTTATGTTGGTTGTAGAAGGTCTTATAGGTCATTACAGAACCATTCAACTTCAGCTTCTTTAACATTAGTAGTTGGGGCATATCCCTGATTTACTATGATATTGAATGGTTTGCTTTGAAATGAACAGAAATAATTCTGGCATCTTTGAGATTGCAATCTAGAGCTGCATTTTGAACTCTTTTGTTGGCTATGAGTGCTACTCCATTTATTCTAAGGGA
Source organism: Ovis aries (assembly GCF_016772045.2). Classification (NCBI taxonomy): domain Eukaryota; kingdom Metazoa; phylum Chordata; class Mammalia; order Artiodactyla; family Bovidae; genus Ovis; species Ovis aries. The sequence continues at coordinate 600,047 of NC_056064.1, read as the reverse complement.
TTCTTAGCCACAGTAGTAGATATAATGGTCATTTGAATTAAATTCCCCTATTTTGGTCCATTTTAGATCACTGATTCCTAAAATGTTGATGTTCACTCTTGTCATCTCCTGTTTGACCATTTCCAATTTGCCTTGATTCATGGGCCTAACATTCCAGGCTCCTATGCAATATTTTTCTTTCAGCATTGGGCTTTACTTCCATCATCACTCACATTCACACAGATCACAGCTTTCGGTAGCTCAATGAAACTACAAGCCATGCCATGTAGGGCCACCCAAGACGGACAGGTCATGGTGGAGAGTTCTGACAAAAAGTGGTCCACTGGAGAAGGGAATGGAAAACCACTTCAGTATTTTTGCTTTGATAACCCATGAACAGTATGGAAATTTTCTGCATTTGCAAAGTAACAATGGTGATTACCTTGCAGAGTGTTGTGTGAAATCAGATTATATTTATAAATTGCTAAGCATAAGACTTAACCCACAGGAAATGTGTGATCCATGGTAGATTTTATTAATATGTTTCCTTGGCTGGGTCTTGGTAGTTTTTGACTTATGGTCAATTGTATTAACTGGTGAATGATGGGAAAGTGAGTTTCTGCTTCTAGCAATCTTTTTCTTAGTCTTTCTGGAACAAAATAATTGGGATACTTTTGTGAACTATCCCAGTTTTCAAGTATTCACGTTTCAGAGAGCCTAAAATTGCTCTGGGGTCCTGTAGGGTGAATAAGAACTCCCCTAAAGGTGTTTTCATGTTAATTGATTTTCCTCAATTAGATATTTTACCCTGGTGCAGGTAGCTATGGGCCAGGCCTGAGGACTGAACTCCTGTGCAAACACCAAATGACTATTACATTTCAGAACATGTGGTGCAGTGAGTTGTGGTTGTTCTGACATCAGCATGGAAACCAAACTGCTACCATGGAAATGGGAACAAGTCCTTAAATGGTCTTGGAAACTATAAAAAAAAAACGTTCTTGAGAGGGGAACTATGAATCTCCACACTAAGAATTTTTCTCATACATTTTGCCCAGAGTTCTCTTCTGTGTATATTTACCTCCCTCTGCTATTTGTTAAGGATGGAATTGGGTTTCAACATATATTTTCCTGAAATGTCTAATTATCTTCCTCAGAAGGAATGAAGGTGAAAGTGTTAGTTCCTCAGCTGTGTCCAACTTCTAAGGTGAAAGGAATGTCCCTGTAAGCCTGTGGCTCACTGGACAAAACCAGCTGGCCTTTACACACTGAAGAGCACAGCAGCATCACTGCCTGACCTTCCTAAGCACCATGGACTGAAAATGAAAAATGAATTTTTATTCCTTGATGACTTTATCAAGCCAACTGTTGGGGGCTTTTGGTGCTTTTTAAAATTCTTCTTCACTTTTTAAAGTGGTATAGATCTAGCTAATCTTTATTACTTCTATCTGGTTTGAAGGCAAAGTACTCCAATTTTCATTTCATAGTTTGGAAAATCCAGTGACTGGGAGAAAGGGCATTTTTGATGGGCTTAAGATGTGGTAGACAGGCTAGTTCACTCCATTTTGAGTTCTGTTTGGCCAGAGTGAACCTCTGCCTGTCCCAAGGGATCACCAAGGGATGACAACCTAATTTCCCTTTTTCCTCTTTGTACTGATAACTGAATAAGAGACAAGAGTGAAGGAATAATAGAAAGTCTGTGAGAGATCACTGTATCCAAATCACTTACGTACAAGAACATTCTTCCAGGGAGGGCAGTTGACTTGTCCAAAGTCACAGAAGATGCTGGTAACAGAACAAGGCCTAGAAACTCAGCCTCTTATCTTCCTTTCACACTGATACTCTTTCATTTTTGCCCCAACATACTATATATACTTACCTATGTGCTGAATGCTGGGTATCTATTGCTGTCATTTGGTATTAACTTGTGATTGGTGCTAACCCCTCCCTGGGGAAAGTATGGTACAGAAAAACCTTTAATAGGTAGGCCACACACATGCTCTATAGGCACTATTTCTAGAACAATCATCGCAGGTATTTTTTGAGATGCTTTAATCAGCTACGTAGCATTTAAGGCCTCTTAATTCATAGAAGCAGTTATTGGGATCTCCAATTAACAGGTCAGAGAAGTAGCAACTTGCTTAAGATCACACACATCAAGTAGGCAAATGGTACACTGAAGATTTGAAGCCAGTCCTGGCTGATATAATATATCACTCCTTTTCATTGCAGTTTAAAGAATATTTTGACTCAGAGGGAAGGCAGCAAGCCATACAGAGAAAGACTACCATTTCCCCACCCTAAATATTTTCAGGAAGATCTGGTTTTATGCAAAAAGTGATGCTTAGATACAGGGTTACATGTCATCATGGTTAAATCCATCATCACTTTGGTGTAAAATGTTTTAAAACTCCAATTAATTGTGCTATTTCAAATATGAAATATATGACAGATTTTTATCTAATTATTTATTTTTGTCAACAAGCCTAGCTACCTGGCTGAAGTTTTTGGCATATTTGTAAATGTTCCCATGTGCACAGACCATACACACTTGTGGTTTCTCACTTTCTGGAGGCTATAACAGAAATAAGCAATGAAAGTTATTTTTAATTTGGCCTCTGGATGAAATCCAAGTCCTCCTTTCCAGCAGCTAAGCCTATATGATTTCTCAACAGGGTATTAATTATCTGGCTCTAGGAATATAAACAGATGGGCTGTTCTGGCAGCTTCAGCTGTCCTGCTGGCCATAATACAATTGCTTGTGGACCCAGCAGGACTCAGAGGCTTCAGCAGAGAACATCGCCCTCTTAAGTAAACTCAAACAGGTGTACTAAGTAACTTGTTAAACACATTTATTGATTTCTTGACAGTAACCAAACACAGTGAGTGACCATTATAAACAAGAAAAGAAAGGCATTCATTTGTATTTTGTGAGATCCAGTTGCACCTGGAGAGAAAAGACACCCCTTATGCAGAAATTACAAGGCAAAGTGCATTCCTTCAAGGGAGCATCATTGGCATGGGGGTAGAAGTTTTGAAATGCAAGGAATCTGTTGCCTGCTATATCAGGATGAAGCTCACCTCCTATTCATGATCAAGCCATGAAGTGGAATTAAAATTATGCTTAGCTTATCAAATGCATTCCTGATTGCCACAACTTCAGTAAAATCTGGCTGCAAATTAACAAAACATATATGAAGGAACAAGTAAAAACAATAATGCTGTTGTATGAAGACAGAGCTTAGCCTGTAAGGAAGGAGAATAGATCAAAGCAAGAAAAATAAAATTAACTTGTTAAACACATTTATTGAGCTTTTAACAATAACCAAACACAATGTATGACTTGGAAAACAAGAAACAGCAATGGATCAATCTGAACTTGAAAATCCTAGTATAGATATATGACAAAAAGGAGCAATTTCCATTTTTTAATAGTCTGTGGTGATATATATATATATGTATGTGTGTGTATATATATATATATATATATATATATATACACACACACACACACACACACACACACACACACACACAATGTGTATCTCTTCAATATCTGTCCTTTTTGTTTTTGAATTGTTGAGTAGATGGAAGAATCATAATCTAGAAATGTGTCCTTGGCTAACTTTATCCTGGTTCACCTGTTACCAGCACCTTTAAAGGATCTTAGGACACTATCCAAGATTACTTGATGCAAAGAACAAAGTCCACGTGATGCTGTCAGAGCTGTGTTTTCTCCTCTCTCTCAGAAGAATTTTGTATGTACAAAGACTGAAAATTCTCATTGGGTAGATTCATTTGTTCCAGAAAACAGTATCAAAATTGTACTCAGGTTAGTTGGTTATTTTCTTCTAAAACCTTTAATGAATGAGCCTTTTGTTTCTGAAACTTGACTTCCCATCTTGGGTGCTGTGTGAGTGTGTTTGTATGTATATATATTTGCATGTGTGCCTGTTTGTGAGTGTGTGTAAGAGTTTTACTCCTCTGCCAAGGTTTTGAAGACACTTTTCATGAAGGAAGGGCCAATCCAAAGAGTGAATGAAGCTTGAAGGAGGGAAGGAGAGAGAAGAAAGAAGAGGGACATTTTAGGTTACATCAATTCACAGTCGTAGCATTTCACTGAGGTGGAATTCTTCTTGGCTTGGTTCCCTACTTGAGGAGCCATTCATTTACTGGAAAGAGAGAAAAAGAAAGAAATAAAACAAAACGAACAACACAAAACAAGGCATAATTGGATGAACTTGCACACGGGTTGGGCAGCTTACTCCAAAGGGGAAGGGACAGTTTTTAAATGTCTGCTTACTTGTATGTATGCCAACTGTCCTCTCCACCTTCTTACGAACCTCTGGGTCTGAGATATCTAATAGTATTGCCATTAGCTACATGTGGCTATAAATTAAAAATATTAGTTGCATTGCCATACTAGCCACTTCAAATGTTCAATAGCCACATGTGGCCAACAGCTACCATATTGGTCAATGCAGACACAGAACATTTCCAATGTGTCAAGAAGCTATAGGGGATGGTGTTGCCTTAGACCAGAGGTGGGCAAATGGCGGCTTGCAGGCCATATCCACCTGTGAACTGCTTTTGTGAATATAGTTTTATTAGAACACAGTCACACCGACTTATTTACATATTGTCTATGGCTGCTTTCACATTACAACATCAGAGCACAGCAGAGCAAAAGCCTATATTTCTCATCTGACCCTTTGCAGAAAATGTTAGCTAATCCCACTCTTAGACTATAAGTTCTTTAGGGATAGGGTCATGTCTCCATCACCTAGCTAAGTGCCTGGCACATAACAAGTGAAAGTCAAAGTCAAAGTTACTTAGTCGTGTCCGACTCTTTGCTACCCCAGGGACTGTATAGCCCATGAAATTCTCCAGGCCAGAATATTGGAGTGGGTTGTCGTTCCCTTCTCCAGGGGATTTTCCCAACCCAGGGATCAAACCCAGGTCTCTCATATTGCAGGCAGATTCTTTACCAGCTGAGCCACCAGGGAAGCCTTAGCACATAATAGGTACATAATAAATAAATGTTGAATAAACAGAAGTCTCAATGAATAAATGAGTTAGTACTCCTGGATGGAAAGAAACAGAAATTATAGTTTTAGTACTCTGGGTATGTCTGAAAGAGAGAGAAAATTAAAGAAATTTGGGGGACATTGGAGCGATACAGTGGAGGCTAGTAGTGGTAGTTGCTTCTAAAAGTTGTATGGTAATATCCACAGTCCCCATATTCAAGTAACATATTATCAGTACAAAGGACTTCCCTATCCAGTCTCTCATTTTCTCCTCACAACAAATCATGTTGTAGATGGTATAAGGACTGTCATGCAAGCCAGGGCTAGAGAGGTAAACTATTTGGCTTGTTAGTGTCAGAACCAGGCCTGGAACTCTGCTGTCCTATCTCCTGGTTGAAGACATCTCCATGACTCATCTCCACTTTCCTTTCCATATTGGAATTTTACAACAATGATCAATAGGTACTTAGTGTGTAGAAAAGAAAGAGTGGGTTGGATGTGGGTTACAGAAGGTGGGAGGCACCCTGAATACCCTCCTTTAGTAGGAATTCTAATCACTTCTAGACACAAAGCACTGGAAGAAGATGTGTTCAGAAACATATCTCATTGGGCCCCAACCACCTGGTATCTAGAGTTATTTGCTCACCTACTAAAGGAAAAGGGATCTATTTGTATATAACTAAAAGTTTTAGTGCTTCTAGTTGTCCTATTTTAACACATAATTTTGGGGAAATCAGCTTCTCTGAGTTCTTCTGTAAAATGGTGATAAAAATGCTATCTTTGTCTGTACCAGACAAGATTTAAATATTTGATCTGTGTTTCTGATTATGACATATAATTTTTTCAATAGAAAAGCACCATGAAAATATCATTTACAATCATGATTCCTACAAGAAGAAATAGTTCAAAACCTTTCAGAGTAGGTTTACGTAAGAAGACTAGAGTGACTTGTGTCTACTGTCCTCTGAACCCACCTCTATACTGAAGCTTCTGTGCCCGGTTGTTTGGACAGTCCTTCCCCTGTAAACTGAAGTTGATGTTGGTGCGGATGCAGCGGTTGTTGAGTGACTGGACAGGCCTGAAATTGTCACTCATACTCAGAAAGATCTGAGATGGTTGATTCTGGCTGAGCAGACGTAAGGAATGCATCTGAGGAGAGAGAAACAGCTGTGAGATCCACCCATCTTCTTACATGTAATAGGGAAGAAGTAAGACTACATAGACCATGGCCAGCATGGGCAGTGCCAGCTGTGTGGGAAAGTGTACCTGAGTCTTCCACAGACCCTGACCCGTGGGTTCAGTGGGTACAACCCACTGATGCCTCCATGCTTGGAGAGAGCCTTACTTTAAGCTCACTGGTTCCTGGTGTGCCTTTGGACAAGTCAGTGATTATTCTCTGTCCTATGTTACACTATCAAAGGTGGAAACCCAAATGCATATTCTCCAGAGGCTCTTCTCATGCTCACACCATGAAGTTGAGTAATTTAGGGAATTATTTTCTGATATGAGTATTATCAAAATTATAGTGACTGGTACAGGAGTCAAAGCTAAACTAAGCTGGATTAATTAAGTTATTTTTCTGTGACAATCAGGACCAAGAGCTGGACTAAAATGCTTTCAGCCATGTTCCACCCATGACTGTGAAATTAAGGAAAACTCTCTAGCATAGAGGAGGATGAACCATGGTGAAGGGGGAGCAGGAGAGTGTAGAGAGAAAGGGCTTCTGCAGTTTTGATTCCAGTGAATTCTTGACATGAATTTCTGATCTCAAATTCCATAAGATGTCATGGGTAAATCTTTTGTCTAAGTTCAAGTTATCCCAAAGTGTTTGCTTGTCACTAAAAAAAATCCCAATAAATACAGATAGCATCAGGCACTTCAAATTGTTCAGAGTTGTCAGATTGTGAGTACATGTCCTATAAAGGAATTTGGTTTTGCTTCCTTTGCTTGTGTTTCCTTTGAACTTTTATAGACCCTCACAATCACAGGATAGACTCATGTAATTTACCCCCTCATTATAAAGAAGATAATTCACTTCACAGAAGTGGGGCCACAGGCTTAGGAGTACATAATGATCCATTAATAAATCTGACCTCAGAAGCCAGGTTTCCTGATTCCCATCCAGTTCTGAGAAATGCTAGCTAGCCCAACAAGGAATACTGTGGGAAGCTCTAAAAAATCCTACATTCAAATATGCTTATGAAATGCTACACATCATATTGCCTCCTCTTGGAGACAGACATATATTATCATTCTAAAGGCCCAAAGAAGTCTCCCAGCAATGAAACTGATTTGGCTCTATTTAGGTACAGTTTTTTCAAACATATTTGACAATATCATCAATTTTGCTCAAATGCTTTTTGAATACTAGAGTTGGTAAAGCACACTTTGGGAACTAACCCTTATTCCTTTCTCACTCAGGCAGGTAGGGCACATCTATAATTATTTCAAGCTCAGTCTTTCAAGATACTAATTCCTTAAACATAAGTATGATGGGCTGAATTGTCCTACCCCACAGATGCAAATGTTAGAGTCCTAACCCTCAGTACCTCAGAATATGACCTCATTGAGAAATAGGGTCCTTATGCTGTTCAATCACTCACTTGTATTCAACTATGCACAACCCCATGGACTGTAGCACACCAGACTTCTCTGTCCTTTACCATCTCTCAGAGACTGCTCAAATTCATGTCCATTGAGTTGGTGATACCATTCAACCAACTCATCCTCTGTCGTCCCCTTCTCCTGCCTTCAATCTTTTCCAGCATCAGGGTCTGTTCCAATGAGTCAGTTCTTTGCATCAGGCGGACAAAGTATTGGAGCTTCAGCTTCAGCATCAGTCCTTCTAATGAATATTCAGGATTGATTCCCTTTGGGATTGACTGGTTTGATCTCCTTGCAGTGCAAGGGACTCTCAAGAGTCTTTAACGCCACAGTCAAAAGCATCAATTATTTGGCACTCAGCCTTCTTTATGGTCCAACTCTCATATCCATGCTGACTACTGGAAAAACCATAGCTTTGACTACATGGTCCTTTGTCAGCAAAGTAATATCTCTGCTTTTTAATATGCTGTCTAGATTTGCCATAGCTTTTCTCCCAAGGAGCAAACATCTTTTAATTTCATAGGTGCAGTCATCATCTGCAGTGATTTTGAAGCCCAAGAATATAAAGTCTTTCACTTTTTCCACTGTTACCCCATGAAGTGATGGGATGGGATGCCAGGATATTTGTTTTTGAATTTTGAGGATCATTATTGATGTAATTAAATGAGGTTATTGAAGTGGACACTAATCTAATATGACTAATTGGGGTAGACCCTAATCCCATTTGACTGATGTTCTTATTAAGGGGGATTTGGGCAAAGAGACACACACATTGGGAGAATGCCATGTAAAGATAAAGGAAGATTGAGGTGATGCTTCTATAAGCTAAGGAGTACCAAAGCTTTTCAGAAAACCGCCAGAAACCAGGGGAGAAGTATAGAACAAATTTCCCCTTAATTCATCTGAAGGAAATATCTCTGCAGACAGCATGATCTTGGACTTAGAGCTTCCAAAACTGTGAGGTAATATGTTTCAGTTTAAGCCACCAAATTTGTGGAATATTGTTAAAGCAGTCCAAGCAAATAAATACAATAAGCACTCCAAAAACCCAGCCAGTCTTCACATCATGTTCCCATTAGCTAAAAGACCACAGAGAAACTCACCTGCATCCTGGTTATATAGACAGGTTTGTTCATTATTATCCAGTTTGCTGTCTCATAGCAGGGTGGGATAGTCATGGACCCATCATAAGTAATGAAACTAGAAGTCTCTGGATATAGCTCTTCTATATTAAGTCCTTGTAGTAAATATGCATCATCTAAAGAATAAAATAAGACTTAAAAATTAGGACTCTTGAGAAAGTGTTGGTTATTACGATAACATTTTTTTTTGGGGGGGGGCCTTTTTGTATTCCAGTAGACTGTCAGGATAGGCTGCAGGAACAAACAGTCCCCCAAATATAATCATTTTAAACAACAACAACAAAAAATGTTTATTTTTTACTCTAGTGCTAGTCATGGCAATATGGAACGACCAAAATGTTTTAGGCAGAGGAATAACATGATAAGATTCACACTTAATGATGCTTCCTCTGATGGTGGCTTGGGTATACAATATGAAATTGAACGTAATGGATAAGAAAAGGAAGCACTCAACACATCTTTATTAAAGGTTAACATGATTTGTTTAATCAAGCTTGCACTTTGACCATATTGGATACTCTAGCATGCTGCTATTATTTTATTTTATTTTATTAAATGTGATAGGGAGGAGGGACTGAAGGAGACTACAGAATGAGGGGCATTCCAAGCATGGTTCTAGAGTAAAGAAAAAAAAAATAATAAGGTTTTTCTGAAACTATAATCAACCTCTGTGTTGCATACACATTTGAGGACAGGTGTGTGTGTGTGTGTGTGTGTGTGTGTGTGTGTGTGTGTGTGTGTGTTCTGGTAGAGAGGGAAGGCCAGAATCAAAAGGCTATGTTTATGGATTTAACCCATGTAAAAGAATAACAATCTGCTTCCAAAATACTGTTGTGCAGATATCCCAGATTCTGCTGCTGTGTAGATTTTCTTTAAAAGAGTTTCCAAAGTCAGCTGAAATTAATTTAGGCTGTTTTATTTTTTTCCATTGTCAGTCTGGTTTAGTGAGAGTGTGTTATAAGATTTGGTCACACATATGAAATCCAAACTTTCAAAGAAAGTAGAAGCTCACTAGACTATTGCCATGCATTGCATGGGTCCGACACAGGAGCTGGAGTTCATTTGAGTAAACAAGCTATGTTGCTTATGTGCCCTGTGTTGTATTCACCTTGAAGATAATTTTATTTAGTATTATATTGACCTTCCTCTCATCTCCCAAGAAGCTAGATTTGACCAAAACATACCTAGGGGTAATAGAGAAACACATGTTATTAAGCACCTTGTTTATACCAGTCTTTGTCCAGGCACCATATTTAATCCTCATCTCAACTCTCTCAACATCAGTATTAGTATCCTCATTTTATTGATCAGGAAATTACCTAAGAGAGGTTAAGAAACTTGCCTGAAGCTATACAGTAAAGATATGGTAGAGCTAGGAGCCGAGGTCTGCTTAGTTCTATATCTCTTCACCAGAACATACTGAGTGCTACAAGTATAGTGTAGTATTATAGTCCTTTATAGTATAGCTTTTACTAACATGTTGGCTTCCAAAATGCACAGTCGTTTTGGCAATATTTTCCTGTTTCCTCTTTCTATGGATTACTGACGTTGATTTTCTCAACTGGCTCAACAGAATGATTTTGCACAATTCCTTTTTTCTTCCTAGTCATCTAATGTATGTTCAAATCAAGAAAATGGACAGTGTGACTACTGGCTGTCATTCTGTGGTGATTTTACCCCATGATTCCATGCTAACTCCTGCCTCTTTACACCTCTTGAACCAGTTGATGAGACAGATATAGATATACAAGAGGTGGCTCAGACGGTAAAGTGTCTGCCTGCAATGCGAGACACCCGGGTTCAATTCCTGGGTCGGGAAGATTCCCTAGAGAAGGAAATGGCTATCCACTCCAGCACTCTTGCCTGGAAAATCCCATGGACGGAGGAGCCTGATAGGCTACAGTCCATGGGGTCGCAAAGTCGGACACGACTGAACAACTTCACTTTCATGTTCACTTCCAGGGTAGAATTTAAAAACTATCTTTAGAAATGATTTACAATGTTAGATCATGGGCATCTGAGCTGTTCTTAAAAAAATGAGGATATCAACATGAATCCGCCACAGGTGTACACGAGTTCCGCATCCTGAATCCCCTCCCACCTTCCTCCCCGTACCATCCCTCTGGGTCATCCCAGTGCACCAGCCCCAAGCATCCTCTATCCTGCATCGAACCTGGACTTGTGATTTGTCTCATATATGATATTATACATGTTTCAATGCCATCCTCCTAAGTCTTCCCACCCTCGCCCTCTCCCACAGAGTCCAAAAACAAATACAATATTGTAAATTAATTAGCCTCCAATTAAAATGAATAAATTTATATTTAAAGAAAAGCAAAAAAAAAAAAAAAGAGGATATGTTTCTCTCTTCTTTATTTATTCTCTGCCATGATCTCATCCAGGTTTAAATGCTATCTGGATCCAAGTGACTTCCACATGTATATCTGTAGTTATCTCTCCTGAAATCCACATTCATATATACAGCTGCAAACTCTATACTTCTTTGAAGCTCATTTCGAGATTAACTTATTTGAAACTTCTGATTCCCTTCTCACCCATGAGTATGTTTCATCCAAGCAAATGGAGTGATTCTTTTGTCAGGAGATCATGTCACTCTCTGCTCAGAGTCTTAGATTGACTTTTCATTATGAAACATCCCCAAAGGAAAGACTGATGGGGAAGAATGACCCCATCTAGTACTAATCTCTATGTCTCCTCTGGTCTCAGTATGTACCAAATAATGGTGATGCCACTGTCTTCCTTTGAATGGCAATTATTTCACCAGTAGTCCCATGCCAAAGGAGAAGCAGGAGTTGCAGGGGGCTTAGGATGGTATGAGCCTGAAATTTCAAGTTGCCCACAAGTTCTTTGCTTAGTTTATGACCCTTCCAAAGTGAAAACATTGGCAAAAAGCAAAGAGAAGTGTCTTCAGACTGAACTAAATTTGGGATTAAAAGAACAAGCTGAGCAGCTTCATGTAATGTGAGAGTATTAGCAATACAAATAGATTTAAGACCTCAGAGCTAAGGTCAGAGCTAAGAGCTAAGGTCAGAGCTAAGAGCTAAGCTCAGAGCTAAGAGCTAAGCTTTCCTTGCCCATTAGGGAGGAAGACAATAGGAAAGAAAGAGCCTAAAACATCCCTGGAACGACCTATGCTAAAATCCTTACTACCCCAATATGGATGAGTAAACTATTGTCCAGGAAATGCTCATTCCCTTCCCAGCCCCAAATCCATGGGAGCATTTTTATGTTGGGCCTGGCCATGTGACTTGCTTTGAACGGTGAACAGTGGATAGAAGTGACAGTGTGTGAGTTTCAAGACTAGGCCTTAAATAACATCACACATTTCTGATCCCCAACATGAGAAGTACTTGATCCTAGACCAAAGAAAGCCATGCTATCTGACCTTATCTGACTTGCAGATTTACCGAGTCACTCCAACCAACCCACAGATGCAGCAGTGAGAAATCAATGCCTATTGTTGAATGCTTGTTCATTATGCAGAATTTGCTGACTAATAGAGCCACTCACTAAATGTGTATCATTGACAGAGGGCTTCACTTCTTAGAGCTTTGCTTTCCTCATCTATAAACTTGGATAGCTAGTAATACCTATTTTGGGAATAGGACTATGTGAGCACCAGCTAAGATGCTGCATGTGAAGCTCCCTGGAGTATGGAAAATGCTTAGCTAGCATTACTTCCATGTTCCTGATGCTGAAGCAATTAGCAGAGTGTGTACACATCTGAGTGAGTGTGGCAGACTGAAGCTACACTGGAGTCTAATTCTGGGTAGCAGCAGAAGAATGGGTTTGTTGTGAGGGTGGTAAGGGACCAAGGTCAGGTGTTTCTGAGTATTGTGGTTGGATAGTAGCTGGGTGGAGAGGGTGGGATTCATTTCTTTCTTGCTTTCTTAAAAGGATGAAACAGAGGACTCTTGTAGGGGCCCCTGAGCAGGGGGTGTTGTCTACCAGAGTTCATGGGAAAATGCCAGCATAACCTGCTGTCTCCTGCTGAGCCCCTAGAGGGACTTCTCAGGCTTATGTTTCCCACACTGGCTGTATACTCAGGCATGACTTCTGTTTCAGAAACTTTCTTGTTGCTCCCTTGTTTGGCCAAATTTCCACAGGCTGGCTGCCTCTAGGTGATGAGCTAGAAAGAAGAGTGTTGGCACTTTCCTGCTGAGAAAATCCATCCCTTTCAGCCACATGTCCTAGGCATTGCAGTGTCTAGGTCACTCTCACTTGTCCATGCAGAGGAAGAGCTGATGAAGGCAAATTTCCTGTCTTTGAACTCTTCAGAGTCCTTTAAATCCTCTCCTTGCATTTGTGTATGCTGTTTGGAATGTTCTTCACTCTCTCCTTCCGTCTTTCTTTCCTTCCTTTCCCTCTCCTTTCTCTCCCACTCTCCTTCCCTCTCTTTCTTTTTTCTCTCCCTTCTTTCCTCTATTCCTCCATCCCTTTCTTTCCTTCTGTCTTTCCTCACCAAATGGTTGTTCATCTATTTTGTACTTATTTGAATAGCAATACCTATTTAAAACTCTGCCATGAATTTTAGGCAGATTTTCTATGATCCCTAGAGTTCCATTCCAATTTTTAATACATTGTGCTTATTACACAAATCTTTAAGAAACACCATTATATGTTTGTCTCCCTGACTAAAGAGTGAGAGACTCATTGTTCATGTGAAAGGCCACCTTCCCATAGCATAAACCCATATGACTGGTTTTATCTTTGGAAGCAGCCAAATCACTTTACATTAATCAGCCTAGAGCTGTGAGGTGGGGTGGGTTGCAAAGTTTGACTAATGGTTGACTGCAGCTAGCAATCTCTTAGATGGTGTGTTGGGGTTTAAAGTGTAATTTCATGGTTCTTCATGGTCTCTAAACTGCAAATTCAAGATTATTTGAAAACATTTTATTTAATTTTATGCTCTTTTAGTAAAAAAATTAAAAAACTAACAATCTTTATGAGCAGCTATAAAATGTATTTACAACCCAGCACAGAAATGTCTCCCTTTGCAAAGCAATCTAAGTTGGAGTTTAAAGGACTCTATGGGTACTTATGAGGAAGACTGGAATGGTTTTGGAGATAATTCTTCTAGCTGATTCTCCAGGTACATTCATTACCCCCAGCATCCCCAAACTCTTCATAGGGGCGTGCTCTGTGTGGAGGGCTGGTGTCTGGCCCATCTCTTTATCCCAAGAGCTTCACTTGGTGCTGTCATGGGGCAGGTATGAAAGAAATGCTTGCTGAATTGATGAATAATTGAAAAAGAGAAGGGTGCTCCACACTTTTCCTCCAGCAGTCCTAGATGAGATCTGTAAGAGATTCACTTTGTCTTTCCACATCACCATCCATAGCAGTTTTCTCCACCAAGTGAGTATATGCCAGGGGTATGTGGTGTGTTAGAATGTTTATGTACTGTTTTTTACTTTTGAAAAAATCAGATTCAAAATCCTAGATTTAGAATGACCTTAGAAACTGAATTTAAAATTCTTTACAAAGGAGGGAACAAAATGAGGATGCACTTTGCTTAAGGACAAAATCCCACTTTCCTGCTCACTTCTAATTAGTTAATTTTTTTCCTGTTATTTTCTTTAATCCCTTTGTGTATACTATTTCCATAACTTTTGCCAAGTCCTGCAACCTCTGAGATTGCTGCAGAAGACAGTGGCACCCTTTCTACTCTACTCTTTTCAACTTTGCACCATCATCTCTTTTCTGCTTACAGATTCAGGGGATTATACACTCTAGAAACCCAAGGAAATTGGGCAGAATTCTATAGCTCATGGTGTCACACATGGAAATGAAGAAAAATTCCACCTTGTCTAACCTGAAAGGGAGATCCAGTGACAGAGGGGGAAATGTGGTCCAGCTGAGGGCCTTGGAATATGTTGAAGTTGGATCAAACCAGCTGGTGAATGCTTTCTCAATCACATAATTGGCAAAGCCCTAAATGTGGCCAGCTGATATGTCGGAGTCTGTCAGCTAGTAGAGTCTCCCAGCTCATTACCAATCCATAGGATAATGATGACCATCGTCATAATAATCATTATTGCTTTAGACAGGCATGGATGAAAAAGGCACCCTGGGTGTTTCTTCTTGAAATGATTTGTTTCTTAGCCAACCCTGACTCTCCAGAGTGATTTTCTACAGAATTGAATGATCATGAAGCTGAAAGAGGCCCTTGGAGATCATTAGTTCTGGCTTTCTGCCTTCAAACAGGACTAACCTTTATAGAATAGTTGCTATATAGAAAATTCAGCCAAACTTACTTTTATATGTTATTCTTGTGATAGTATCTCTGTTGAGCATTCGATTAAGAAATGGGTTTGATGAATCAGAAACCTAGGGGGGAAAAGAAAATATTAATAAAAGGTAGACAGAAGTTAACTTCAGTGGAAAAGGAGGAAGGGTGAGGAAAAACATATTGTGCACACATAGACATGGGAGAACTAGCCATTCTTAGGGAAGCATTTCAGGACAGGTGAAAGTGAGAGTATGGCAGAAGGATGGGAGGTAAAGATAGAAAGGTAGGCAGGGGATAGCTCATGCCAGGCTTTGAATGTCATATTAGGGCATTTAAAGTTTATTTTCTAGGAATAGGGAACAATCAGAAGATTTTAAGTAGAGAGTAAGGAGTGACATCAGAGAAGGCAGTGGCACCCCACTCCAGTACTCTTGTCTGGAAAATCCCATGGACAGAGGAGCCTAGTGGGCTTCAGTCCATGGGGTCACTAAGAGTTGGACATGACTGAAGCGACTTAGCAGCAGCAGCAGCAGAAGAAGAAGAAGCAGCAGCAGCAGGGAGTGACATATTAGGAAGGGGATAGTTATCTAAGTACAGCAAGAAACAGAAAGAGTACCCAGAGTATTTGTGCTGATGCAACCCATGAAAGGAGAGTCAAAAATAGATTGTCCTGTTAGGTAAGGCCATGTCCTTTAACTGAGTGCCTTGGGTCCATGGTACCTGGTGAGTCTAGGCAGAGTTAACATTACAACTAGACACTTCTGAGCTGATTGAAAATAGTCAAAAAATTTCCAAAATACACACAGACAATTTGTGGGATTTAGTGTGTTGACTATGTGGGTGAGAGGATAAAATATGTACTTGGTATATATGCACTTAAATAGGAAGTTAATGGTGTGTGACTGAGCAGCAATCATAGCCAAATATCTGCTCCCTGTGGTTATAGGAAAGGTGGGGGTTTAGGAGGGGACATAGATAAGTGAAACAAATCTTTTATTTTAACAAACAATTGCAACCCTTTTATGACTCAGATTTTGGCCGGTTGACATCCCAAGGGTTCAGCTGACCTAGATATGGGGCTTCTCAATTTCTGTTACTGCTTACCTTTCAGGGAACTAGGAAGGGGAGGTAGAAAGATCAGAAGGAGGGGAAGAGTACCAGAGGCTTTGTTCATGTCATTTCTAGGTATCAGTACCAAGAAAAGTCTGGCCTGTGTCCTATGCACAATCAGTTTGGGGATGAGTGAATGGCAAGTCACAGCTTGGATGATTCACTGTAGAGCATCTTGGAGTTGATTATGTTGGACAAAGATAGAAATGCTGTAGGTTATTTTGAGATCCAGCCTGAAAGCTTCAGATTTGCTCAGGGAAAGAGTAGGAAGCATCCCTAAGTTGGAAACTGTTCTGAGAAGATGCAGGAGCTAGGGACAATCCTTTTACTGATCTCAGGGTCTGGGGCATAAGTTCCTGTCAGTAACCCACAGGGAAACAATCAGGACCTGTGTCAGCAATCTAAATGGAATGAGTGTTTCTACAGGAGCCTGTGAAACATTCCAGTAGTTTTCAGTTAGAAGGCTCACTTCTGTCAAATCAATCACCCCGTCAGCTGTAATGTGCCCACATTGACAGGATGACATTCACTGATTCGGAAACTTTGAGCAAAGTGAGGCAATGTCAGCAGCCGAGGCTGAGGCACTCATCAAAGGTCAAGAGCTGTTGGGCAGTCCATGTTGGTCATGAGAGTTACTCACAGAAGGCCTAGTTTTGGGAAATTTACAGGAGATGTGAGCCCTTGGGTATGCATTGCTTAATATTGTGAAATGCCTTCAGGCTGCATAAGAGTAAGTATGTCCCAGGTTGAACACAACAATAAGTTATCAATGTCATAATTGAGGCTGGTTGAGGGATATAGGTATTTGTCCTATGTTTGCGGATAGCATGGGGATGTAGGGGAAATTTTTTAAATGTTGTTTTCTCTTTTTTCCCTTCCAGCTCTATGTGAACAAGGTCATTTGTGTCAATATTAAAGTCAAGCAAGACCTGGGTTCCTTTCCTGAATGTACTATTATGAGCTTCATGAACAGGGATGTAATGTCAAAAATTATCTGTACCATTTTCCTCATTTTCCTTAGGGACAATGATCCCCACCCCACAGGTTTATTGTTAGGGTTAAATGATAAAATATATATGTAAATACATGTCTCAGTGCCTCGCATTTAGTAATCTACTATTTATTATAGGAGGTTCTGTGATGGTGCCAAGAGGTATAGAGCAGGGATTGGAAGGATCTGTCTGTACCAAGACCAATTTCCTTTGGGAAGTTTTATTAGGGATGAAGAAAGCATAAAATCATACTTATCTGGTCAAAAGCCCTTTTCTATATTTGCCAGTGACAAGCTAAAGGAGGTGGGCTTGGTTGTCAGTGGCAGCAGTTATGTCCAGGGTTCAGCTCTCCTGGGATCACGTAAAGGCTTGATCTGACCCACGTGAGGGAGAGGAAGAGAGGAAGTTAGGAGGCTGTATGACCAGACAGAGCAAAGTGCCTCTTGTAAAAGGTGATGCTCATGAGGAAGGAGGAGGAGTGGTGCCTGGGGCTGCCCCTGTGTCTATTCTGTGTGATGATAATGTCTTCCTGAGAGCTGTATTAAAACTCTCTACTGCCAAATCCTGAATTTCTATTGACTGTCATCAGATTTGAAGTTCTGACTGGGGCACTTCCTCTAACGGTCTGGCTAAAACTTCCCAAGGAGCTACACAATGAATGCAACTTTTACAACTGCCACACTGCACCACCACCACCCACCCCTGCTTTTGGGAAGACAGATTTTTTTTTAAGAAATTAGAAATGTTTATTGTTTAAAACAAATATTAAAACAGCAAAAGTTAATTGATGTAAAGACTAGTATCCCAAAGTGGGTGTTGCCCACTTTAGGTTTTGTTTTCATAATAATTTGTACATACTTAATATTAGCTTTGAATTCAGGCTATAGATTGACGTTGGAAAACAATGAGGCAACTGTTAGTAGAGAATGAAAAAAAAAAATGATGAACCAAGTTATGACGTAGAACATTTGGCAAAATTTTCATCTACAGGAACTTGGACAGAAGACCCTTTGTAATACCTCTAAAAGTTCTAAGCTAAATAAAAGAGTCCTCAGCAAGAAAAATAGGCTGCTAATAATCCTAAGGACATTGTTTCTTTTCCCTACAGGAGTTTGCTGCAACCAGAGTAGAGAAAGCCCTATCTTGGGAAAAAAAAAAATTGGATGCAATTCACTACTTCAAAAGTAGTGAAGTAGATACGCATCAGATACATATAAAATTCATCAGGTTTTAAAGTCCATTACACCAATAAAATAACTACCTGTTGTGACAAAAAGAATTGCAATAGTTCAAAAAGATTTCTGGACTTCTAACATTTTATGGATAGAAATCAGAATGAGAATAACAGATATTTCTTACCTAAAGAGGAGAAAACCCTAAAGGTAGAGCTGAGGGATTCAGAAGATTGTGAACAAGTTAATTATCTCAGGGAGCAGACATGAAATCTAATCAAGGAACATCCTCAGGCCAAGAGTAGGAAAAGGTTTTTAAAAATAATTTTTATTGGAGTATATCTGTTTTACAATATTGTGTTAGTCTCCACTGTATAGAAAAGTGAAGTAGCTATACATATGCACATATGCCCTCTTTTTTGGATTTCCTTCCCATTTAGGTCACAACAGAGCACTCACTAGGTAGCATTTCCTGAGCTAAACAGTAGGTCATCATTAGTTATCTATTTTATATATAGTAACAATAGTGTATATATGTCAATTTCAATTTCTTAAATCGTCCAACCCCTCCTTCTCACCTTGGCGTCCATATATTCGTATGCTATAACTGTGTCTATATTTCTGTTTTGGAAATAAGATCATGTATACCATTTTTCTAGATACCACATACATGTGTTAATACATGATATTTGTTTTTTCTCTTTCTCACTTACTGTACTCTGTATGATAGTCTCTAGGTCCATTATCTAGATGGTAATCTCTAGGTCCATTATCTAGGTCCACTATCTAGGTATGATAGTCTCTACAAATGACCCAGTATTGTTCCTTTTAATGGGTAAGTAACATCCCCTCATCCAAGGTAAGGAGCAGAGGCTATATTTTCCTGGAACAGCCATGAAGAGATACCTCACGCCAAAGGTAAGAGACACTCAAATAAGATGGTAGGTGTTGCAAGAGGGCATCAGAGGGCAGACACACTGAAACCATGCTCACAGACAACTAGTCAATCTAATTACACTAGGACCACAGCCTTGTCTAACTCAATGAAACCAAGCCATGCCTGTGGGTTTGAGAACCCCATGAACAGTATGAAAAGGCAAAATGATAGGATACCAAAAGGGGAACTTCCCAGGTCTATAGGTGACCAATATGCTACTGGAGATCAGTGGAGAAATAACTCCAGAAAGAATGAAGGGATGGAGCCAAAGCAAAAACTATACCCAGTTGTGGGTGTGACTGGTGATAGAAGTAAGGTCCAATGCTATAAAGAGCAATATTGCATAGGAACCTGGAATGTCAGGTCCACGAATCAAGGCAAATTGGAAGTGGTCAAACAAGTGATGGCAAGAGAGAACTTCAACATTCTAGGAATCAGCGAACTAAAATGGACTGGAATGGGTGAATTTAACTCAGATGACCATTATATCTACTACTGCAGGCAGGAATCCCTCAGAAGAAATGGAGTAGTCATCATGGTCAACAAAAGAGTGTGAAATGCAGTACTTGGATGCAGTCTCAAAAACAATGAAATGATCTCTGTTCATCTCCAATGCAAAACATTAAATATCACAGTTATCCAAGTCTATGCCCCAACCAGTAACATTGAAGACACTGAAGTTCAACGGTTTTATTAAGACCTACAAGACCTTTTAGAACTAACACCCAAAAAAGATGTCCTTTTCATTATAGGGGACTGGAATGCAAAAGTGGGAAGTCAAGAAACACCTGGAGTGACAGGAAAATTTGGCCTTGGAATGCAGAATGAAATAGGGCAAAGACTAATATAGTTTTGCCAAGAAAATTCACTGGTCATAGCAGGCACTCTCTTCCAACAACACAAGAGAAGACTACACATGGACATCACCAGATGGTCAACACTGAAATCAGATTGACTATATTCTTTGCAGCCAAAGATGGAGAAGCTCTATACAGTCAACAAAAACAAGATCAGGAGCTGACTGTGGTTCAGATCATGAACTCCTTATTACAAAATTCAGACTAAAATTGAAGAAAGTAGGGAAAACCATTAGACCATTCAGGTATGAGCTAAATCAAATCCCTTATGATTATACAGTGGGAGTGAGAAACAGATTTAAGGGACTAGATCTGATAGAGTGTCTGATGAACTATGGAATGAGGTTCGTGACATTGTACAGGAGACAGAGAACAAGACCATCCCCATGGAAAAGAAATGCAAAAAAGCAAAATGGCTGTTTGGGAAGGCCTTACACATAGCTGTGAAAAGAAGAGAGGTGAAAAGCAAAGGAGAAAAGGAAAGATATAGCATCTGAATGCAGAGTTCCAAAGAAGAGCAAGAAAAGATAAGAAAGCCTTCTTCAGTGATCAATGCAAAGAAATAGAGGAAAGCAGCAAAATGGGAAAGACTAGAGATCTTTTCAAGAAAGTAAGAGACACCGAGAGAACATTTCATGCAAAGATGGGCTTGATAAAGGAAAGAAATGGTATAGGCCTAACAGAAGTGGAAGATATTAAGAAGAGGTGGCAAGAATACACAGAAGAACTGTACAAAAAAGATCTTCACGACCCAGATAATCATGATGATGTGATCACTATTCTAGAGCCAGACATCTTGGAAAGTGAAGTCAAGTGGGCATTAGAAAGCACCACTATGAACAAAGCTAGTGGAGGTGATGGAATTCAATTGGAGCTGTTTCAAATCTGAAAGATGATGCTGTGAAAGTGCTGCACTCAATATGCCAGCAAATTTGGAAAACTCAGCAGTGGCCACAGGACTGGAAAAGTCAGTTTTCATTCCAATTCCAAAAAAAGGCAATGACAAAGAATGCTCAAACTACCACACAATTACACTCATCTCACATGCTTGTAAAGTAATGCTCAAAATTTTCCAAGCCTGGCTTCAGCAATACGTAAACCATGAACTTCCTGATATTCAAGCTGGTTTTAGAAAAGGCAGAGGAACCAGAGATCAAATTGCCAACATCTGCTGGATCATGGCAAAAGCGAGAGAGTTCCAGAACAACATCTATTTCTGCTTTATTGACTATGCCAAAGCCTTTGACTGTGTGGATCAAAATAAAATGTGGAAAATTCTGAAAGAGATGGGAATACCACACCACCTGACCTGCCACTTGAGAAATCCGTATGCAGGTCAGGAAGTAACAGTTAGAACTGGACATGGAACCACAGACTGGTTCCAAATAGGAAAAGGAGTACATCAAGGCTGTATATTGTCACTCTGCTTATTTAACTGATATGCAGAGTGCATCATGAGAAACGCTGGACTGAAAGAAACACAAGCTGGAATCAAGATTGCCTGGAGAAATATCAATAACCTCAGATATGCAGATGACACGACCCTTATGGCAGAAAGTAAAGAGGAGCTAAAAAGCCTCTTGATGAAAGTGAAAGAGGAGAGTGAAAAAGTTGGCTTAAAGCTCAACATTCAGAAAACGAAGATCATGGCATCCGGTCCCATCACTTCATGGGAAATAGATGGAGAAACAGTAGAAACAATGTCAGACTTTATTTTTTGGGGGCTCCAAAATCACTGCAGGTGATGACTGCAGCCATGAAATTAAAAGACGCTTACTCCTTGGAAGAAAAGTTATACCAACCTAGATAGTATATTCAAAAGCAGAGACATTACTTTGCCGACTAAATTAAGTCTAGTGAAGGCTATGGTTTTTCCTGTGGTAATTTATGGATGTGAGAGTTGGACTGTGAAGAAGGCTGAGCTCTGAAGAATTGATGCTTTTGAACCCCAGTGTTGGAGAAGACTCTTGAGAGTCCCTTGGACTGCAAGGAGATCCAACCAGTCCATTCTGAAAGAGATCAGCCCTAGGATTTCTTTGGAAAGAATGATGCTAAAGCTGAAGCTCCAGTACTTTGGCCACCTCATGCGAAGGGTTGACTCATTGGAAAAGACTTTGATGCTGGGAGGGATTGAGGGCAGAAGGAAAAGGGGATGACCGAAGATTAGATGGCTGGATGGCATCACGGACTAGATGGAGGTGAGTCTGAGTGAACTCCGGTAGATAGTGATTGACAGGGAGGCCTGGCGTGCTGCTATTCATGGGGTCCCAAAGAGTCGGACATGACTGAGCGACTGAACTGAACTGAATATCCCATTGTGTGTGTGTATATATACGGTTAATTAGATTGATTTCATGCCATGGCTATTGTAAATAGTGTTACAATGTACATTGTGGTGCATGTGTCCTTTTCAACTTTGGCTTTGTCTGGGTATAAGAACAGTAGTAGTGTTGCTGGGTCATATGGTAGTTCTATTTTTAATTTTTTTTTAAGGAACCCCCTATGGTTTTCCATGGTGGCTATATCAATTTGCATTCGCACCAACAGCAAAAGGATTTACTTTTCTCTACACTCTCTCCAGCATTTATTGTTTGTATAATTTTTAAAACTTTATTTTTAATTGGAGGATAATTGCTTTACAATTTTTTTGTAGATTTTTTTTTTTTTAATGATAGTCTGGCTTGTGTGAGGTGATACATCATTGTAGTTTTGGTTTACATTTCTCTAGGAAAAGGTGATGCTAAGCATCTTTTCATAACTTTGTTGGCCATCTGTATGTATTTTTTGGATAAATATTTGTTTAGGTCTTCAGCCCCATTTTTGATTGAGATTTTTCATATTGAATGCATGAATTATATTTTAGAGATTAATCTTTTGTCAGTTGTTCCATTTGCAAATATTTTCTCCAATTCTGAGAGTTGTCTTCTCATCTTGTTTATGGTTTCCTTTGCTATGCAAAAGCTTTTAAGTTTAGTTAGGTCCCATTTGTTAATTTTTGTTTTATTTTTATTACTCTAGGAGGTGGCTCAAAAAAGATCCTCCTGCAATTTATGTCATAGAGTATTTTGCCTATGTTTTCCTCTAAGAATTCATATTATCCTACCTTAACTTTAGGTCATTAAATAATTTTGAGTTTATTTTTGTACATGATGTTAGAGTGTTCTGATTTTATTATTTCACATGTACCTGCCCAGTTTTCCCAGAACCATTTCTTAAGATGTTATCTTTTCTCCATTGTGTACTCTTGTCTTGTTTGTGAAAGATAAGGTGCATGACAAGGTTCATAGGTGTGTGAGTTTATCTCTGGTTTTCTTATCCTCTTCTATTAATCTGCATTTCTGTTTTTTGTGCCAGTACCATACTGTCTTGATGACTGTACCTTTGTCTATAATCTGAAGTCAGGGAGCCTGATTGTCCAGTTCTGTTTTTCTTTCTCAAGACTGATTTGACTTTTTAGGACCTTTTGTATTTCCATACAAATTGTATAATTTTCTGTTCTAAGTTCTATGAAAAATGCCATCAGTGATTTGATGGGGTTTCATTGAATCTGTAGATTGCTTTGGGTAATATAGTTATTTTCACAACACTGATTCTTTGAATCCAAGAACATGACCTATCTTTCTATTTGTTTGTGTCATCTTTGATTTTTTTTTAATCTCATCTTATAGTTGTCTGCATACAATTTTTTTGCCTCCTTAAGGGGGTTTATTCCTAGGTATTTTATTATTTTTGTTGCAATGGTAAATGAGATTATTTTCTTGATTTCTCTTTCTGATGGTTCATTGTTGGCATATAGGGGTTCAGATTTCTGTGTATTAATTCTGTCTCTTGTGACTTTATGAAATTCATTGATTAGCTCTAGGAGTTTTCTGGTGGCATATTTAGGTTTTCTATGAATAGTTTCATGTCATCTGCAAACAATGACAGTTTTACTTTTTTTTTTTTAATTTGGATTCATTTTATTTCTTTTTCTTATCTGGTTGCTGTGACTAGTATACTTCCAAGATTATGTTAAATAATAATGGTGAGAGAGGACAATCCCTGGTCTGATTCCTGATCTTAGAGGAAATGCTTTCAAATTTTCACCACTGAGGAGTTTTTTTGCAGAGTTTTGTCATATATAGCCTTTATTATTTTGAGGTATGTTCCCTCTATATCCATTTTCTGCAGACTTTTTTTTTTTAATCCTAAATGGGTGTTGAATTTTCCCAAAAGTATTTTTCTGCATCTACTGAGATGATCACGTGGGACATGGTTTTTATTTTACTGTTTGTTAATATGTTTTACCACATTGATCAATTTGCATATACTGATGAATCCTTACATCCCTTGGATAAACTCTGCTTGATCATGATGTACAATTCTCTTAATGTATTGTTGGATTCAGATTGCTATTATTTTGTTGAGGAATAGCACAATCTATATTCATTGGTAATATTGGCTGTTTTTTTGGTATATCTTTGTCTGGTTTTGGTATCAGGGTGATAATGGCCTTGTAGAATGAGTGTGGGAGTGTTCCTCTCTCTGCTATATTTTTGGAAGAGTTTGCGAACAATAGGCATTAACTTGTCTCTAAGTGCTTGATAGGATTCATCTGTGAAGCTATCTGGTTCCAGGCTTCTGTCTATTGAAAGATTTTTAATCAGAATTTCATTTTTATTACTTGTGATTGGTCTGTTAATATTTTCTGCTTCTTTCTGGTTCAGTCTTGGAAGGTTTTACCTTTTACAGAATTTGTTAATTTCTTCCAGATTTCCCATTTTATTGGCATATAGTTGTTTGTAGTAATCCCTTATAATTCTTTATGTTTCTGAAGTGTCAGTTGTATTAATTTAATTGATTGAATTTTATTTAATAATCTCTCCTTTTTCATTTATAGCTTTATTGATTTGAGTTCCTTCCCTTTTTCCCCACCTTGGGGAATCTGGGTGAGGTTGATCAATTTATTAAAAACATATTCTCAAACAATGAACTTTTGGTTTTATTGATATTTGCTATTGTTTCCTTAATTTCTATTTCATTTATTTCTTCTCTGACCTTATAACTTTTTTTCCTCCTACTAACTTTTTCTTCTTTCTCTAGATGCTTTATTTGTAAGGTTAAGTTGTTTATTTGAGAGTATTCGTGAATCTTGCGGTAGGATTGCATTTCTATTAACTGCCCTCTTAGAACTGCTTTTGCTGCATCATATAGGTTTCAGGTTGTTATGTTTCATTGTCATTTATTTCTAAGTATTTTTAAGTTTCCCTTTGATTTCTTCAATAATTTTTTGGCTATTTAATAGCATTTTATTTAGGCTCCATGTGTTTGTGGTTTTTACTGTGTTTCTTTTTCCTGTAATTGAATACTAATTTTATAGTGCTGTAGTTGGAAAAGATACCTGATGCAATTTCAGTTTTCTTAAATTTACCAAGACTTGATTTTTTACTTAATATATGACCTATCCTGAAAAATGTTTTATGTGAACTTGAGAAAAAAGTGTTTTATGCTGCTTTTAGATGTAGTGTCCTAAAAATATCGATTAAGTCTCTGTTTTAATTTGTAGTCTAACGTCTTTGTTTTCTTATTAAATTGTTTGTCTGGATGATCAGTCCATTGGTGTACTTGGGATGTTAAAGTACCCCACTATTATTGTGTTACTATTCATTTCCCTTTTTATGGCTGTTAGCATTTGCTTTAAGTATTAAGGTGCTCCTATATTAGGTGCATAAATAGTTACAGTTGTTATATCTTCTTCTTGGGTTGATCTCATGACCATTATGTAGTGACCTTTCTTGTCTCTTGTAACAGTTGTTATTTTAAAGTATTTTTTTTCTGATATGATTATTTGTATTCCCACTCTCTTTTTATTTACATTTGCGTGGAATATATTTTTTCTTCTGCTCATTTTCTGTCTGTATGTGTTCCTAGGTCTGAAGTGGACTTCTTGTGGACAGTACATATACTGTCTTTTAGATTTCATTAATCAATCTATGTCTTTATGCTGACACATTTAATCCACTTGCATTTAAGGTAATTGTCAATATGTATATTTCTACTACCATTTACTTAATTATGTGGGTTTTTTTTAGTTCTTTTTTTCTTTTCTTGTGTTTAGCATCTAGAGAAGTTTTTTTTAAGAAATTTTTATAAAGCTAGTTTGTTGGTACTGGATTCTCTTAGGTTTTACTTATCTGTGAAGCTTTTGATTTCTCTTTTGAATATGAAAGAGATCCTTGCTAGATAGAGTAATTTTGGTTGTAGGTTTTCTCTTTTCATTATTTTAAATATATCCTGCCACTCCCTTCTGGGTTGCAGAATTTCTGCTGAAACTTTAGCTGATATCTTAGATATGTTATTTCTTGTTTTTTTTTTTTTTCCCTTACTGCCTTTATTATTTTTCTTCTGATTTTGTTATTTTGCTTAATATATGTCTTGGTGTGTTTCCTCTTATGTTGTATCCTGTGTGAGATTATCTTTACTTGCCAGATTTGGGTGACTATTCCTTTTCCAATATTAGGGAAATTTTCAAATATGAATCATTTAAAATATTTTCTATGACATTTTCTATATCTCTTTTTCTTCTGAGACCCCTATTACTTGTATGTGATTATGTTTAGCATTGTCACAGAGGTCTCTGAGACTGTCTTCATTTCTTTTCATTCTTTTTTCCTTATTCTGCTTTGCAGAAGTTATTTCCACCTTTCTAACTTCTTTGTCACTTATCTTTTCCTCTGCCTCAGTTATTTTGCTATTGATTCCTTCTAGTCTGGGGAGGCCTTACAAATAGCTGTGAAAAGAAGAGAAGCAAAAAGCAAAGGAGAAAAGGAAAGATATAAGCACCTGAATGCAGAGTTCCAAAGAATAGAAAAAATAGATAAGAAAGCATTCTTCAGCAATCAAATGCAAAGAAATAGAGGGAAACAACAGAATGGGAAAGACTAGAGATGTCTTCAAGAAAATTAGAGATACTAAGGGAACATTTCATGCAAAGATGGCCTCGATAAAGGACAGAAATGATATGGACCTAACAGAAGCAGAAGATATTAAGAAGAGGTGGCAAGAATACACAGAAGAACTGTACAAAAATGATCTTCATAACCCAGATAATCACGATGGTGTGATCACTCATCTAGAGCCAGACATCCTGGAATGTGAAGTCAAGTGGGCCTTAGAAAGCATCACTGTGAACAAAGTTAGTGGAGGCGATGGAATTCCTATTGAGCTATTTCAAATCCTGAAAGATGATGCTGTGAAAGTGCTGCACTCATTATGCCAGCAAATTTGGAAAACTCAGCAGTGACCACAGGACTGGAAAAGGTTAGTTTTCATTCCAGTCCCAAAGAAAGACAATGCCAAAGAATGCTCAAACTACTTACTGCACAACTGCACTCATATCACATGCTAATAAAGTAATACTTAAAATTCTCTAAGCCAGGCTTCATCAGTATGTGAACCATGAACTCCCTGATGTTCAAGCTGATTTTAGAAAAGGCAGAGGAACCAGATATCCAATTGCCAACATCCGCTGGATGATGGCAAAAGCAAGAGAGTTCCAGAAAAACATGTATTTCTGCTTTATTGACTATGCCAAAGCCTTTGACTGTGTGGATCACAATAAACTGTGGAAAATTCTGAAAGAGATGGGAATACCAGACCACCTGACATTCCTCTTGAGAAATCTGTATGTAGGTCAGGAAGCAACAGTTAGAACTGGACATGGAAAAAGACTGGTTCCAAATAGGAAAAGGAGTATGTCAAGGCTGTATATTGTCACCCTGCTTATTTAATTGATATGCAGAGTACATCATGAGAAATGCTGGACTGGAAGAAACACAAGCTGGAATCAAGATTGCCAGGAGAAATATCAATAACCTTATATATGCAGATGACACGACCCTTATGGCAGAAAGTGAAGAGAAGTTAAAAAGCCTCCTGATGAAAGTGAAAGAAGAGAGTGAAAAAGTTGGCTTAAAGCTCAACATTCAGAAAACGAATGTCACGGCATCCGGTCCCATCACTTCATGGGAAATAGATGGGGAAACAGTGGAAACAGTGTCAGACTTCATTTTGGGGGGCTCCAAAATCACTGCAGATGGTGACTGCAGCCATGAAATTAAAAGACGCTTACTCCTTGGAAGAAAAGTTATGTCCAACCTAGATAGCATATTCAAAAGCAGAGACGTTATTTTGTGAACAAAGGTCCGTCTAGTCAAGGCTATGGTTATTCCAGTGGTCATATATGGATATGAGAGTTGGACTGTGAAGAAAGCTAAGCACCAAAGAATTGATGCTTTTGAACTGTGGTGTTGGAGAAGACTCTCGAGAGTCCCTTGGACTACAAGGAGATCCAACCAGTCCATTCTGAAGGAGAGAAGCCCTGGGATTTCTTTGGAAGGAATGATGCTAAAGCTGAAACTCCAGTACTTGGCCACCTCATGTGAACAGTTGACTCACTGGAAAAGACTGTGATGCTGGGAGGGAGGAGAAGAAGGGAACGATAGAGTATCAGATGGCTGGATGGCATCACTGACTCGATGGACATGAATCTGAGTGAACTTCGGGATTTGGTGATGGACATGGAGGGCTGGTGTGCTGCGATTCATGGGGTCACAAAGAGTCGGACATGACTGAGCGACTGAACTGAACTGAGTTTTCAATTCCAGTTATTGTGTTTTTCATTACTGTTTTTTTCTTTAGTTCATCTAAGTCTTTGTTAAACACTTCATCTATCTTCTGTCCAAGTTTAATTCTGAGAGTTGGATCATCTTTACTCTCACTACTCTGAATTTTTTTTCACATAGATTGCCTATTTCCTCTTCATTTATTTGATCTTGTGTTTTTACTAGTTTCACCATATTTATTATTCTTCTCATTGTATCTAACTTACTGTCTTTGAAGTCTCCTTTCTGCAGGTTGTAGGACCATTGCTGCTGTTGCTTAGGGTATCTGTCCCCAGTGGATGAGTTTGGCCCATTGGCTTGAGTAGGTTTCCTATTGGGAAGGACTGGTGTCTGTGCTCTGATGGGTAGAGCTGAGTCACATCCCTCCAATGGGCAGGCCCACATCGTGTGGTGTGTTTTGGTATGTCTGTGTGCTTAGCACTCTAGATAGACTGTCTGCTAATAGGTGGGTTTTTGTTCCAGTTGTGCTTATTGTTTAGTGTGACATATTAAGTATCTTGGAGTCAAGGTAGACTTTCTGTTGAGATCTTGACAATTAATATTCCCTGGGTCTCAGAATTCTCTGGGATTTCCCAGGTGGTGCAGTGGTAAAGAATATGCTTGATAACAGCATTGACTCAATGGACATGGATTTGAGAAAACTCTGTGAGATAATGAAAGACAGAGGAGCCTGGAGTGTTGCAGCCCATGGAGTTGCAAAGAACCAGACGTGATTTAGTGACTGAACAACAACAAGAAAGAATTCCCCAGTGGTCCAATGTCCTGGCCTTGGCACTCTCACTTCAGAGGTTCAGGCCTAACCCCTGATTAGGGAACCATGATCCTGCAAGCCACACAGTGCAATGAAAAAAGGGTCAGGAAAGAAACTAAACAGACAAACAAAACCCAAGACAAATAGAAAAGACAAAAACAAAGAATGATTTTTTTTTAAAGGAAAACGAAGAAACAAATAAAACCGAAGATAGATGGTAAAAGAAAACTGAAACAAAGAAAAATAAAAACTAAAAGACACACACACACAAAAAAAAGAAACAAAAACAATGAAAATAAAAAACCAGAAAGCAACTAGACAAATAAAAGAACCTAAAAACAAAATCAGAGCAATTAAAAACAAAACCAAGAAAAACAAGAAAGAAAACCAAAGAAGAATACAAACTAAAAATAAAGTAAAGTAAATGTTAAAAACAAAACAAGGAAAGAACACAGAACTGTGGAAAGGTAAAGTAAAAATAGAAAAATAAAAATTGCATTAAAAATAATGAAAGCAGCAACAGAACAGAACATATAAATATAGCAATAAGCATATTTTCCTGGTGTCTCATCTGTCAGTGTTTTTACCCCCACTATGATCCCCAGCCAAACTCTGCTGTCCTTAGTATTCTCTAGATAGGCTTCTGTACACGCTGTGGACAAGGTATGGGCAGCTCAGACTCTGAGCTGGCCCAACATCATATGTACTTCACCCCATTGACTGGTCTCAGTTGTGGGAACACTCATTGTCCATTCATATATTCCACAGATGCACAGTTTTTCAAGCTGATCATGAGGATTTAACTTGTGGCTTGTGCAATTACATGAGAAGATTTCCATTCCTCTTCCTTAGTCACTCTATTCTTGGGCTTTAGCTAAGGCTTTAGCCCCACCTCTGCATGTGGGCCTCCCACAGAGGTCTGTTCCTGAGGTTTCCCCAAAGCACTCAGATCTGACCTGGTGAGGACAGGGCATGGAGGTGGCCTGGTTGCTGGGTCACAGGAGCCCTGGCAAAGACAGGTGCATGGGGGATCAGTGGCTGCAAGAGATATAGTCCAGCCAGTGAGGAGATGCACAGGGAAGCCAATGGCCAGGAGTTCAAGAGATCCAGCTCTAGTGGTAGCCTTTCCCATAATCCACTTGCTATAGTGAAAGGATCAGTCCTGTTGGTGGCCTTTCCTAGTGCCTGGTAACAGGTGGTTCTTCTTCTTCTTCTTTTTTCTTTTTAATTTGCAAACCTGTTTCACCCAACAACGGTAAAAATGTTGTATAATTTTTTAACAACTTAAACTTTTATTTGTTGGAAGTCTGTTGTTGATGATGACTATAAGGAGATGTGGAGCTACCCTAGAATGTCATAAAGCCAGCATTGGTGAATTTTCTTAATTATTCACAGCGATGTTTACATGAGAGAGGTAAACTGAGAGGGAAAGATGATACTTAGAGCAATTCCTGAAAGCTAGAGGGAACTGTTTAGTGCAGTGCCTGGAGGGAAGGGACATCTCACATTTTCTTTTTATCCTTTTTTCCAAGGGTAATCTGATTGACAGCCTTTTAATCCTGCGGGGTATCAGTGAGAAACCATCTTCCCTTCCACTGATTCCTTCTGATTCTTCTGCATGAGTGGAATCTAGAACCTGCTCCTGGATCCAGCATCGTTTTTCTCTCTAGGACAGAAACTACCTGGATCCTCAGGCCCCAGTGCTCTAAACTCATCGTTTTTGCATCTCACTGAAAGGGTCTTTATTTTTCATAAACCTCATGGACATAAATATTGGACATAGATATTTCTCTTTGGTAATATCTATGCAGCTTGGGTTAGCGTGCTAATTTTCTAAGATTCAATAGGACTATAAACTGATATTCTGATTGGGGTGGAAATGGTAAGAAGAGAAGAATGAAGGAATGCAACACACTTACTTTTATAAATATAGAAACTACCACCAATCCATTTGGGCTCTTTGCAGCTTCTGTGACATTGGTATATAGCTCGTGGTTATAGTGGATGAGCTGCACCTGGCAGGAGGAAAAAGCAATAATGCAATAATGAGAACAACAATGTAACATTAAAAGATGTGAGGCACCTCATAGCCACCCTACATAAGGGTAAACTGTAAAGTAAATTGTAAAACAATTGGAAAGATAATTCTATAATTGAGATTTCAGGGATATGGCATGTGTCATAAAATACATGTAGACACACATACAAAAATATCCATACATATTTGCATTTATTTTCTGGTAAAAATCATGGCTTTAATAAGTTCAGTGTCCATCTGGCTCTGGCTTCATTTAAGGACATCAGTAAAGTTATGAGGTATGTAAAGTTATTTTCCCTTGTTAGAAGCAGAATTGCCCTACAGAAGTGGGCCAGCTTTCCAGGATGCACCTGCAGTTGCCATTAGCAACAAGTAAATCTTACTCATGGCCATGGGCAAGCAGGGAATTGCTAGATCCTTTCAGTCAAGTGACTTTGGAAGAGACTGGCTAAACTGCAAGATGAAGTGCTCCTGAGGGATAGGAAGTTGGTGGCTTAGGTTTCTGATACATCAGCCTGCTCAGGTTATCTGTGCTGGACTTAATTTGCTCCTCATTGAATGGAGATCAGTAATCTGCCTGTTGAGCCTTTATGCATTCATTTCAGGCTGTTGTTTTAAAATATGTTTTAACAGTATGGGGGTATAATTTAGTAATAAGCTAAATGATAGAGAAATTGAAACAAAAGACCCCCCACATCTTTCTAATTGTAGTCCAAGCAATATGATTATTAAGAGTTTAGTGCATATCCTTCCAGATATTTTTGTCTTTATTACTCACACACACAAACACACACACAGAGTTTAAAAAATATTAAATAAGTAAATTACCAGAAACATACAACCTATCAATATTGCATCAAGAGAAAATAGAAACCTGAACAAATGAGTACAAATAAGGTAATTGAAGTAGCAATCAGAAATCTCTCAGCAAAAAAAAAAAAAAAAAAAAATCCATGGACCAGATGGCTTTGTGGGTGAGTTCCAACAATCTTTCAAATAGAATTTATATCAGTCCTTCTTAAACTCTTCAAAAGCACAGAAGAAGAAAGAACATTTCCAAATTCATTTTATTAGGCCAGAATCATCCTGACACAAAATCAGACAAAGACACTGCAAGGAAACAGAACTAAAAAGGCCAATATCCCTAATAGAACAATCTACTTCCCAGGTGGCACACTAGTGGTAAAGAAACTGCCTGACAATGCAGGAGACATACGAAATGAGATGCAGGTTAGATCCCTGGTTCTGGAAGATCCCCTGGAGGAGGCAACACACAATGTAACAGAACTGAGGGCCCTGAGATAAATCCTCACACTTATGGTCAATTGATCTTCAGCAAAGGTGTCAAGAACACATCATGATATGGGATAGATTCTTTAGTAAATTATTTTGAGAAAACTAGCTATCCCATGCAGAATAATGAAATTGGACTCTGCTTCATACCATATATAGAAATCAACTAAAAGTGGACTTATGTGTCAGACCTGAAGCTGTAAAACTAGTAAATGAAAGAAAACATAGGAAAAGGATTTTGACATTGGTCTTGGCAATTTTTTTTTTTATGACAGCAAGAAGCACAGGCAATAAGCAAAAATAGAAAAGTGGAATTGTATCAAACTAGAAAGCTTCTGCAAAGTAAAAAGTGTGTGTACTCAGTCACTCAGTCATGTCTGATTCCTTGTAATCCATGAACTGTAGCCCTGCCAGGTTTTTCTGCCCATGGAATTTTCCATTTCCTACCATTTCCACTTCCTGCCATTTCCTACTCCAGGGGATTTTCCTGAGCCAGGGATCTAACCTGAATCATTTGCATCTCCTGCATTGGTAAGTGGATACTTTAGCACAACAGCCACCTAAGAATATCAGAAGAAGCAACCAAAACCATAAAATGGCAACCTACAGAAAAGGAGAAAATATTTGCAAACCATGTTTCTTATAAGGATTAATATCCAAAATAAACAGGTAGCTCATACAACTCAATAGTAAAAACAAAAACAGAAACCTGATTTTAAAAGTGGGCAAATAATTTAAATTGACGTTTCTCAAAACAAAACACACAAATATCCAATAGATACATGAAAAAGTGTATAATATCACAAATCATTGAGGAAATGCAAATCAAACCCATGATGAGATATAACCTGACACTTGTTATAAAGGCTATTTTAAAAAAAAATGACAAGGGATAACAAGTGTTGATGATGTGGAGAAAAGGGGACAGTTGCACACTGTGGTAGAAGTGCAAATTTGTGCTGCCACTATTGAAAACAGTGTGGAAGTTCCTCAGAAAATGAAAAATAGAACTATTACATGATCCAGCAACACGATTGTGCCTATATGGTCTGCTGCTGCTGCTAAGTAGCTTTAGTCGTGTCCGATTCTCTGTGACCCCACATATGGCACCCCACCAGGCTCCCCCGCCCCTACGATTCTCCAGGCAAGAACACTGGAATGGGTTGTAATTTCCTTCTCCAATGCATGAAAGTGAAAAGTGAAAGTGAAGTCGCTCAGCTCTGTCCAACTCTTAGTGACCCCATAGACTGCCTTCTTCCAGGCTCCTCTGTCCATGGGATTTTCCAGGCAAGAGTACTGGATTGAGGTGCCATTGCCTTCAAAAAAAAAAATGAAATCTGACTCTTAAAGAGGTATCTGCACTCCCATGTTCATTGTATCATTATTCACAGTAGCTAAAATATGAAAGCAACATGAGTGTCCACAGATGGATGAATGGATAAGGAAAATGTGATACCTGCCCCTCCCTACTTATACACTGGAAGATTATTCAATAATAATAGTGACTGAAATCCTACCATTTGTGACAACACCAGTCAACTAGATGAGCCAGAAGTACTTTATGCTAAGTGAAATGTGTCAGAAACAGAAAGGCACATACTTAATAAACTCACTCATATGTAGAAAATAAAGTACTCAAACTCATAAAAGGAGAGTTTAGAATAAATGATCCAAAATCTTGAAAACAAAATGGAGTTACAGATAAAGGGCCTGGAGACAAGGATTGAGAAGATGCAAGAAATGCTTAAGAAAGACATAGAAGAAATAAAAAAGAGTCAATCAATAATGAATAATGCAATAAATGAGATCAAAAACACTCTGGAGGGAACTAACAGTAGAATAATGGAGGCAGAAGATAGGATAAGTGAGGTAAAAGATAGAATGGTACAAATAAATGAAGCAGACAGTAAAAAAGAATTAAAAGAAATGAGGACAACCTCAGAGACCTCTGGGACAATGTTCAACACCCCAACATTTGAATCATAGGAGTCCCAGAAGAAGACAAAAAGAAAGGCCATGAAAAAATACTTGAGGATATAATAGTTGAAAACTTCCTTAAAATGGAGAAGGAAATAGTCACCCAAGTCCAAGAAACCCAGAGAATCCCAAACAGGATAAGCCCAAGTCGAAGCATTCCAAGACACATATATTAATCAAAATAACAAAGATCAAACACAAAGAAAAATTTTAAAAGCATCAAGAGAAAAACAATAAATAACACACAAGGTGATTCTCATAAGGATAACAGCTGAATTTTCAATAGAAATTCTTCAGGCCAGAAGGGAATGGCAAGGCATACTTAAAGTGATTAAAGAGAAAAACCTACAACCAAGGTTACTATATGCAGCAAGGATCTCATTCAAATATGAAGGAGAAATCAAAAGCTTTACAGACAAGCAAAAGCTGAGAAAATTCAGCATCACCAAATCAGCTCTTCAACAAATGCTAAAGGATCTTCTCTAGACAGAGAACACAGAAAGGGTGTACAAACTTGCAGCCAAAACAACAAAGTAAATGGCAACGGGATCATACTTATCAATAATTACCTTAAATGTAAATGTGTTGAATGCCTCAACCAAAAGACAAAGACTGCCTGAATGGATACAAAAACAAGACCCCTGTATATGCTGTCTACAAGAGACCACTTCAAAACAATGGACACATACAAAATGAAAGTGGAGGGCTGGAAAAAGATATTTCACACAAATGGAGACCAAAAGAAAGCAGAAATAGCAATACTCATACTATATAAAATAGACTTTAAAATAAAGGCCATGAAAAAAGACAAAGAAACACACTACATAATGATCAAAGGATCAATACAAGGATAAGATATAACAATTATAAATATATATGCACCCAAAATAAGAGCCCTGCAATATGTAAGCCAAATGCTAGAAAGTATGAAAGGGGAAATTAACAATAACCCAATAATAGTGGGAGACTTGAATACCCCACTCAAGCCTATGGATAGATCAACTAAACAGAAAATTAATAAGGAAACACAAGCTTTGAATGATACAATGGACCAGTTAGACCTAATTGATATCTATAGGACATTTCACCCCAAAACAATGAATTTCACCTTTTTCTCAAGTGCACACGGAACTTCTCCAGGATAGATCACCTCCTGGGCCATAAATCTAGGCTTGAAAATTTAAAAAAAAATTGAAAATTTTCAAATTATCTTTTCTGACCACAATGCAGTAAGATTAGATGTCAATTACAGGAGAAAAACTATTAAAAGTTCCAACATATGGAGGCTAAAGAACATGCTTCTAAATAACCAACAAATTACAGAAGAAATAAAAAAAAGAAATCAAAATATGCATAAAAACGAATGAATATGAAAACATAACAACCCAAAAGCTATGAGACACGGTAAAAGTAGTGCTAAGGGGAAGATTCATAGCAATACAGGCTTCCTTCAAGAAACAAGAAAAAAGTCAAATAAATAACTGAATTCTACACCTAAAGCAACTAGAAAAAGAAGAAATGAAGCACCCCAGGGTTAGTAGAAGGAAATAAATCTTAAAAATTAGGGCAGAAATAAATGTAAAAGAAACAAAAAAGACCATAGCAAAAACCAGCAAAGCCAGAAGCTGGTTCTTTGAGAAGATAAATTAAATCGACAAACCATTAGCCAGACTCATCAAGAAACAAAGGGAGAAGAGTAAAATCAGCAAAATTAGAAAAGAAAATGGAGAAATCAAACAGACAACATAGAAATAAAAAGGAACATAGGAAACTTTTATCAGCAACTATCAGCCAATAAAATAGACAACTTGGAAGAAATGGACAAATGCTTAGAAAAGTATATATTTCCAAAATTGAACCAGGAGGAAATAGAAAATCTTACCAGACCCATCACAAGCACGGAAATTAAAACTGTAATCAGAAATCTTCCAGCAAAAAAAAAGTCCAGGACCAGATGGGTTCACAGCTGAATGCTACAAAAAATTTAGAGAAGAGCTAACATCTATCCTACTCAAACTATTCAAGAAAATTACAGAGAAAGGTAAACTTCCAAACTCATTCTATGAGGCCACCATCACCCTAACACCAAAATCAGACAAAGATTCCTCACACACAAAAAAGAAAAAAAAAAAATCTACAGGCCAATACCACTGATGAACATAGATGCAAAAATCCTTAACAAAATTCTAGCAAACAGAATACAACAGCATATTAAAAATATCATACAACATGACCAAGTGGGCTTTATCCCAGGGATGCAAGGATTCCTTAATATCAACAAATCAATCAATGTTATAAACCACATTAACAAATTGAAAAATAAAACCTTATGATTATCTCAATAGATGCAGACAAAGCCTTTAACAAAATTCAACATCCATTTATGATAAAATCTCCCAGAAAGCAAGAATAGAAGGAACATAACTCAATATAATAAAAGCTATATATGACAAACCCACAGCAAATAGTATCCTCAATGATGACAAATTAAAAGCATTTCCCCTAAAGTCAGGGACAAGACAAGGATGCCCATTCTCACCACTACTATTCAACATAGTTTTGGAAGTTTTTAGCCACAGCAATCAGAGGAGAAAAAGAAATAAAGGGAATCCGTATTGGAAAACTCTCACTGTTTGTAGATGGCATGATCCTCTAAGTAGAAAACCCTAGACTCCAGCAGAAAATTACTAGAGCTGATCAATGAATATAGTAATGTTGCAGGATATAAAATCAACACACAGAAATTCCTTGCGTTCCTTTACACTAATAATGAGAAAATAGAGAAATTCCATTCACCACTGGAACAGAAAAGCAAAATACTTAAGAATATATCTGCCTAAAGAAACCAAAGACCTATATAGAGAAAACTATAAAACAGTGGTGAAAGAAATCAAAGAGTCCACAAATAGATGGAGAAATATACCATGTTCATGGATTGGAAGAATTAATATAGTGAAAATGAGTATACTAAACAAAGCGAAATGTAGATTCAATGCAATCAATCCCTATCAAGCTACCAATGGTATTTTTCAGAGAACTGGAATAAATAGTTTCACAATTTGTATGGAAATATAAAAAACCTCGAATAGCCAAAGCAATCTTGAGAAAGAAGAATTGAACTGGAGGAGTCAACCTGCCTACTTCATGCTATACTACAAAGTTACAGTTATCAAGACAGTATGGTATTGGCACAAAAAACATAAATATAGATCAATGGAACAAAACAGAAAACCCAAAGATAAATCCACACACCTATGGACATCTTATCTTTGACAAAGGAGGCAAATAATATACAATGGAGTAAAGACAATCTTATTGAAGAGATTTCTTTAACAAGTGGTGTTGGGAAAACTGGTCAACCACTTGTAAAAGAATGAAACTGAACACTTTTCAACACCATGCACAAAAATAAAATCAAAGTGGATTAAAGATCTAAACATAAGACCAGAAACTATAAAACTCCTAGAAGAAAACATAGGCAAAACACTCTCAGACATAAATCACAGCAGGATCCTCTATGGCCCACCTCCCACAGTAATAGAAATAAAATAAAAAATAAACAAATTGGACCTAATAAAATTTAAAAACTTTTTCACAACGAAGGAAACTTTAAGCAAGGTGAAAAGACAGCCTTCAGAATGGGAGAAAAGAATAGCAAATGAAGTAACTGACAAATAATTAAGCTCAAAAATATACAAGCAACTCTTGTGGCTCAATTCCAAAAAAATAAACCACCCAATCAAAAAATGGGCCAAATAACTAAACAGACATTTCCCCAAGAAGACATACAGATGGCTAACAAACACATGAAAAGATGCTCAACATCGCTCATTATCGGAAAAATGCAAATCAAAACCACAATGAGGTACCACTTCACACCAGTCAGAATGTCTGCGATCCAAAAATCTGCAAGCAATAAATGCTGGAGAGGGTGTGGAGAAAAGGGAACCCTCCTACACTGTTGGTGGGAATGCAAACTAGTACAGCCACTATGGAGAACAGTATGGAGATTCCTTAAAAAATTGCAAATAGAACTACCTTATGACCCAGCAATCCCACCGCTGGGCATACACACCGAGGAAACCAGAATTGAAAGAGACACATGTACCCCAATGTTCATCGCAGCGCTGTTTATAATAGCCAGGACATGGAAACAACCTAGATGCCCATCAGCAGATGAGTGGATAAGAAAGCTGTGGTACATATACACAATGGAGTATTACTCAGCCTTTAAAAAGAATTCATTTGAATCAGTTCTGATGAAATGGATGAAACTGGAGCCGATTATACAGAGTGAAGTAAGCCAGAAAGAGAAACACCAATACAGTATACTAACACATATATATGGAATTTAGAAAGATGGCAATGACAATCCTGTATGCAAGACAGGAAAAAAGACACAGATGTGTATAACGGACTTTTGGACTCAGAGGGAGAGGGAGAGGGAGAGGGTGGGATGATTTGGGAGAATGGCATTCTAACATGTATACTATCATGTAAGAATTGAATCGCCAGTCTATGTCTGATGCAGGATACAGCATGCTTGGGGCTGGTGCATGGGGATGACCCACAGAGATGTTATGGGGAGGGAGGTGGGAGGGGGATTCATGTTTGGGAACACATGTAAGAATTAAAGATTTTAAAATTAAAAAAGTAAAAAACTAAAAAAAAAAAAAATCACAATGAGGTACCATCTCACGCTGGTCAGAATGGCTACTATCCAAAAGTCTACAACAATAAATGTTGTGAAGAGAAGGGAACCCTTTTACACTGTTGGTGGGAATGCAAATTAGTACAACCACTATGGAAAACAGTGTGGAGATTCCTTAAAAAAACTGGTAATAGAACTGTCATATGACTCAGCAATACCACTGCTGGGCATACACACTGCAGAAACCTGAATTGAAAGAGACACATGTACCCCAGTGTTCATTGCAGCACTGTTTATAATAGCCAAGACATGGAAGCAACCTAGATGTCCATCTGCAGATGAATGGATAAGAAAGGTGTGGTAGGTGTACACAATGGAATATTATTCAGCCATTAAAATGAATACATTTTAATCAGTTCTAATGAGGTGGATGAAACTGGAGCCCATTATACAGAGTGAAGTAAGTCAGAAAGAAAAACACCAATACAGTATACTAACGCATATATATGGAATTTAGAACGATGGTAACAATGACCCTATATGTGAGACAGCAAAAGAGGCACTGACATATAGAACTGTCTTTTGGATTCTGTGGGAGATGGGGAGGGTGAGATGACTTGAGAGAAGAGCACTGAAACGTGTATATTATCATATGTGAAATAGATCACCAGTCCAAGTTCGATGCATGAGACAGGGTGCTCAAGGCTGGTGCACTGGGATGACCAACAGGGACAGGATGGGTGGGATGCGGGTGGGGGGCTCAGGATGGGTAACACATGTGCATCCATGGCTGATTCATGTCCATTTATGGCAGAAACCACTACAATATTGTAAAATAATTAGCCTCTAATTAAAAAAAAAAAAAGATTGGTAGTTGTCAGGGGTTGAATGGAGAGGGAAATGAGATTATTGTACTCTTGTACAAAGTTTCAGTTATGAAAGTGAATGACTGCTGCAGCTCTGAAGCACCAGAATGCTGGTGATAACTAACAATATTATATTGTATACTTGGAATTTTCTGAAATTATAGATTCTAAGTTAAATCTTATCACACATACTCACACACTGGTAACTATGTAGGGGTGATTGATAGGTTATTTAGTTTGATTCTGGTGATCTTTCACAATGTATACATGTATCAAAATATCAAAGTGTGCACCTTAAATGTGTACAATTTTATACATCAAATATATCTCAATAAAAATAAAAAATGAAAGAAAAACAGTGGAAATGGAAAAAACTGGAATAATACTCAGCCATAAAAAGGAACACATTTGAGTCTGTTCTAAGCAGGTGGATGAACTTAGAGCCTATTATACAGAGTGAAGTAAGTCAGAAAGAGAAAGATAAGTATCATATTCTAATGCATATATACAGAATATAGAAAAACATTACTGAATAATTTATTTACAGGGAAGCAGTGGAGAAGCAGACATAGAGAATAGACTTATGGACATGGGGAGAGGGGAAGAGAGGGTGAGGTGTATTCAAAAAAATAAAAAGAAAGAAAGAAGACTTCTGAAAGCATCTACAGAATTAGTCCACATCAAAGTCCTTTTTGAAAAGTTGGTGTAGGATGGCCTTGGGAGGGGCTTTTTAGGATGATGTCTCATTATTATCCATATATTGTCAGAATATTAATGGACATCATGATAATTCTAGTACTGAACTAAAATCCTATGATGATGTCAGATTTTGTTAGGGCTTGGAGGAGCTCTTGTAATGGATCAGGGACTAGGATTTACTCTGTGATGTGCAGGGGTTTGGTGGGTCATTGTCTGTGGTCATATAAGAAGATACTTACAAGAAGTCCCCTACATATGAACCTTGAAGTAGTTAGGTTTCAAAGGTGTGAACATGTGTTCCCTTGTCCAATCATATAAGTTAGTTTATGTCTTATGTACATTGTCACATACATGCATCCTATTTGTGTACTTCACTGTATAGTGTTCAATAGTACAGTATCTTTATTTCAAGTTCAAGATGTCCCAGAGCAAGAGGGCAGATAGAATTGAATCCAGCAAGGAACCAGAACCTGTGCCATCATCGTCAGATGTGAGTGAAATCACAGCTTGCCATCCATCTCCTATTGCTGATGATCCTTCAGTTCTACCATTTCCCACCTCCTCTCCCTCCTCTAGTCAGTCTGTAACTCTTCTTGCCTGTTCATTCAATGCCAGCCCCTGTATGCCAGCAGTTGTACTGTACTGTAAGATTAAAAAAGTTTTCTTTATTTTTGTTTGTTTTTTAATATATATTATTTGTATAAAAAATCCTATACTCTATTATAGAACCAATTGTGTAAAAAGAAAATAAAATAAACAATGGACAACGGAAATTGAATCATTTGTAAGTACTTATGAACTTGATTTTTAAAACTTTTAAAAAATGTTTAAAAAGTTTGTAGATATCTTTCTAAGTCCATATAAATGAATCTACCTAAATCTTTCTAATCGTTGTAGAATTCTCCATCATATAAATGCGTTGCAACACGTTTACCATCCTCTCAATAGTTTTCAGGTAGTTTCCATTTTTTTTCTCTTGTAAATAATGTCACAACAACATTGGCATACATCCTTCTATTATGATATTAGCTCTTTTCACAGGTTGATGTGAGTATATAATCAGTCGTTCAGTCATGTTTGACTTTCTGCGACCCCATGGGCTGAAGAAATCCAGGCTTCCCTGTCCATCACCAACTTCTGGAGTTTGCTCAAACTCATGTCCATCAAGGCAGTGACGCCATAGAATCATCTCATCCTCTGTTGTCCCCTTCTGCTCCTGCCTTCAATTTTTCCCAGAATCATGGTGTTTTCCAATGAGTCAGTTCTTTGCATCAGGTGGCCAGAGTATTGAAACCAGCTTCAGCATCAGTCCACCCAATGAATATTCAGGATTGATTTCCTTTAGGATTGACCAGTTTGATCTCCTTGTAGTCCAAGGGACTCTCAAAAGTCTTCTCCAGCACCACAGTTTAAAAGCATCAGTACTTCAGTGCTCAGCTTTCTTTATGGTCAACTCTTACATCCATACATGACTACTGGAAAAACCAGAGGTTTGACTTGATGGATCTTTGTCAGCAAAGTAATGTCTTTGCTTTTTAATATGCTGTCTAGGTTTGTTATAGCTTTCCTTCAAAAGAGAAAGTGTCTCTTAATTTTATGGCTGCAGTCACAATCTGCAATGATTTTAGAGTCCCCAAAATAAAATCTCTCAATTTTTTCTAGTTTCCCCCTTGTATTTGCCATGAAGTGATGGAAACAGATGCCATGATCTTAGTGTTTTGAATGTTGTGAGTTTTTTTTTTTTTCCCACTCTCCTCTTTCTGTATCATCATGAGGCTTTTTAGTTTTTTTTTCACTTTCTGCCATAAGGATGATGTCATCTGCATAACTGAGGTTATTGCTATTTCTCCCGACAATCTTGATTCCAGCTTATGTTTCACCCAGCCCAGTGTTTCTAATGATGTACTCTGCATATAAGTTAAATAAGCAGAGTGACAATATACAGCCTTGATGTACTCCTTTCCCAATTTGGAGCCAGTTTGTTTTTCCATGTCTGGTGCTAGCTGTTGCTTCTTGACTGGCATTCAG
Organism: Ovis aries; assembly: GCF_016772045.2. Taxonomy (NCBI): domain Eukaryota; kingdom Metazoa; phylum Chordata; class Mammalia; order Artiodactyla; family Bovidae; genus Ovis; species Ovis aries. Next base: position 557,014 of record NC_056064.1, on the reverse strand, counting down.
ATATCTCAGGAGGCAGGTAAGGTGGTATGGTATTCTCATCTCTTGAAGAATTTTCCACAGTTCCACAGTTTGTTGTGATCCACACAGTCAAAGCTTTGGCATAGTCAGTAAAGCAGAAGTAGATGTTTTTCTGGAACTATCTTGCTTTTTCAGTGATCCAATGTCAAGAATACTGAAGTGGTTTTCCATTCCCTTCTCCAGTGGACCACGTTTTTTTCAGGACTCTCCACGATCTTGGGTGGCCCTACAGGGGGCCACTCATTGTCTTATTCAGTTAGACAAGGTGGTTGTCCATGTGATTAGTTTAGTTAGTTTTCTGTGATTGTGGTTTACATTCTATCTGCCCTCTGATTAATAAGGATAAAATGCTTATGGAATCTTCCTGATTGGAGAGAATGACTGTGGGGAAAGTTGAGCCTTTTTCTGATGGGCTGGGCCATGCCCAGTAAATCTTTAATCAAATTTCTGTTGATGCGTATGGCTGTGTTCCCTCCCTGTTGTTTGGCATGAGGCCAATCTGTTCACCCAAACCTCCACTGGAGACTCCTGAACACTCAGAGGCAAGATTGACTTAGTCTCTTATGGGGACACTGCTCCCTACTTCTGGTTCCTGGTGCACACAAAGTTTTATTTATGGCATCAAAGAGTCTGTTTCCCCAGTCCTGTGGAAGTTCTGCAATTAAACCACATTGGCTTCCAAAGTCCAATTTGCTGCATGTTCTCAGTCTTTTTATCAGATTTCCAGATTGAGAAATCTGCTGTGGGTCTTAGAACTTTATTAACAGCACGAGAGTTTCTTTGTCATAATTGTTCTGCATTTTGTGGTTCATCATCTTGGTGACTCTATGGTGGGTTTAATTGTGACCTCCTCCAAGAGGGCTTATGCCACACACTGCATGACTCAGGTATGCTGCAGCCAGAGTCCCTGTCTCTTTTTCAGGCCACTTCTGACACTTGCCTCCACAGTTCAGTTCAGTTCAGTCACTCAGTCGTGTCCGACTCTTTGTGACCCCATGAATTGCAGCACACCAGGCCTCCCTGTCCATCACCAACTCCCAGAGTTCACTCAGACTCAGGTCCATCGAGTCCGTGATGTCATCCAGACATTTCAAGCTCTGTTGTCCCCTTTTCCTCCTGCCCCCACTCACTCCCAGCATCAGAGTCTTTTCCAATGAGTCAACTCTTTGCAAGAGGTGGCCAAAGTACTGGAGTTTCAGCTTTAGCATCATTCCTTCCAAAGAAATCCCAGGGCTGATCTGCTTCAGAATGGACTGGTTGGATCTCCTTGCAGTCCAAGGGACTCTCAAGAGTCTTCTCCAACACCACAGTTCAAAAGCATCAATTCTTCGGTGCTCAGCCTTCTTCACAGTCCAATTCTCACATCCATACATGACCACAGGAAAACCCATAGCCTTGAATAGACGGAACTTAGTCAGCAAAGTAATGTCTCTGCTTTTGAATATGCTGTCTAGGTTGGTCAAAACTTATCTTCCAAGGAGTAAGCATCTTTTGATTTCATGGCTGCAGTCACAATCTGCAGTGATTTCGGAGGCCAAAAAAATTAAAATCTGACATTGTTTCTACTGTTTTCCCATCTATTCCTCACGAAGTGATGGACCTGATGCCATGATCTTCGTTTTCTGAATGTTGAGCTTTAAGCCAAATTTTTCACTCTCCGCTTTCACTTTCATCAAGAGGCTTTTTAGCTCCTCTTCACGTTCTGCCATAAGGGTGGTGTCATCTGCATATCTGAGGTTATTGATATTTCTCCCGGCAATCCTGATTCCAGCTTTTGTTTCCTCCAGTCCAGCATTTCTCATGATGTACTCTGTATATAAAGTTAAATAAGCAGGGTGACAATATACAGCCTTGACGTACTCCTTTTCCTATTTGGAACCAGTCTGTGGTTCCATGTCCAGTTCTAACTGTTGCTTCCTGACCTGCATACAGATTTCTCAAGAGGCACGTTAGGTGGTCTGATATTACCATCTCTTTCAGAATTTTCCACAGTTTTTTGTGATCCACAGTCAAAGACTATGGCATAGTCAGTAAAGCAGGTTTCCAAGGCAAAACATTCAAATTCAAGGTAATCGAAATCTATGCCCCAAGCAGCAGTGCTGAAGTGCTGAACTGTTCTATGAAGATCTACAAGACCTTTTAGAACTAACACCCCAAAATATGTCCTTTTTATTATAGGGGACTGGAATGCAAAAGTAGGAAGTCAAGAAACACCTGGAGTGACAGGAAAATTTGGCTTTGAAATGCAGAATGAAGCACGGCAAAGACTAATATAGTTTTACCAAGAAAATGCACTGATCATAGGAAACACCCTCTTCCAGCAACACAAGAGAAGACTCTACACATGGACATCACCAGATGGTCAACACTGAAATCAGATTGATTATATTCCTTGCAGCCAAAGTTTGGAGAGCTCTATATAGTCAGCAAAAACAATACCGGCAGCTAACAGTGGCTCAGATCATGAACTCCTTATTGCCAAATTCAAACTTAAATTGAAGAAAGTATGGAAAACCGCTAGAAAATTTAGATATGATCTAAATCAAATCTCTTATGGTTATACAGTGGAAGTGAGAAATAGATTTAAGGGCCTAGATCTGATAGATAGAGTGCCTGATGAACTATGGAATGAGGTTTGTGACATTGTACAGGAGACAGGGATCAAGAACATCTCCATGGAAAAGAAACGCAAAAAAGCAAAATGGATGTCTGGGAAGGCCTTACAAATAGCTGTGAAAAGAAGAGAAGCGAAGAGCAAAGGAGAAAAGGAAAGATATAAGCATCTGAATGCAGAGTTCCAAAGAATAGCAAGAAGAGATAAGAAAGCCTTCTTCAGCGATCAATGCAAAGAAATAGAGGAAAAGAACAGAATGGGAAAGACTAGAGATCTCTTCAGGAAAATTAGAGATACCAAGGGAACATTTCATGCAAAGATGGCCTCGATAAAGGACAAAAATGGTGTGGACCTAACAGAAGCAGAAGATATTAAGAAGAGGTGGCAAGAATACACAGAAGAACTGTACAAAAAGATCTTCATGACCCAGATAATCACGATGGTGTGATCACTCATCTAGAGCCAGACATCCTGGAATCTGAAGTCAAGTGGGTCTTAGAAAGTATCACTATGAACAAAGCTAGTGGAGGTGATGGAATTCCAGTGGAGCTGTTTCAAATTCTGAAAGATGCTGTGAAAGTGCTGCACTCAATATGACAGCAAATTTGGAAAACTCAGCAGTGGCCACAGGTCTGGAAAAGGTCAGTTTTCATTCCAATCCCAAAGAAAGGCAATGCCAAAGAATGCTCAAACTACCGAACAATTGCTCTCATCTCACTTGCTAGTAAAATAATACTCAAAATTCTCCAAGCCACGACTCAACAGTGTGTGAACTGTGAACTTCCTGATATTCAAGCTGGTTTTAGAAAAGGCAGAGGAACCAGAGATCAAATGGCCAACATCTGCTGGATAATGGAAAAAGCAAGAGAGTTCCAGAAAAACATCCGATTCTGCTTTATTGACTATGCCAAAGCCTTTGACTGTGGATCACAATAAACTATGGAAAATTCTTAGAGAGATAGGAATACCAGACCACCTGACCTGCCTCTTGAGAAATCTGTATGTAGGTCAGGAAGCAACAGTTAGAACTGGAGATGGAACAACAGACTGGTTCCAAAAAGGAAAAGGAGTGGATCAAGGCTGAATATTGTCACGCTGCTTATTTAACTTATATGCAGAGTACATCATGAGAAATGCTGGACTGGAAGAAACACAAACTGGAATCAAGATTGCCGGAAGAAATATCAGTAACCTCAGATATGCAGATAACACCACCCTTATAGTAGAAAGTGAAGAGGAACTAAAAGACCTCTTGATGAAAGTGAAAGTGGAGAGTGAAAAGTTGGCTTAAAGCTTAACATACAGTAAACGAAGATCATGGCATCTCGTCCCATCACTTCACGGGAAATAGATGGGAAAACAGTGGTAGCAGCATCAGACTTTACTTCTTTGGTCTCCAAAATCACTGCAGATGGTGATTACAGCCATGAAATCAAAAGAAGCTTACTCCTTGGAAAAAAAGTTTTGAACAACCTAGATAGCATATTCAAAAGCAGAGCCATTACTTTGCCGACTTAGGTCCATCTATTCAAGGCTATGGGTTTTCCTGTGGTCATGTATGGATATGAGAGTTGGACTGTGAAGAAGGCTGAGCACTGAAGAATTGATGCTTTTGAACTGTGGTGTTGTAGAAGACTTTTGAGAGTCTCTTGGACTGCACGGAGATCCAACCAGTCCATTCTGAAGGAGATCAGCCCTGGGATTTCTTTTGGAAGGAATGATGCTAAAGCTGAAACTCCAGTACTTTGGCCACCTCACGCGAAGTGTTGACTCCTTGGAAAAGACCTTGATGCTGGGAGGGATTGGGGGCAAGAGGAGAAGGGGACGAGAGAGCTTGAGATGTCTATATGGCATCACTGACTCGATGAACGTGAGTCTGAGTGAACTCCGGGAGTTGGTGATGGACAGGGAGGCCTGGTGTGCTGCAATTCATGGGTTTGCAAAGTGTCGGACAAAACTGAGTGACTGAACTGAACTGAACTGAACTTGAGCATTCTTTAGCATTGCCTTTCTTTGAGATCAGAATGAAAACTGACCTTTTCCAGTCCTGTGGCCACTGCTGAGTTTTCCAAATTTGCTGGCATAATTAGTGCAGCACTTTCACAGCATCATCTTTCAGGATTTGAAATAGCTCTACTGGAATTCCATCACCTCCACTAGCTTTGTTCAAAGCGATGCTTTCTAAGGCCCACTTGTTTTCACATTCCAGTATGTCTGACTCGAGATGAGTGGTCACATTATCATGATTATCCGGGTCGTGAAGATCTTTTTTGTACTGTTCTTCTGTGTATTCTTGCCTTCTCTTCTTAATATCTTCTGCTTCTGTTAGGTCCATACCATTTCTGTCCTTTATTGAGGCCATCTTTACATGAAATGTTCCCTTGGTAACTCTAATTTTCTTGAAGAGATCTCTAGTCTTTCCCATTCTGTTCTTTTCCTCTATTTCTTTGAATTGCTCACTGAAGAAGTCTTTCTTATCTCTTCTTCCTATTCCTTGGAACTCTGCATTCCCGTGGTTATACCTTTCCTTTTCTCCTTTGCTTTTCACTTCTCTTCTTTCACAGCTATTTGTAAGGCCTTCCCAGACAGCCATTTTGCTTTTTTGCATTTCTTTTCCATGGAGATCGTCTTGATCCCTGTCTCCTGTACAATGTTACAAACCTCATTCCATAATTCATCACACCCTCTATCAGATCTAGGCCCTTAAATCTATTTCTCACTTCCACTGTATAATCATAAGGGATTTGGTTTAGGTCATACCTGAATGGTCTAGCCATTTTCCCTACTTTCTTCAATTTGAGTCTGAATTTGGTAATAAGTGGTTCATGATCTGAGCCACTGTCAGCTGCCATTCTTTTTGTTGACTGTATAGAGCTTCTCCATCTTTGGCTGCAAAAAATATAATCAATCTGATTTCAGTATTGACCATCTGGTGTTGTCCATGTGTAGAGTCTTCTCTTGTGTTGTTGGAAGAGGGTGTTTGCTATGACCAGTGCATTTTCTTGGCAAAATTCTACTAGGTTTACCCTGCTTCATTCTGCATTCCAAGGCCAAATTTGCCTGTTACGCTGGGTGCTTCTTGACTTCCTACTTTTGCATTCCAGCCCCCTATAATGAAAAGGACATTTTTTGGAGGGTGTTCGTTCTAAAAGGTCTTGTAGTTCTTCATAGAATCACTCAACTTCAGCTTCTTCAGAGTTACTGGTTGGTGCCTAGACTTGGATTACCGTGATATTGAATGGTTTGCCTTGGAAAAGAACAGAGATCATTCTTTCGTTTTTGAGATTGCATCCAAGTACTGCATTTTGGACTCTTTTGTTGACCATTGTGGCTACTCCATTTCTTCTGAGGGATTCCTGCCCGCAGTAGTAGATATAATGGTCATCTGAGTTAAATTCACTCATTCCAGTTCATTTTAGTTCGCTGATTCCTAGATTGTTGACATTCCCTCTTGCCATCTCCTGTTTGACCACTTCCAATTTGCCTTAATTCATGGACCTGACATTCCAGGTTCCTATGCAATATTGCTCTTTACAGCATTGGATCTTGCTTCTATCACCAGTCACATCCACAACTGGGTATTGTTTTTGCTTTGGCTCCATCCCTTCATTCTTTCTGGAGTTATTTCTCCACTCATCTCCAGTAGCATATTGGGCACCTACTGACCTGAGGAGTTCCCCTCAGTATACTATTATTTTGCCTTTTAATATTGTTCATGAGGTTCTCAAGGCAAGAATACTGAAATGGTTTTCCATTCCCTTCTCCAGTGGACCACATTCTGTCAGACCTCTTCACCATGACCCGCCCATCTTGGGTTACCCCTCAGGCATGGCTTAGTTTCATTGAATTAGACAAGGCTGTGGTCCTAGTGTGATTAGATTGATTAGTTTTCTGTGAGTATGGTTTCAGTGTGTCTGCCCTCTGATGCTCTCTTGCAACATCTACCATCTTACTTGGGTTTCTCTTACCTTGAGCAAGGGTTATTTCTTCATGGCTGCTCCAGCAAGGCGCAGCCACTGCTCCTTACCTTGGATGATGGGTGTCTCCTCACTGCCTCCCTTCCTGACCTTCAACATCGGATGGCTCCTGTAGGCTCTTCTGCGCCCAGGTAGCCACCACTCCCTGGACTTGGGGTTGATCCTCCCAGCTGCCACCCTGGCCTCGGGCATGGGCTTGCTCCTCCTGGCCACTGCCCCTGGCCTTGGATGCAGGGTAGCTCCTTTCAGACTTTGCCCCTGCCTTCGGACTCGGGGTAGCTCCTCCAAGCCACCGCTCCTGACTTTGAATGTGGAGACACTCAAATATTCAAAGGCAGGTCTGGCTCAGTCTCTGTGAGGCCCCTGGGACTTTGTGCCCACAAGGTTTTTTTTTTGAGCCCTCTGAACTTCTCTGGCAGGTATGGGGATTTATTTTAAATGCAAGTTCTCCCCTCCTACCCTATTGTTGGAGTTTCTCCTTTGCCCTTAGATGTGGGGTATCTTTTTTGTGGGATTGAACATTCTCCTGTCAATGGTTGTTCAATAGCGAGTTGCAGTTTTGGAATTTTTGCAGAAAAAAAAATGAGCACACGTCCTTCTACTTCCCCATCTTGTCTTAAGTGATAAGACACTTATTGGACTACTCTAATATGTAGTATTACTTATCGGAGTATCTAATAAGACGGTGCATATAAAAGTGATTTATGACTCTGAAAGTATAAAGAGTATTCATTATTCCCAATATCCTATAGTGAATTTTAAAAGGAGGTATTTTTTAAGAAACTGAGAAAGTCAATGACCAGAATAAAAATATTTTTCCTTGCTTTTTGCAAAAACATTTCTAAACCAGTGAACTGCAACCTTCACTGTGCATCCAGTTCACCTGGTTGCCTTTAAAATCCACCTATGCCAAACTCTGATTCATTTATTGTGGGAACAAGGCACTGGTACTTTTAAAAACTCTCTAATTAGAGGGTAGCTGGAGGGAAGGACCAATGCAACACAGTCAATAAACATCAATATCTCATATCCCATCAGTGTGTACTCAGAAGGATGGTACATTTAATCTAAAAATATCTTGATCACTTTGACTTCATAGAGCTTCCCTTGGTGGGAGCCCATATTATTGCTGCTCTTTAAATATCCTATTTGTTTATCACTTCTTAACTTCTTGTGAGTTTTGCCAATGATGGAAAATGTTTATACAGCAGTTATTCTATTACAAAAAAATCAACTTCAGGCAGGAGTTAGTGAATCTGTTATGCCTGTGCAGAACTCAGGCAAGGCAAACTTACAGGCCTGTGCTCAGCAGTATACCCTCACGTTTTCCCTCCCACCAAACAGTCAGGATATCACATAGATGGAGAAACAGGAGCTATGGAGAGACCTGTTAGACCCCGTTTTACTGTTGAGTAAGCTTCTTAATGAGAATCAAATCACCTTCTGCCATCTATTAAGATCTTCCCAACATGTGACCTAGAGAACATTCCTTGAAATTTCAGCATGTGCTGAAGAATAACAAGGAGAGATAAGAAAATCTTCCTCAACAACCAATGCAAAGAAATAGAGGATAACAACAGAATGGGAAAGGCTAGAAATCTCTTAAAGAAAATTAGTTTTACCAAGGGAATATTTCATAGAAAGATGGTCACAATAAAGTGCAGAAATGGTAGGGACCTAACAAAAGCAAAGGATATTAAGAAGAGCTGGCAAGAATACACAGAAGAACTGTACAAAAAAGATCTTCATGACCCAGATAATCAAGATGGTCTGATCACTCACCTAGATCCAAACATTCTGGAATGTGAAGTCAAGTGGGCCTTAGAAAGCATCACTATGAACAAAGCTAGTGGAGATGATGGAATTCAGTTCAGTTCAGTCGCTCAGTCGTGTTCGACTCTTTGCAAACCCATGAATCGCAGCACACCAGGCCTCCCTGTCCATCACCAACTCCCGGAGTTCACTGAGACTCTTGTCCAATGAGTCAGTGATGCCATTCAGCCATCTCATCCTCTGTCATCCCCTTCTCCTCCTGCCCCCAATCCCTCCCACCATCAGGGTCTTTTCCAGTGAGTCAACTCTTCACATGTGGTGGCCGAAGTACTGGAGTTTCAGCTTTAGCAGCATTCCTTCCAAAGAAATCCCAGGGCAGATCTCCTTCAAAATGGACTGGTTGAATATCCTTTCAGTCCAAGGGACTCTCAAGAGTCTTCTCCAACACCACAGTTCAAAAGCATCAATTCTTCGGCACTCAGCCTTCTTCACAGTCCAACTCTCACATCCATACATGACCACTAGAAAAACCATAGCCTTGACTAGAGGGACCTTTGTTGGAAAAGTAATGTTTCTGCTTTTGACTACACTATCTAGGTTGATCATAACTTTTCTTCCAAGGAGTAAGCGTCTTTTAATTTCATGGCTTCAATCACCATCTGCAGTGATTTTGGAGCCTCCCAAAATAAAACAGTTTCCACTGTTTCCCCATCTATTTCCCATGAAGTGATGGGACCGAATGTCATGATCTTTGTGAATGTACAGTGGAGCTATTTCAAATCCTGAAAGATGATTCTGTGAAAGTGCTGCACTCAATATGCCAGCGAATTTGTCAAACTCAGCAGTGGCCACAGGACTGGAAAAGGTCAGTTTTCATTCAAATCCCAAAGAAAGACAATCCCTAAGAATACTTAAACTACTGCACAATTGCACTAATCTCACACGCTAGTAAAGTAATACTCAAAATTCTCCAAGCCAGCCTTCAGCTATATGTGAACTGTGAACTTCCAGATGTTTAAGCTGGTTTTAGAAAAGGCAGAGGAACCAGAGATCAAATTGCCAACATCTGCTGGATCATGGAAAAAAGAAAAGAGTTCCAGAAAAATATCTATTTCTGCTTTATTGACTATGACAAAGCCTTTGACTGTGTGGATCACAATAAACTGTGGAAAATTCTGAAAGAGATGGGAATAACTGATCATGTAACCCATCTCTTGAGAAACATATATGCAGGTTAGGAAGCAACAGTTAGAACTGGACATGGAACAACAGATTGGTTCCAAATAGGAAAAGGAGTATGTCAAGGCTGTATATTGTCACCCTGCTTATTTAACTTATATGCAGATTACATCATGAGAAATGCTGGGCTGGAAGAACCACAAGCTGGAATCAAGATTGCCGGGAGAAATATCAATAACATCAGATATGCAGATGACACCACCCTTATGCCAGAAAGTAAAGAAAAACTAAAGAGCCTCTTGTTGAAAGTGAAAGAGGAGAGTGAAAAAGTTGTCTTAAAGCTCAACATTCAGAAAACTAAGATCATGGCATCTGGCCCCATCACTTCATGGGAAATAGATAGGAAAACAGTGGAAACAGTATCAAACTTTATTTTGGGGGGATCCAAAATCACTGCAGATGGTGATTGCAGCCATGAAATTAAAAGACACATATTCTTTGGAAGGAAAGTTATGACCAATCTAGATAGCATATTCAAAAGCAAAGACATTACTTTGCCAACAAATGCCCATCTAGTCAAGGCTATGGTTTTTCCAGTAGTCATGTATGGATGTGAGAGTTAGACTATGAAGAAAGCTGAGCACCGAAGAATTGAAGCTTTTGAACTGTGGTGTTGGAGAAGACTTTTGGGAGTCCCTTGGACTGCAAGGAGATGCAATCAGTCCATCCTAAAGGAGATCAATCCTGGGTGTTCATTGAAAGGATTGATGTTGAAACTTAAACTCCAATACTTTGGCCACCTCATGGGAAGAGTTGACTCATTTGAAAAGACCCTGACGCTGGGAAGGATTGGGGGCAGGAGGAGAAGGGGACGACTGAAGATGAGATGGCTAGATGGCATCGCCGACTCAATAGACATGAGTTTGGGTAAACTTTGAAAATTGGTGATGGACAGGGAGGTCTGGCATGCTGTGATTCATGGGGTCTCAAGGAGTTGGACACGACTGAGTGACTGAAATGAACTGAACTGAACTGAAGACCTTCTCAGCATTTGACCTAGAAAACATTCCTTGAAATTTCAGCATGTTCTCAGAACTAGGCTTTCGAGAACTGTAAAATAGAAGGCAATCTAGTGGAGTGATTATTCTCTCCAACGTATAAGACTGAAATAGGCAGGAAGATGCCTCTTGGGTGCCGTATCAAGTGGGCTTCCATTGGGCCAGGAATTGTGAGAAAGGGTCTGGCAATATAGAAGTGAGTCTGTGCTCTCTTTAAACTCAAGTTAACACATTTAGAATTTTCATCCAAAGTCTTGATTACTCTCTCTTTCAAGGTAAGTTGGCTAAGGTTGAGATCACATTGGACCATATGAAATTGACCTTTTAATTCACAAAAATGGTGATTTTATAGAGTTAACATCAACTTAAAATAAATCTGTTATTAGGTATTTTTAAAAGATGGCATAGTACTTTCCTACTCACTGTGCAGTGCAGGGACCAACCACAGATCTGGAAACTTGTTAGAAAAGTGCAGAATCTTATTCCCTACTCTACACCTGTTGAGTCATAATCTGTATTTTAACGAATTCCCAGTGATTTGAATGTACATTATTAGTACTTAAGAAGTACTGGTTTAACAGATACTGTTGACTACTTAGCAGGGCCCTATTTTGTCTGGCTGTTCACCCATTTTTTGATTCATTTTGAATGAGTTTAGTGGTGTATGTATTATGCGTTTTGGAAGACAGTGAGAAATGGAGTATTTCCTGCCATATCAATGTTGACTTAAAAAGTAGTCACAACATAAATATTGGAAGTTATGTTGCACTTGGTGGGAACTTTTAGGACTTCAAGCTTGGGAGACAGCATCTCAAGTACACCTGAGAGAACACAACTGAGGAGGCGAGGGGAGAAGTCAGGTTATGTAGAAGTCTTACAACAAAGGGCAGGTAACTTGAGCATCAAAATATCATTATTAACCAAAGAAAACCAGATATCTAAAATTAAGGAACTTAGCACTTTTCTATGTATGGGAAGATTCAAGAGTCCGGGCTCACTGAAGTCATTCCTCTCACATGCATCTCAGCTATCTGGGGCTGGTATCCTATATTTTTCAAATCCTGGGTTCCCTTTGGGCTCACTGTAGAGTGTGACTGCAGTCCTGGTGGCTGCCAGATCACAGACATTCTTCTTTCCTGAGTGCCTTTAGGGCTTACCTTGGAGGGCTGGAATCATTGATGACTGTGGTATCATTGTTTATTGATGAGAAATGGAATACTTCCTGCTATATCAGTAAGCAAGGATGTCACAATCATCAATGATTCCAACTCTCAAATGCCTAAAGGCATTTAGAAAGGAAAAGAATAACTATGATCTAACAGACATCAGACTGCAGCCACTACCTAAGTTGAGCTTTGAGGAACTCAGGATGTGAGAAATATAAGATAATGGCCCCAGATAGTTGAGGTACATACGAAAGGAATGCTTTCAGTTAACCCAGACTCTTGCAGCTTCCCATTTATAGAAAAGCACTGTATTCCTTAACTTTATATATCTGGTTTTCTTTAATTAACAATAATGTTTTTATGTTCAGCCCATCTCCACTTTGTTGTAAGAATTCTATATAACCTAACTCTTCTGCCTACTTCCTCAGAGCAGTTCTCTCAGGGTTACTTGAGATGCTGTTTCCTGGGCTTGAAGTCCTAAAGATTTTCAACAAATAAAAGATAACTCTCAATTTTAGGTTAGTATTTTTATATCAACAGTTATGGTGACCATGAGGCAGCCAGATCAGATTCCTCTCCTCTACCTGAACTTTTTGAGGATCTGGACCCTTGGTACCAGAAGGGTCATCTGTGTCTATCCACCTTCTTAGAATGTTAGACAATTTGAGTGAGTCTCTCCTGTGTCTAGGATCTCCTATTATTGGATGATGAACTGAAGTTTTACTCAGTGGGAGAAGAGGTTGTCCTTAAAACTTGGTTTCAAGAAAAGGTACCTGCGTTGCTCAGTTTAAACACTGAGTAGGTTATTTTCAGTTGAAGGACTGGGAAGATTTTCCTCAGTTTAGGCACTGAGAAGGTTATCCTGGGTGTAAATGCACTGGGAAGACTCAGTTTGGATACTGAGTGGTTATTCTCAGTTTAGAAACTGGGAAGACTTGCTAAGATACATACTGCATAAAATGGAACTGAATGGTTAGGGGGAAGACTGGCCTGTCATTTTTCTTGAGTTGGCTACCTTACTAAAGTTTGTAAAGATAAATTTGAAAATTTATAAGAGGTTCTGAGCACTGAAGAAGGGATTTTCTCTTCCTGGTCAGCAACAGCATTCTCAAGTAAATGAAATGTTTGCAGGAGTGGTGGAGACAAGACTTCACACCATGAAGCTGTCCCTATAGGGAAACCCACTCATGTAGTTAACAAACTGCTCAACCAGGGACATGGTTAAAAATTGGTCATTCCATGAACTCAACACCACATCATGGAAGGTCTGAGCACACTGGGAGATCTGCAATATTGTGGCAGGAAGGGGGACCCCTTCCAGGGCCCGAAACTGGGCTCTTGTCTAACACTCAGAAATGAATTGTCTGAGGAGACACATGTGCTGAAAAAGCAAGAGATTTTATTTGGAAAGGGCACCTGGGTGGAGAGCAGTAGGGTAAGGGAACCCAGGAGAACTGCTTTGTTGTGTGGCTCACAGTCTCAGATTTTATGGTGATGGGATTAGTTTCCGGGTGGTCTTTGGCCAATCACTCTAATTCAGAGTCTTTTCTGGAGGCACACACATTGCTCAGCCAAGGTGGATGCTAGTGAGAGGGATTCTGGGAAGTAGATGGACACGCAGTGTCTCCTTTTAACCTTTCCCGGGCTCTTCTGGTTGATGGTGGGTTATTAGTCCTGTATTCCTTATCAGGATCTGCTGTCATAAAACAACTCATATAAATGGTTACTATGGTGCCTGGCCAGGGTGGGCAGTTTCAATCATTGTGCTTCCCCTTCCAATATGATAGAAGGGGTTAAAACAACTCTGGAGCAAAATCAGAGAAGTTAAGCTCCCAAGCAGCACACACTGGCCCACTACACAATAGTTACAACCAATTTTTTGTTGACAAACTGACTTCAAAATAGGAAATAAAGGTTTCAAAATGCAATAAGAGAAAATGACAGACTGCCAGCCTCTAGTCATTACACCAGCTAGGTAAATACATGTACAAACTTACCTGGGAATTAAAGGAAATCTCACCCTGAAAAGTGAGTGGTCTCTTTCATTGCACACACAGTTAAATTACATTAAGGTTATAAGCTGGATTAGAAAAAATGTATATTTTCAGGCTTTAAACAAAGGCCTTCTAGGGGAAAATCTGTATTTATCTGTGTCTTTGAAATGCAAATGTCTCACCTGATTTTCTAGGACATTCTGTGTTTCTGCATTTTGTTTGTTCATGTTTTTGAAAACTTGGCCTTTATCTTACTATTTTTGAGAGTAAACTCTCCAAATATAGGTTATATCTTCCCCTTACATCTTAGTGGTTTCAATCACTATTGAGATAATGTTCATTGATGGCCAAATGATGGATCATTTTAAAATTGGTGGGGGTGAAGTCGCTCAGTCGTGTCTGACTCTTTGCGACCCCATGGACTGTAGCCTACCAAGTTCCTCTGTCCATGGGGTTCTCTGGGCAAGAATACTGGAGTGGGTTGCCATTTCCTTCTCCAGGGGATCTTCTCGACCCAGGGATCGAACCCAGGTCTCCTGCATTGGAGGCAGATGGTTTAACCTCTGAGCCACCAGGGAAGCAAATCTACAGTGCTCTCATTATAAATAGTTATTTTATTGGTACATGTAAAACAAAAATTAAAGTTGACAAACTATGTCTAATGTTTTACCTAAGAACTTCTGTTGTTCAAAGCAAGTAATACAAACTTGAGAGGCTTCATATGTGATCTTTGCTTCCCCTCAGTGGGTCTTAGATATGCTAATAAGAGCATTCGAATAACTGCTAACAGAAAAACTTCTAAGACAAGTATAGCTATTATTTACAACAAGGTAAAATTTAAAATGAATTATCTTGAATAAATAAAGAAATCTTTGTTTAACTACTTAAAATGGGATAAATAAAATTGGCATCTATGTGATTAAAACAATATTTGATATTACTACACTACCTAAGGTCCTTCTTGCTAGCTCAGCTGGTAAAGAATCTGCCTGCAATGTAAGAAACCCCAGTTTGATTCCTGGGTCAGGAAAATCCCCTGGAAAATGGATAGGCTACCCACTCCAGTATTCTTGTGTTTCCCTGGTGCCTCAAATGCTAAAGCATCTACCTGCAATGTATGAGATTCACTTGCAGTACAGGAGATCTGGGTTTGTTCCCTGGATTGGGAAGATTCCCTGGAGGTGGGCATGGCAACCCACTCCAGTATTCTTGCCTGAAGAATCCTCATGGACAGAGGACACTGGTGGGTTACAGTCCATGGGGTTGCAAAGAGTCAGATATGACTAAGCAACTAAGCACAGCACACTGCTGCTGCTGCTGCTGCTAAGTTGATTCAGTCGACATAGACGGCAGCCCATTAGGCTCCCCCGTCCCTGGGATTCTCCAGGCAAGTACACTGGAGTGGGTTGTCATTTCCTTCTCCAATTCATGAAAGTGAAAAGTAAAAGTGAAATCACTCAGTTGTGTCTGACTCTTAGCGACCCAATGGACTGCAGCCCACCAGGCTCCTCTGTCCAAGGGATTTTTCAGGCAAGAGTACTGGAGTGCGGTGCCATTACCTTCTTAGGCAGAGCACACTACCTAAGGTTAAATGGGCCAAAAGGGACCACTTACAATAAAAACTAAACATAATTGTTCTATTTATTCCAGTTTTAAAATATATATTTAAAAGGCTGAAAGCATTTGCACTGAGATATCTGGCCAGCAATTATTTGGGACAAAATTAGGCCAAATGCCTGATTTCCTTAGCTCAACTTCACTCTAGGGCTCCTGGAACTTTTATATAAAAGTAGGTAAAATGGACAGGGAATAGAAGAAAAAAGAAAAACTTCTAAAATACTTCCTCTAAGACCAAAATTTGTTGATTCAATCCTAATTTAAAAGCTAAAGTTTAAAGGCATAAAAATTGACAAAATTTAGATGAAAGTATATAAAATTGATATAGTTGATAGGGGACACACATTGACTGAAACCGTTCACCATAGATAAGGTCTCTAGTAACCATTTGCATGAGTTGTTTTATGACAAGAAGTCCTGGAAAGGAACATGGAACTAACAAGTGGCCACCAACAGGAAGAGTTGGGGAAAGGCCAAAAGGAGACACCATATGTCTGACCACCTCCCAAAATCCTTCTCTCTGGCATCCATCTTGGCTGACCAATGCGTACACCACCAGGAAGGACTCTGAGTCAGAATGATTGGCTAAAGACAACCCAGAAACTAATCCCATCAACATAAAAACCAAGACTGAGAGCCATGTGGCAGAGCAGTTCTCCTGGGTTCTCTTACCCTACTCTTCTCCACCTGGGTGCCCTTTACCAATAGAGTCTCTTGCTTTGTCAACACATGTCTCCTCAGACAATTATTTTCTAAGTGTTAGACAAGAGCCCAATCTTGTGGCGCTGGAGTGGGCCCCCCTGCCTACAACATATTTACATGGGACTTATATAAGATGGCTACATCTCTTGTATAATTATATTATTTGATAGATATGTTTCACTGGGTAATAATTCCCCTGCGTGGTATTATAACACAAGACATATAGCTTGTCACTAAGGAAATATTTACTAAACACACTTAACCAATAAGGTTGCCTGAGGCATACAAATAAGTAAAACTGGGAGCTAACATACAAGCGCTAATAAAAATAAAAACAGTGATTTTGTTTTGGATTCAATTTGTAAACTCAGAAAAGTCTTTATAAACAAGCCTTTTCAAAAAGGCATGATAAATTAAACTGTAAAAGTTATAGAATGTAGAACTAATAAAATAAATTACAATTTAGTGAAAAATGTTGTCACTGATTTAAGTATCTTTAGGTGGCAAAACGGAGAAGGCAATGGCACCCCATTCCAGTACTCTTGCCTGGGAAATCCCATGGATGGAGGAGCCTGGTAGGCTACAGTCAATGGGTTCGCTAAGAGTTGGACACGACTGAGCAACTTAACTTTCACTTTTCAATTTCATGAATTGGAGAAGGAAATGGCAACCTATTCCAGTGTTCCTGCCTGGAGAATCGCAGGAGATAGGAGCCTGGTGGGCTGCCGTCTATGGGGTCCCACAGAGTCGGACACGACTGACACGGCTTGGCAGCAGCAGCAGCAGGTGGCAAAACTGTTTTTAGAAAACTAAAACAAATGGCTTTCTCTTAAAAATCTCTGCAAACAGATATATAAACACAGGCCACAAAGACCTGAGACTAAGCCTAATTAGGTCAATCAGACAAGCCTTGAAATCAAGGGGGGAAAACAGCAAGTTAAAAATTCAAACCACTAGGAATGCTCCCTCAGCCAAACTTTACAGATAGTAAGCCTTGATCATCTGAACAAGCAATCTTAATATATTCTCCAACTGTTCCTAACTTGTTAATTGTAGTAACTTACTAATTGTAAGTTAATTGTAACTTACTAGTTGTAAGTTTATATTGTAATGTAGAAGGTGACTGCAGCCGTGAAATTAAAAGACTCTTACTTCTTGGAAGAAAAGTTATGACCAACGTAGACAGCATATTCAAAAGCAGAGACATTACTTTGCCGACTAAGATCCGTCTAGTCAAGGCTATGGTTTTTCCTGTGGTCATGTATGGATGTGAGAGTTGGACTGTGAAGAACGCTGAGTGCCAAAGAATTGATGCTTTTGAACTGTGGTGTTGGAGAAAACTCCTGAGAGTCCCTTGGACTGCAAGGAGATCCAACCAGTCCATTCTGAACGAGATCAGCCCTGGGGTTTCTTTGGAAGGAATGATGCTAAAGCTGAAACTCCAGTACTTTGTCCACCTCATGTGAAGAGTTGACTCACTGGAAAAGACCCTGATGGTGGGAGGGATTGGGGGCAGGAGGAGAAGGGGACGACCAAGGATGAGATGGCTGGATGGCATCACTGACTCGATGGACATGAGTCTGAGTGAACTCCAGGAGTTGGTGATGGACAGGGAGGCCTGGCATGATGCAATTCATAGGGTCGCAAAGTGTCGGACATGACTGAGCGACTGAACTGAACTGAACTAAACCTTGGTTCATAACTAAGCTTTTAGTGAAGCATGGGAACTCTAAATTTGTCTGTTTTTAATCTGTGTACACGTTATAAATATGAGATATCACTACCTCTGTGATATTGTGATTACCAAAGAAGCCTGCAATCATTATAATAACGGATTCCCTGGTGGCTCAGAGGGTAAAGAATCTGCCTCCTATGTGGCAGTGCTGGGCTCGATCCCTGGGTTGGGAAGATCCCCTGAAGGAGAGCATGGTAAACCATTCCAATATACTTACCTGGAGAATTCCCATGGACAGAGCAGCCTGATGGGCTACAGTCCATAGGGTTGCAAAGAAGTGGGCATAACTGAGCGACTAAGCACAGCATAGCATATCCGTTGCAAGGAAAATAACTTGATATGATGAAACTATAAAGTAAGTGTAAATGAGCTCAGAACTTTGGGGTAGTCTCTTTTACATTTTAGGAACGTCTACTTAAAATGTTATTTCCAAATAGTCGGTAACTTAACCTAGAGCTGTGCTAATTTAAGTCAAGGGATGGAAGTTTATTAAATAGTTGAAGATACTGAGACATCAATTACTGAATAGAGAAACTGAAGGTATTTAGGACTATTAATGAAAAATATTTGGTGTCACCCTGAGATGTCCTCTATAAGAAAACAAATGTTTTTTAGAAATTATCACTGGTGTTTATACTCACCAAACTATAAAATGCCAATGTAAAAGCTCATAATTGCTTACTTCTCAGCTTTTACTAAAAATTAAGGTTTTAAGATTTGATGATTCTAATTTAAACATGTAATTAAAGCTTTTAAGAATGATACAGTAACATTTCAATATATGGTAAGAAGTAAAATGTGTGTTTTCAACAAAGAAGGTATGAGGAATGGAATTACATTTTACTGAGCGAAGAGAAAGAATGAGGTGGTTGATTTTATTTGGATAGAGAATGAGAGACAGGGTGGATACAAAAAATGATGAGATACTGTGAAAAGGAACCCTGAGGAGGAAAAACTTTTATGCCTAGTCAGGATTAACTAAGCTTAGATTGAAGTTAATTAAGTGTTTTTTGTTGAGTAAGCTAATGCAAGACTGTAGTTTGATTCCTCTTTGTGTTAAAAGTGCTCCTTTATGATAACAAATTGTGTGAGTTTCTATGCCTATAAGTAATCTGTATTTATTTTTTTTGATAGTTATTGTGAATTTGGTTAAATTAATGATATTTTTTCAGTGACCTATGATCCTGTTGTCTTTCAAAACCTTTTTGATATTTCTAACAAACTTCCCAAATTCAGAATCTAAGTAAAGCTCTTTTAGCCTCCAGCTGACTCATATGCTTCAAAGAAACATCTCTGAGACAACTCAGAGAGGTATGTTAAACTAAGTTTATTTAATATTTTTAATTCAGAAACGTTGTCAAGTGATTGAAGGTGAACCTTAAGTTGTAATGTATGTATAAATGTTATTCATATATTCCAGAATTTATATGGAATTACTAATCTGATATGTCTTAATATAATGTTATGTGTTGCAGAAATATCTATATTTCCTGCTAATTGCATTGTACTCAAACCTTCAACCCCAGGGCATGACTGAGTACAGCACAGCATGTACCACATATATGGCATATATGGCATAATTATAATTTTGCCTGATCTGGTATCCCAGTGCTGGGAAACAAAAAAATGGTCATGAAATATCTCTCAAGTACTGGTTGAATGTTTTACCATGGTGAGGGACTGAGGAATGAAGCATTTCCTATCATATCAGTAAACAAAGATGTCAAAATCATCAGTGATTCCAGCCCTCCAATTCTTAAAGGCACTCAAGAAGGAAAATATCTGTGTTCTGGCAGCCATCAGTTGAGTCCTGAGGAACTCAGATTGTGAAAAACATAGGATACTGGCCCCAGATAGCTGAGATGCATATGAAAGGAATGATTTCAGTGAGCCTACAACCTTGGATCTTCCCATACATACAAAAGTGCTAAATTATTTAACTTGAGATATTTGGTTTTCTTTAATTAACAATAATTATTTTGATGTTCTGGCTACCCTCCCCCCCTTTGTTGTTGGACTTCTATATAACTTGGCTCCTCCCCTTGCCTCCTCAAAGCTTTCTTTCAAGGTTGCTTCAGTTGCTGTCTACTAGGCTTGAAATCCTAAAAATTCCCACTGAATAAAACATAACTTCTATTTTTTAGGTTTGACTATTTTTTTTTTAATGCTGATAATAGGCTGAGTTCTGATCATAGGGGTTATAGACTAGGAACCAGGGGAAAATGTGAAGAGGAGATAATAGAATCACTATGGACTGTAAGAGTGAGATAAACAGGGAGGGACTGGAGATAGCTAGGATGTAATTTCTGGTGGCGGCTGTTAAAGCAGAGGATTTTCCATAGGACTTTGCAGTTTATAGTGTGTAGTGAGTGGGCACCAAGTAACCCCCCTGGCCTCAGACCAGTCAGGACCACCAGAAGACTTCAGGAGGCAACTTGACAATGGCCAGTCTTCTTGTTTCCACCCATCAGAACACAATTTTGGCATCAAAGGCAAGAGGGACATTCATGCATCAACAGCAGGGCTTAACTGTGAAAAAGCACTGCTTCTCTTTCACCTGCCTCCTAAGTCCTTGTCAGCAGCAACTGTAATTCTTGTGGCTATTGATTTTGCTGTTAGGCACAGTAGAACCAATCCAATTCACACTAACCACACACAGTATGTATAGGTGTTGGTAGAACTAGGGGAAAGGAGTCTGCTTCTTGTCCTTCTATTAATTTGGGATTGTGAGTTGAGAAATGAAATATTTCCTGCCATGTCAATAAATAAGGATGTCACAGTCATCAGCGATTCCAGCCCTCCAATGTGAGCTCTAAATGTGCTCAGGAAGGGGACCTGAGATTTGGTCACTCCCTACAGTGAAACCCAAGGGAGCTCAAGATGTGAAAACCAAGTGATACAGGCCCCAGAGAGGTGACATGCATCTAAAAGGAACAATTTCAGTGAACACAAACTCTCTCATCTTCCCATACATAGAAAAGCACTACATTTCTTAACTTGAGATATCTGGCTTCCTTTAATTAACAATAATCTTTTGATATTCAGACTACCTGCTGTTTGTTGTAAAACTTCCCTGTAACCTGTTTCTTCCCCTCACCTCTTCAGAACAATTCTCTCAAGGTTACTTGAGATGCTGTCTCCCAGGCTTGAAGTCCTAAAAATTCCTGTCAAATAAAACGTAACTCAAATTTTAGGTTGTGAATATTTTATGTTGACAGGATCAGCTGTGTGCAAAACTTATCCCACTAGGAAAAGTGTATAAGATTGCTGAGTGAATCCTGAAAGTGATGTGTGTGGATACTTTCTGTCATTTGTGGGTAATATTATAAAATCCAATCCTACGAAGTCAGAATTTTGAATCATTTGGATGACCAGTTAGCCTGCAGTTTGAACACCAACTATGGAACCTACTCAACGTTATCAAAATGTCTGACATGAGAGGGGAGATTAATAAGTGAATACTTGACCTTCTGAGCAAGAGTGTGAGGCAACTAGAACTTCAGGGACAATGCTAAAACTGCTTAAAAGAGCAAACTCTTTGTGGGCTAATGATGACATGCTAATTAAACACTACATTTAGCTATTCATTAAAGAAACACCCCAAAAGCTTCTGTTAACCTAACTGGAATTACCATGTGAAAGAGCTAAGCCTTGAAAGACACGTGTACCCCAATGCTCATCACAGCACTATTTATAATAGCCAGGACATGGAAGCAACCTAGATGTCCATCAGCAGATGAATGGATAAGAAAGCTGTGGTACAGATACACAATGGAGTATTACTCAGCCATTAAAAAGAATACATTTGAATCAGTTCTAATGAGGTGGATGAAACTGGAGCCGATTATACAGAGTGAAGTAAGCCAGAAAGAAAAACACCAATACAGTATACTAACACATATATATGAAATTTAGAAAGATGGTAACAATAACCCTGTATGCGAGACAGCAAAAGAGACACAGATGTATAGAACAGACTTTTGGACTCTCTGGGAGAGGGAGAGGGTGGGATGATTTGGAAGACTAGCATTGAGACATGTATACTATCATGTAAGTAACGAATCGCCAGTCTAGGTTCGATGGAGGATACAGGATGCTTGGGGCTGGTGCACTGGGATGACCCAGAGAGACATATGGGGAGGGAGGTGGGAGGGGGGTTCAGGATTGGGAACACTTGTACACCTGTGGTGGATTCATGTTGATGTATGGCAAAACCAATACAGTATTTTTTTTTTAATTTAAAAAATCTTTAATTCTTACATGCATTCCCAAACATGAACCCCCCTCCCACCTCCCTCCCCATAACATCTTTCTGGGTCATCCCCATGCACCATCCCCAAGCATGCTGCATCCTGCGTCAGACATAGACTGGCGATTCAATTCACATGATAGTATACATGTTAGAATGTCATTCTCCCAAATCATCCCACCCTCTCCCTCTCCCTCTGAGTCCAAAAGTCCGTTATACACATCTGTGTCTCTTTCCCTGTCTTGCATACAGGGTCGTCATTGCCATCTTCCTAAATTCCATATATATGTGTTAGTATACTGTATTGGTGTTTTTCTTTCTGGCTTACTTCACTCTGTATAATTGGCTCCAGTTTCATCCATCTCATCAGAACTGATTCAAATGAATTCTTTTAACGGCTGAGTAATACTCCATTGTGTATATGTACCACAGCTTGCTTATCCATTCATCTGCTGATGGACATCTAGGTTGTTTCCATGTCCTGGCTATTATAAACAGTGCTGCGATGAACATTGGGGTACATGTGTCTCTTTCAATTCTGGTTTCCTCGGTGTGTATGCCCAGAAGTGGGATTGCTGGGTCATAAGGTAGTTCTATTTGCAATTTTTTAAGGAATCTCCACACTGTTTTCCATAGTGGCTGTACTAGTTTGCATTCCCACCAACAGTGTAGGAGGGTTCCCTTTTCTCCACACCCTCGCCAGCATTTATTGCTTGCAGATTTTTGGATCGCAGCCATTCTGACTGGTGTGAAGTGGTACCTCATTGTGGTTTTGATTTGCATTTCTCTAATAATGAGTGATGTTGAGCATCTTTCCAATACAGTATTTTAAAGTAAATTAAGTTTAAAAAAAAAGCTTACTGTATACCAAAGAAAAAAAAAGATGAGCTAAACCTTGATTACTGGAAATTATTTCATAATCATGACTTTTTAATGAGTTTAGACAGGTATCCTCTTCAGTGTTAGAAATGCAAGATTAAGAAACAGCTATCATAGAGAAAAATATAAGATGTTGGTGGATTTTTCATGATGCTCAGACATGGCACATGCTGTTTCAGAGAAATTTCTGTATCCAAGTTCTCTGAGATCTGATGTGATTCATCATTGTGTGGCACTCTAATCTTATGTTCTTATCCCAGAATATGCTGCCTCACCTCAAATCTTTACAGGGATCTAGAACTAGTTCATTTAAAAAAAAAAATTGAGGGTCATCTATGTGCTGAAGCCAAAGAAGTGAGACTGATAAAATCCTTGTTCTCCCCGAGATCATTTCATATGATAGTAATAAATCTTTAAAATTTGTTTGAAAGAAACAAAATAAGGTTTTGGTTTGCAAAGTGAATTACAGTAAAGAAAATATTAGAGGGTGGCATACAGGAGTGGGGACAATGTCAGGTAGTATAGCTAGTGAAGGCCTCAGAAATGACACTGAAACTGAGTTCTGCTGATGAAAAGGATCCAAGTATGGGAGGGCTAAAGGGAGGCACATATTTGGCAAACATTGGAGTTAGCACAAAGAGTCCAAGGTAGGGATAAATAGCAGACTGTGGTTGGAAAGTGTAAAGGTGCCTCAAGATAGAACTAGCTCCTACAAGGCTTTGTAGCCCCTGGTGAAGAGTTTTGAATTTATTCCAAGTGCAAGAGATGGTCACTGCCTTTAGGGGAAAAAATCAAATCAATTGGTCTATTGTGCATTGCTTTGTTTGATTTTTCTGATATGCACTTTTGAAAAATTCCTCCAGTGACTGTTAGAGGGCAAAGTTGAAAGAACAAGTTTTTTCTACTCTTCTTTACCTTACAGTTCAGCTTTGGTTTCATCTTCCTCCAGACACATTCCATGAACCACTGACCCTGAGCATCAAATGTAGCTACTCTCTGCTATCATGTGCTTTCCTTCAGTGGGCAAGTTCAAAATATCTTACAACCAGGATGGCATGAGTAGTTAGGTAATCAGAATAGATAAAAGCCATTGACATCTGGTATAGTCACATTGGTATAGTGACTATAGAGTATATATGTTGAATATCCTGTTGATGCTAGCAGTCATCATCATTTGTTGATGATCATCGCCAACATTTGTTGAGTACTGCTTTGTGCCAGAGACAACACCAGTAGTAACACCATCTCATTTAAATCTTACAAAATTGCACAAGTTAGTCGCATTATCTCCATTTAAGTTATGGGGGGCACTTGGCCACTGAGAGACGATTTTCTCAGGAAAGTGGTAGAGTTAGGATTGTGCCTAGTTCCTATGACGATACAGCACACATGCACGCCTCATGTGATTTTGAAACTGCTTTCTGTATGTCTGTATCTACTTTTGAAAAAGTATCTCAAGAGCAGGGATCATCCTGGTGCCTATTACGGGACATGGCTTAGAGGAAATGTTGGCAAGTGTTTGCTGAATGACTTTGAATTCTGCATCTCATAGAATTGGGCCTTAAAGAAAACCCAGGCCAGCCCATTTTTCAAAATGAAGAAAACTGAGATAAGAAAAGGGCTCTGTCTTGTCCAATATTATGTAGTCATTTGTATATCCATTTGTTCAAGAAGTATTTACTAGAAATTTATAAGTGAAGAAGAATCATATGAGGAGAAATCAAATAGGGAAGCCTGGCAGACTTAGGGTCTGTAGGACAAGACTGTAGAGAGCCTGGCAGACCTAGGGTCTGGATTCCATTCTAAGAGTGACAGAAAATTAAGTTTATGTCCTAGAATTCTCTTAGGACCAAAAGGAAAGCTTTTCCTCTGCCTCATAACTGAAGTGAGGAGCAAGGCAAACACTGGCCTTTGGTGATGAGTAACCCAGCTTTCAAGCTAAATGACAAGTACTTATATTTACTAATTGAGCAGACCTACTGCAAGCAGGCTTCCAAGTTGACAGTAAGTTGTCCTTGTTATTGGTTAGATTCTGAACAATCTTTGGTATAAAGGTCTCCAATCACATCTTCTCTTTGCAGCAGTGAGCTGACTTACCATTGCACACCAGGCTGCAGCTCACTTGTTCCTCAAGCCTCAGCAGATATACCAGCAGTGTTTTCAGATTGATGTATACACTTTATTTTGTCTTCCTTAGCATAAAGTTGCATTAGCAGAAACCGCTTGTTGAATTCAGGAAAGATAAGACTTGCTCAGAGGACCATACTTGACATTTGGAGTGATAACACCACACCTGAATACCCCTACTCAAACACCTCAGTGGCTTGCTATCGATTTTAAGACAAAGATGCAAATCTGAGCACAGGCCTTGTGTCCCTTGACTCTTCCAATAATGTCTCCTTGTTTAATGTGCTCTGGCCAGAGACACCGTCTTCTTGTCTCCCTTATGCACTATGCTTCCTCCTTCCTTAGAGTCTGTGCATGCACTAACTTTCTGCTTAGAAGATATTTCCTTCTCTTCTGTGCCTGACTCCCATTTATGAGCAATTTGACTCCCATTATGAGCACTATGACTCCCATTTAGTTCTCAAATTAAGGGTCATCAGTTGAGGGAGATCCCCATAACCCAGTCTTACCACATCTTTGGCCTTTCCCCTTCGAAACGTATATGAGAGCTTTATTTAAATATTTTTTTTGTGATTGAGTAATGCCCATCACTTTCACTGGAACATAAGCTTCATCCAGGCAAAGACTGTATCCAATTGCCTCTTGTGATCCTCCAATTACCCAACATAGTAGCTGCCACATATGAGAAGTAGTAACATACAAATAATTGTTAAATGAATAAAGAAAAGCTTGCAGGATGAAAATAATGCAACAAAATGTGATGTTCTGAGGGACAAGGAGAGAAAGGTACTTGGCTGAATCACTAGTGGAACAGTCCAGGATCATAAAGTGTATCTCTAATGGCAACTCAGAAACTAAATATCATATTAGGCTATGTGGATTGTGAAGCCTGGCTTTGCTACTAGGTTCAGTTCAGCTCAGTTCAGTTTCTCACTCTTGTCTGACTCTTTGTGACCCCATGGAGTGCAGCAAGCCATGCTTCCCTGTCCATCACCAACTTTCGGAGCTTGCTCAAACTCAAATTCATCAATTTAGTGATGCCATCCAAACATCTCATCCTCTGTCCTCCCCTTCTCCTTCTGCCTTCAATCTTTCCAAGCATCAGGGCCTTTTACAGTGAGCTATTTCTTCCAATCATGTGGCTAAGGTATTGGAGCTTTGGCTTCAGCATCAGTCCTTCCAATGAATTTTCAGGATTGATTTTCTTATAGGGTTGACAGGATAGATTTCCTTGCAGGCGAGGAGATTCTCAAAAGTCTTCTCCAACACCATAGTTCAAAAGCATCAATTCTTCAGTAATCAGCTTTCTTTATAGCCCAATTATCACATCCATACATGACTACTGAAAAACCATAGCTTTGACTTGGTAGACTTCTGTTGGCAAAGTAATGTCTCTGCTTTTGAATATGTTGTCTAAGTAGATCCTAGCTTTTCTTCCAAGGAGCAAGCCTTTTTTTTTTTTTTTTTTTTTTTTTTTTAAATTTCATGGCTGCAGTCACAATCAGCAGTTATTTTGGAGCCCAAGAAAATAAAGTCTCTTTGTTTCCATTATTTCCCCATCTATTTGCCATGAAGTGATGACACCTGGTCCCCTGATCTTAAATTTTTAATGTTGAATTTAAGGCACTTTTTCACTCTTCTATTTCACTTTCATCAAGAGGTTCTTTAGTTCTCCTTTGCTTTCTGCCATAATGGTGGTATCATCTGTGTATCTGAGGTTTTTGATATTGCTCTCAGCAATCTTGACTCCAGCTTCTGCTTCATCCAGCCTGGCATTTCACATGATGTACTCTGCATATAATTTAAATTAGCAGGGAAACAATATACAACCTTGATGTGCTCCTTTCTCAATTTGGAACTAGTCTGTTGTTCCATGTTCAGTTCTAAATGTTGCTTCTTGACCTGCATACAGATTTCTCAGGAGGCAGAAAAGGTGGTCTGGTATTGCCATCTCTTGAAGAATTTCCCACAGTTTGTTGTAATCCACAGAGTCAAAGGCTTTGGTGTAGTTAATAAAGCAGAAGCAGATGTTTTTCTGGAACTCCCTTGCTTTTTCAATGATCCAAAGGATATTGGCAATTTGATCTCTGGTTCCTCTGCCTTTTCTAAATGCAGTTTTAACATCTGGAAGTTCAAGCGTGATTCACATACTGTTGAAGCCTGGCTTGGCAAATTTTGAGCATTACTTTGCTAGTGTGTGAGATGAGTGCAAGTGTGCCGCAGTTTGAACACTCTTTGGCAACGACTTTCTTTGGGATTGGCATGAAAACTGATCTTTTCAGTCTTGTGGCTACTGCTGATTTTTCCAAATTTGCTGGCATATTAAGTGCAGCACTTTAACAGCATCATCTTTTAAAACTTGAAATAGCTTAACTGGAATTCTATCACCTCCACTAGCTTTGTTCACAGTGATGCTTCCTAAGGCCCTCTTGACTTCACATTTCAGGATGTCTGGCTTAAGGTGAGTGATCATACCATTGTGGTTAGCAGAGTCATGAAGATCTTCTTTGTATAGTTCTTCTATGTATTCTTGTGACCTTTTCTTTATATCTTCTGCTTCTGTTGGGTCCATACCATTTCTTTCCTTTATTGTGCCCATCTTTGCATGAAATATTCCTTAGTTATCTCTAATTTTCTTGAAGAGATCTCTGGTCTTTCCCATTCTATTGTTTTCCTCTATTTCTTTGCAAGAACGCCTGAGGAAGGCTTTCTTTTGACTTCTTGCTAGTCTTTGAAACTCTGCATTCAGGTGGGTATATCTTTCCTTTTCACCTTTGCCTTTCACTTCTCCTCATTTCACAGCTATTTGTAAGGCCTCCTTAGACAAGATCTCCTTAGACAAGGCCTCCATTTTGCCTTTTGCATTTCTTTTTCTTGGGAGTGATCTTGATCACTGCCTCCTTGTAGAATGTCATGAACCTCTGTTCATAGTTCTTCAGGCACTCTGTCTATCATGTCTAGTCTCTTGAAACTATTTGTCACTTCCACTATATAATTGTAAGGGATTTGATTTAGGTTGTACCTGAATGGTCTAGTGGTTTTCCCTATGTTCTTCAACTTTAGTATGAATTTGGCATTAAGGATTTCATGATCTGAGCCAGAGTCAGCTCCCAGTCTTATAGTGCTCCTTCATCTTTGGCTGCAAAGTATATAATCAATCTGATTTCAGTATTGACCATCCGGTGATGTTCATGTGTAGAGTCACCCCTTGTGTTGTTGGAAGAGGGTGTTTGCTATGACCAGTGCTTTCTCTCTCAACAAAACTCTGTTAGCCTTTGCCCTGCTTCAATCTGTACTCCAAGGCTAAATTTGCCTGTTACTCCAGGTATCTCTTGACTTCCTACTTTTTCCATTCCAGTCCCATATGACAAAAATGACATCTTTTGGAGGTACTAGTTCTAAAACGTCTGGTAGGTCTTCAGAAAGCCATTCAACTTCCGCTCCTTCAGCATTAGTGTTTGGGGAATAGACTTTGGATTACTGTGATATTGACTGGTTTGCCTTGGAAACGAACAGAGATCATTCTATTGTTTTGAGATTGTACCCAAGCACTTCATTTTGGACTCTTTCATTGACTATGGGCTACGCCATTTCTTCTAAGGGATTGTTGTGCACAGTAGTAGATATAATGGTCATCTGAGTTAATTTCACAGATTCCATTCCATTTTAGTTCACTTATTCCTAAAATGTCGATGCTTACTCTTGCCATCTCCTGTTTGACCACTTCCAATTTGCCTTGATTCATGGACCTAACATTACAGGTTTCTATGCAATATTGTTCTTTATAGCGTCAGCCTTTACTTCCATTACCAGTCACATCCAGAACTGGGGAGGTTTTGCTTTGGGTCTGTCTCTTCATCCTTTCTAGAGTTATTTCTCCACTCTTTCTCCAGTAGCATGTTGGGCAACTACTGACCTTAGGAGTTCATCTTTCAGTATCATATTATTTTTTTTTTTTACCTTTTCATACTGTTCATGTGGTTCTCAAGGCAAGATTACTTAATTGTTTTCCCATTCCCTTCTCCAGTGGACCACGTTTTGTCAGAACACTACAACCTTGTAACCCTGGACAAGGCAGGCCTCTCATCTAAAAACAGGGATGCATTGAAACATGTAAATTATCATATGTGAAACCAATCACCAGTCCATGTTCGATGCATGATACAGGGTGCTCAGGGCTGGTGCACTGGGATGACCTAGAAGGATGGGATGTGGAGGGAGGTGGGAGGGGGATTCAGGATGGGGAAGACATGTACACCCATGGCAGATTCAAATCAATGTATGGCAAAACCAATGCAATATTGTATAGTAAAATTAGTTAATTAGTTAATTAAAAGAAAAATGGAAACAGGGATGATGCATATGGTCAACAGGCATAGAAAAGATCCCCAATACCACTACAGGGAAATGAAAATCAAAACAAAAAGGATTTTTTTTCCATTTTCCAAAACCACAAATCCCTTCACACCTCACAGAATTGCTATCATCAAAAATAACACAAATAATGTTTGGTGAAGGTGTGGAAAAAAGAGAATCCTCTTATACTGTTGGTGGAAATGTAAATTGGCATGGTCGCTGTTGAAAAAAGTATGGATGTTTCTCAAAAAACTAAAAGCAGAATTACCAAAAAGTGAGAGAAAGTGAAAGTCACTCAGTAGTGCTGGACTTTACCACTCTGTGGACTATACAGTCCATGGAATTCTCCAGCCAGAATAGTGGAGTGGGTAGCATTTCCCTTCTCCAGGGACCTTCCCAACCCAGGGATCAAACCCAGGTCTCCACATTGCAGGTGGAATCCTTACCAGCTGAGTACAAGGAAAGCCCAAGACTACTGGAGTGGGCGTCCTATGCCTTCTCCAGTGGATC
This sequence comes from Ovis aries, assembly GCF_016772045.2. Classification (NCBI taxonomy): domain Eukaryota; kingdom Metazoa; phylum Chordata; class Mammalia; order Artiodactyla; family Bovidae; genus Ovis; species Ovis aries. Next base: position 527,060 of record NC_056064.1, on the reverse strand, counting down.
TTCCTGACCCAGGAATCAAACCAGGGTCTCCTGCATTGCAGGCCAATTCTTTACCAACTGAACTATGAAGTAAGCTGCATGAGGGAAGCCCCATGAGTGAAGCCCCGCAGGGTAACCCCATAGAGTCACCATATGATCCAACAATTCCACTCTTTTGTATGTATCCCCCTAAAAAAAAGGTCACTAATTTGAAAAGATGAATGCATTATCAGCGTTCATAGCAGTATTATTTGGGAAACATCCTAAGTGTCGATCAACAGATGAATGGATAAAGAAGGCATGGTATATATATGAAAGGTGGAACACTCATTTTAAAAAAAATGATTTTTTTTCCATTTGCATCAACATGGATAGACTTGTAGAGCATTATGCTAAGTGAAATTCATCAGACAGAGAAATACAAATCCTCAATGATACCATTATGTGTGGATCTAAGAAATACAACAAGGTAAGAAATATAACAAAAGAAACATGTTCACAGATGTAGAGAACGAACTAGTGTCTATCAGTGGAGGTGGGAACAGGGTGCAAAATAGGGGAAGAGGAAAAGGGGTACATACTGTTAGGTATAAAATAAGCTACTAAGATATATTGTGCTTCCTATTGGTGCTAGCAGTAAAGAACTTGTCTGCTAATGCAAGAGAGATGAGAGTTCAGTCCTTGGGTCAGGAAGATCCCCTGGAGAAGGGCATGGCAACCCATTAGTATTCTTGCCTAAAGAATCCTATGGACAGAGGAGCCTGGCGGGCTACAGTTCATAGGGTTGCCCAAAGTCAGACACAACTGAAGTGACATAACACACATGTGTATTGTACAATACGAGGAATATAGTTAATATTTTATAATAACTATAAATGGAATATAATCTTTCAAAATTATGACTCACTATATTGTACCTGTCACATGCATCATATTGTACAGTAACTATACTTCAGTAATAAAGACATCATAATACTAATAAATTTATAGAACTGTGGTGATCATTTTATGACACTGAATATAGAAATCTGATACTTGTGGAAATTGTTCAGTCGTGTCTTATCTTTGTGACCCCATGGGATGTAGCCTACCAGGCTCTGTTTATGGAATTCACCAGGGAAGAACACTGGCTTGGGTAGCCTTTCCCTTCTCCAGGGGATCTTACCAACCCAGGGATTGAACCCAGGTCTCCTGCATTGCAGGCAGAGCCACCAAGGAATCTAGTAAGCACTCAATGGTTAGTAACTTTTGTTTTCACACTATAATTATTATATAAAGCATATATAATAGATTTTTCAACTCCTGAAGGGGTAGGTGTGTGAAGTCCCATCTTTTCCATTCTCACTTTGAGGTGTCACCTATTCACAAACTATATCATTCTCCAATATATCTTGTTTCATCTAGACATACATGGAGCACATACTGTGTTCCAAGCACTGGATGAGGTGAGAACTTTTAAAGAGAAATGCATTATATCTCTGCCCCGCTTGGCAAAACACTCTCAGACATAAATCACAGCAGGATCCTCTATGATCCACCTCCTAAAATTCTGGAAATAAAAGCAAAAATAAACAAATGGGATCTAATTAAAATTAAAAGCTTCTGCACAACAAAGGAAACTATAAGCAAGGTGAAAAGACAGCCTTCTGAATGGGAGAAAATAATAGCAAATGAAGCAACTGACAAACAACTAATCTCAAAAATATACAAGCAACTTATGCAGCTCAATTCCAGAAAAATAAACGACCCAATCAAAAAATGGGCCAAAGAACTAAATAGACATTTCTCCAAAGAAGACATACGGATGGCTAACAAACACATGAAAAGATGCTCAACATCACTCATTATTAGAGAAATGCAAATCAAAACCACAATGAGGTACCACTTCACACCAGTCAGAATGGCTGCGATCCAAAAATCTGCAAGCAATAAATGCTGGAGAGGGTGTGGAGAAAAGGAACCCTCCTACACTGTTGGTGGGAATGCAAACTAGTACAGCCACTATGGAGAACGGTGTGGAGATTCCTTAAAAATTGCAAATAGAACTACCTTATGACCCAGCAATCCCACTGCTGGGCATACACACCGAGGAAACCAGAATTGAAAGAGACACATGTACCCCAATGTTCATCGCAGCACTGTTTATAATAGCCAGGACATGGAAACAACCTAGATGTCCATCAGCAGATGAATGGATAAGCAAGCTGTGGTACATATACACAATGGAGTATTACTCAGCCGTTAAAAAGAATTCATTTGAATCAGTTCTGATGAGATGGATGAAACTGGAGCCGATTATACAGAGTGAAGTAAGCCAGAAAGAAAAACACCAATACAGTGTACTAACACATATATATGGAATTTAGGAAGATGGCAATGACGACCCTGTATGCAAGACAGGGAAAGAGACACAGATGTGTATAACGGACTTTTGGACTCAGAGGGAGAGGGAGAGGGTGGGATGATTTGGGAGAATGACATTCTAACATGTATACTATCATGTGAATTGAATCGCCAGTCTATGTCTGACGCAGGATGCAGCATGCTTGGGGCTGGTGCATGGGGATGACCCAGAAAGTTGTTATGGGGAGGGAGGTGGGAGGGGGTTCATGTTTGGGAATGCATGTAAGAATTAAAGATTTTAAAATTTAAAAAATAAAAAACTAAAATTAAAAAAAATAAAAAAATAAAAAAAAATTAAAAAAAAAAATAAAAAAAAAATAAATAAAGAGAAACGCATCCCCAGCAGGTCATACTATAATTCAGGTAGTGGGAGACTTTCTCTGTAAAGAGGCAGTTAGCAAATATGATCATATTAGCTATATGATCTTCATTACAGCCATACAATGCTGCTTTTACATGAAAGCAGCTATAGACAAAATATAAAATACTGGGCATGGCTGGGTTCCAACAAACCTTTATTTACAAAAAATGGTGGCAAACTATACTTTGCTGCTAGTTTAAATTTGAGAGATGAATACAATACTTTATGGGCATTTATTTTCCATAAATTATGCTATAGAGACCATGAAGGAGGGCATGGCAACCCACTTCAGTATTCTTGCCTGGAGAATCCCCATGGACAGAGGAACCTGGTGGGCTACAGTCCATTGGGTCATAAATAGTAGGACATAACTGAGCGACTTAGCACAGCACAGCACAGCATTCTGTAGAGATAGGAAGAAAATACATATTTAAAGAATCTAAGTATTATACTCTCCCTTCCCTTTAAATTACAACGGTTACCATTTAATATTTCTATAGCCCTCTAAACCTTTCAAGGCATGTATATCTCAAGTGAATTTAATAGTAGTCAGTGCACAAGTCTCAAGTGATCATCCAATGTCAGACTCCAGAAGTCCAGAGGCAAACGCTATATATTTCCAAATCCTTGAGGAGCTCATCCATGTTACCCCATTTGTTCCTAAAATAGACAAAAGATCTAAAGGAGGTACAGAGAAGTTAAGCAACTCTTCCAAGGTCACGCAGCCAAATCGTGACCCTGGTTCACTTTCCTTTTTGAGTGTACAACCTTTTTTTTCCACAGAGATGAAAGATGTTTAATATCTGAGGGTAGATTACATTTCAACAGCTGCTGCTGGAACAACAATTATAAGCTAGAATTTATTTATGGAAAGTCATTAAGAAGTTTTTCTCTCTGTGTAAGTGCACACACAGTCTGCAGAGAAGAACAGTTTCAGATTTACCAACTGTCACATTCTCACTCTCAGTTTGGCAATTATCATTGGTCTGCCTGGTGAATGATGGTATCTTGCATTTTAAAATGCAATTATAGCTAAGAATAAAAAGAAGTGCTTAAGTTTCATTGAGTGAAGACCTCCAAATGCGGTTCAGGTATCACACCACAACTTATAACATCAGAGTGATATATGGTGTTTCCACTACCACCACCACCACCACCACCCCCCCAAGAAAATAGCAAAATTTGGATTTTAAAGCATGGTGTTTATCACAGAGCTCTGCAGTTTGCACAAGTATGGAATGATATGTTTGAGTGCAGGGTGATGCTAGAAAAAACATTCCTTTGGGCCTCCTCAGATACCCTTCTGTCCAATAACCTCAGCTTAGTGACTTAGCTCCTTTGTGCCTTAATTTCTTCATATATAATATGAGGATGCATCTAAGGATTGTCACAAGAATAAAACAAGATAGTCTACTACACAGCCTTTCAGGAACTAGACAGAGTATAATCAAATAAGCAAAATAAATGAGGTTACACATACAAAGAACCACACATATAGAAGGCAGTTATCAAACACTGCTTTTTCATTCCATGACACAAAGATCAAACATACTTTCCTTCTTATTGCTTTACTGACTTCAAATTTATTGTTACAAAAGAAATTGAACACCAAGAATCTTCCAGAGAGTTTTCACAACCTTCTCACATTTTTATAGAAACATTGAATTGGGATGTTTCCTGATATTTTTTTTCCCTGAAATATTCTGAAAAATATTAATAGCTATTTCTAGAAGCTGATCTTTCCTCCTACAATCCTGTTTCTGAAGCAGCCATATCCCTTCCACTTCTCATAAAAGAAACTGCTGAAAGCTGGAGCAGGATGGACCTTCTGTAATGAGGTCCAGATGATCCCAGAATATACCTACATGGACTGTTTCTTACCTGTCAGTATCTAAAGGTGGGGCCTGAAGGTACTTTTAGACCTTCACCTAATTCCAATTAAGGCTCTGCCTCACTGTTTCCTATAACCCATACTTCATTGTTTCCATCTTATTTCTCTTAACTGCCAACTTCCCACCTATGCTTTCTCTACCTTAAAAGCATCCCAGCAGAGAACATGAATGAGGATCACTTGTTTGTTCTTGAGTCTAACATCCTAGGTTCAAGTCCTGAGTTATTTAGTCTTTTTTGAGTCTCAGTTCTTTCACATGCAAAAATGTGATTACAATACAACCACTGAAAGAGTTGCTGGGATGATGAAATAAGTTAAAGCATGTAAACGAGCTGAAGTCCATGACTGTGACAAAGCAGGCTTTAGATGCAATACCTAGCATATTCTAAGTATGTAAATACTCCAATGGACAAACACATGTATAAAAATTCATCATGCTTGGTCATTATAATGCAACATATGTCCTAAAGATAAGAGAAGGGTGCTGAGAATGACAACAGCAAAAGATCACATGTACAGGTCAACAAGAGTCCCTGGGCCTCCTTCTTGGCAGTTTGTAACCTCTGGTTTCTCATATTATAATGTTTAGGCTAAATCAAATCAAACCCAAATAAGACAAAATACCCCAAGCCTCAGAATCATTCTCAAGTCTTCATTCATTTATTATTTCAATATAGCTTATTTATATCTCCTATATACTTTGTACTTTGCTGGGTAAGAGATGATAAAAAAGGTAAGATCTTAAAGGCAGAAGGAAGTACATGTCCAAAGGCCCTGCAGCATGTGTAAAATGTACAGGTTGGAATGCAGAAGTTAAGGTGGCTCAGACGGTAAAGCATCTGCCTACAATGTGGGAGAGCTGGGTTTGATCCCTGGGTCAGGAAAATCCTCTGGAGCAGGAAATGGCGACCCACTCCAGTATTCTTGCCTGGAAAGTCCCATGGAGAGAGAAGCCTAGTAGACTACAGTCCATGGGGTTGCTAAGAGTCGGACACGACTGAGCGACTAAACTTTCAACTAAACTTTCATAAGAGGAAACGAAGGTAAAATAATCTAAGAGTAAAAAGTAGGGGCCAGACTATTCCTAGTCCTGAAGACCATGGTAAGAATTGTGCCTTTCTCTTAAAAACAATGGAAAGTCATAAAAAAAATGTTAAGGTGCATGTGTGTAGAGGAGTGGGAATGGTGATAATTTCAGATTTACTTTTGTTACAGATCACACAACCAAACACTGTAGAAGGAAGTCTGTAATTACTTCGCTATAGAGAAGTCTCTTCACTATAGAGAAGTCTCTTCACAATAGAAGAGATTCTTCACTATAGCACATTTTCTCACTATCGTGTCTGACTCTTCCACGAATCACACTGCCAACTGCCTGCCAACTTTCCCCTATCATTACCCTTTCAGAATCTGCCCAGCTTTTCAGTCAGCCATGTATTCCAAATCCTAGAATCAGGTCAATTAAATTCAATAACATACCTCATGCCATGATGTTTTAGAGGCTTAAAGTAATTTGAATACCTGTCTAAATATTTTAATCATTAAAGACACTACAATTTATTTAGTGATTCCCTTTCCTTCTTTCTTTCTTTCTTTCTTTTTTTTTTTTTAAATTAAAAAAGAGTAAGAAGTGATTCCTGAAGAAGGCAATGGCAACCCACTCCAGACGGAGGAGCCTGGGAGGCTGCAGTCCATGGTATCATGAAGAGTCAGACATTACTGAGAGACTTCACTTTCACTTTTCACTTTTATGCATAGGAGAAGAAAATGGCAACCCATTCCAGCGTTCTTGCCTGCAGAATCCCAAGGACGGAGGAGCCTGGTAGGCTGCCGTCTATGGGGTCGCACAGAGTTGGACACGACTAAAGCAACTTAGCAGTAGCAGCACGGCAGCAGCAGCAAGAAGGGATTCTAGTTCAAGAGGGTGGAGTAAAATGACATGCGCTCATCTCCTCCTCTGAGAGCATAAAACTGCAACTAGCTGTTAAACAACCATTGACAGGAAGATGCTGGAACCCACCAAAAAGAGATATCCCACATCCAAAGACAAAGAAAAAATGGCAATGAGATTGTAGAAAGGGTGCAATCACGATAAAATAAAATTCTATACCTACCAGGTGCGTGACCCACAGACTGGAGACAATAATACCAAAGAAGTTCGTGCACTGTTGTGAAGGTTCTGAACCCCACGTCATCCTGGGGGTCTGACAAAGGGACAGGGAATGTACAGGGAATCTGGCTTTGAAGGTCAGCAGGATTTGATTATAAGACTTCCAGAAGACTAGGGGAAACTGAGACTCCAGTCTTGGAGGGAGAAAACAAATTTTTTCATTAACAAAGTCTCAGAGGATAGAAGCAGTGACCCCACAGGAGACTGAACAAAACCAACTGCTAGTATTGGAGGGCCTTCTGTGGAGGCGGCTTATCACAGGAACAGGGCACTGGAAGGTCCCCTGTGGCATAAATCCTCTTGTTTACCATTAATTAACTTTATCATAGAGCCCATAAACCCCCAGGTCTGGGTCGCCTTAGGTCAAACTAACAGGGAGAGAGTGCAATCCCACCCATCAGCAGATAATTGGATTAAAGCTTTATTGAGCAAGTCCCTGCCCACCAGAGCAAGACCCAGTTTTCCCATTACCAGTCCCTCCCATCAAGAAGCTTACCCAAGTCTTTTAGCCTCAGCCATCAGAGGGCAGACAGAATAAGCAAGAAGAAGCACAGCCTCACAGCAGGTAAACCAAACCATTTTACAGAAAGTTAATCACGATAATGAAACAGAAAGTTATGTCCTAGCTGAAGGGACAGGGTAAAATCCCAGAACACTAACTAAATGAGGTGGAGATAGGCAACATTCCAGAAAAAGAATTCATAATAATGATAGTGAAGACGACCCAGAATCTCGGGAAAAGAATGAGGGCAAAGTTGAGAAGATGCAAGAAATGTTTACCAAAGATCTGGAAGAACTAAAGAACAAACAAATAGAGATGAATGATACACTAGAAGGAATTCATAGCAGAATAATTGAGGCAGAAGAACAGATGAATGACCTGGTTGACAGAATGGTGGAAATCCCTGTCACAGAATAGAATATAGAAAAAAGAATGAAAAGAAATGAAGACAACTTAAGAAACCTCTTGGCAACATTAAATGCACCAACATTTGCATTATAGGGGCCTCAGAAGAAGAAAGAGAGAAAGGACCTTAGAAAATATTTGAAAAGATAATAGCTAAAATCTTCCCAAGCATGGAAAAGGAACCAAATCCAGGGAGCACAGAGGGTTCCAGGCAGAATAAACCCAAGGAGAAAAACACTGAGACACATACTAATCAAACTGACAAAAATTAATGACAGAGATAAAATAGTAAAAGGAACAAGGGGAAAATGACAAATAACATACAAGGGAACTAACTCCCATCAGGTTGTCAGCTGATTTCTCAACAGAAACTCTACAAGCCAGAAGGGAATGCCATGTTGTATTTAAAGTGATGAAAGGGAAGAACCTGCAACCAAGAATGCCCAGCAAGACTCTCCCTCAAATCTGATGGAGAAATCAAAAGCTTCCAGACAAGCAAAAGTTAAGAGAATTCAGCACCACCAACCAGCTTTACAACAAATTCTAAAGGAACTTCGTTAGGCAGGAAACACAACAGAAAGAAAAGACCTATAGAAAATAAGCCTAAAACAATTAAGACAATGGTAATAGGATCATACATATAAAAAATTACCTTTAATGTAAGTGCACCAACTAAAAGACATAGACATGCACATGTATGCCTTTTCGCTTCCCACATCACTCTACTTGATCCCCCAATTTGTATGCAATCATTTTATATTGTTAAGTTAATAATCTTCCCATCATGGCTTGCAATTGTAATTACCTTTTTTATTTTTTTCTAGCTATTGATTGTGAAAACTGATAAACATATTTTACTATTGTGATTACGTAACTCTAATATTTAATACTGTAATCACTTAATACTATTGTTTCTTGATTGATCAACAGAAAAATAAGAGGTTTATATCACCAAAACTAGGATCTAGTAGAAAAACCTGTAATCACTTTTTAAAAATTCAGTTGCATTCAGAATTGTCTTGAATTTTTTTTTTAACACAAATGCTCAGGTATTGCTTTTTTTTTTTTTTTCCTCCAGAGTTCCAGATATGTTTCTAGTGAGTGTTCCTGTTTAAAAACAATGGACTATATGATTCTTTCATCCAGCTATTTTTCACGTTTTCTATTTCATATTCAAGGCTCCCATTTCATTTAGTTTATGTTCTCCAATTTCTGCATCTCTTTTTTTATTATATATTCTTTCTCAAGCCTGTATCATGCTTTGCACAAAGGCTTTGTATACATGTATATTAATATGAGTAATATAAATATTTTAGAAAACTTTTGAATTTTTGCCTAACAACATTATGAACTTTTGATTCCACTTGTTTGAACTAGTATGAATAGAATGCTAGCTTTCTAATTAAAAAATAGATTTTTGCTAGGGAACTATAGTGAATATCTTATAATAACCTATGATGGAAAATAATTTCCAAAACAATACATGTCTATGTGTATAATCAAATCACCTTGCTGTGCAAACATCATAAGTCAACTATATTTCAATTTCAATTATATATATGTGTATATATATATATATAATTTAAAAGAGTAAGAAAAACATATTAATCCATATTATAGGAAATGGAAGGCTATCAAAGAGGTTTTGAAAAATCAGGAAAATATATACAAGAATATTATGAAAGATGAATACAATGAGTACAAAAGAACTTTGGGAAAATACAGAGAATATCAGTTTATTCTGAAAAGTAAGACGCAGGTAATCCAATTATTAGAAAATAATTGATAAAAGTACCAAGAAAACCCCAGTATGTAGGGAGAAAAATATAACAATGATAATTCAGGAACTAATTTGCACATTGGTTCTGGCATTTTACTGTAATGCAAAATTAAGCCAAAAGCCAGAGGATAGTGGAATCTGTTTTCAGAGTACTTAAATGCCTTATAGGAGAGGGGAAACAGACCACACTGTAGAAAGAGGGGACTGTGATAAATGCAGAAGAATGGGCTTATTGTCAACCTAATATAGTCTTAGAATCCATCCCTCATTCTTTAATTCAAGCAATGTTTTATAATGAGTAAGTGGTGGACAGTTCGGTCTGGACAAGACTTTATTTTTTGCGACTGTCCCATGCATTGCAGGGCCTTTACAACCTTTGTTCCCCTCCCACTAATTGCTTCTTTACTCCTCTCCTCTGATCATGGTGAAAATCCTAAAATACAAAAGGCCTCCCATACATTTTCAAGCAACCTCTCCAATATAAACAGCTGGAGTGTGGTGGGGATGATGGTGATATCTCTGCTTTTTAATATGCTGACTAGATTTGTCATAGCTTTTCTTCCAAGGAGCAAGTATCTTTTAATTTCATGGCTGCCGTCACCATCTGCAGTGATTTTGGAGCCCAAGAAAATAAAGTCTGTCACTGCTTCCATTTTTTTTTCCCTCATTTATTCACCATGAAGTGATGGGACAGGATGCCATGATCTTAGTTTTTTGAATGTTGAGCAAAACTCAACATTTTTGAAAGCAAGCCTGCTTTTAACATTCTGCATTTCACATAGAAGTTCACAAGCTGATAACCCCGATAAACTTGGAGACTCCAGACCTGGTTACTGAGCCACCTGACTCCAGTTTTCGCTGAAAATAGTGCAGAAGAAAAGAATACAAGACCTCCACTACTCTGATCCTTTTAACCTACCCAAGACCAAAAGAGCCCTGACTACAAGGCCTTTTTTCTATTCCCCAGGGAAGAAGCAGCACAGTTCTTGAGATGGTAGACTGCTGTGTTCCTTCTTTGTCTGACAAAGAAATAAAGCTACTTTTTCTGTTTCCCCCAAAACTCGGCCCCTTGATTGGATGCTTGGGGATTTCTCTCCATTTCAGCCTCCTCCAGGAGAGAGGAGGGTTGGAAGACTTCTCTGATACCCGGTTGCCAGGGACTCCCTGTCATAGAGCCATGCCCCAATCACATCTGATCCACTGACTGGTTGCAGAACTTCAGGACTGTGGTGGAGAACAGGGGAAAGTTTGACGTAGCAGCGGCTGAGGCTTCTTTTGCCTTGAGGACATTGTCTCTTTTCTTGTCTGCGACAGCTTGAAATTCCACTCTGAGGAAAACACTGACTACTGAAGGATCAGAAATAGGGGATTTGGAACTCACAATGTACCCAACAGACTCACTTTGGTGAGTCACCCAGACTGGGCCTTTGACCTTGTCCATAGGGGAACCTCAATTCCAAACTTGTGGATTACCCTGAAAACAAAATCTTGATGTGAAATTTTCCCTGAAGAGGGAAATTCTCGTGTAAGGTTCTGCTTTGGGTAACAGTCCAGGTCTAGTGGGACTCAAAAGTCATGTTGGGCAGTTTTATGCCATATGTCTTTCTCTTTTTTAGCATATCTTTTGTTTCCTTTACTTGTGATTACCAGATGGTGAGGTAAAGATTTAATTCTGTTTTGAGTGTCCAAACATTTACAGTTTATTGCCAGCTTCTTGAGGAGAAATGGGACGCTCTTCCTATAAGGTTACACCTCAAATTTATAGGAATCCCTTGGGGAAAGTTTTGAATGACTGGCTGATGTACAGCTATGATCCAATGACCAAAAAAAAAAAAAAAAAAAAAAAGGACTGAGACTCTCTTTCGTTCAGGATTTTATCATAATCCTGTTCTTTGTGCTTCTACAATCAAAAGCCTGAGGAATCAAGAAATCTCTCTAACATTCTAAATGATGCCCTTTTAACTTCTCTCAACTCTCAAGTGGGGAGAACCAAGCTTCCCCTACTCCTGCAAGTTCCCTTACTCCTTTTGATCAAACTATTCTGATCAAACTAAGACCCCACCTCCCTAGAGGAAAAAAAAAAATCCCTGCTAGGACAACATTTCATCAGCCAGACTGCCTCTGATAGTAAGGCCAATTTGAGCAGTATTTAGTGTATATGTTAGCTGTGAAACTATGACTACAGAAAGGAGAGATGACATTTTGATGCTGGATAGCCGTGATATTCTTTATGCTCTAGAGAGAACAGGTTATAATGATACTGTTTTGAAACTGCAAAACTGTATCTTTTTGCATTTGCAACAAGGCTTCCCTGGTGGCTCAGATGCTAAAGAATCCCCCTGCAATGTAGGAGGATTCCATCCCTCAGTTGGGAACAATCCTTGGAGAAGAAAATGGCTATTCACTTCAATCTTCTTGTCTGGAGAGTTCCAGGGACATAGGAACTTGGCAGGCTACAGTCCATGGGGTTGCAAAGAATAAGACATGATTGAGCAATGAATAACTTTCACTTAGCAAAAGATAGCTTCTTTAAATACTTTTTTTTTTCATAATTTTGTCCCTGGGAGAACAAAAATATGCCTAGGAGAAAGCTTGAAGTTAACTCTTATCATGTCTTTGATAAGAGTCCACCTTGCCTGAGCCTTCACCTTTGGGTGAAAGGAGGGTGGGGAACAGAAGGCATTTTACACTCAAGTGGAAACTATGAGATCTTTATTTCTTTGGCAATATGTATATGTATCAGTATGTGTCTTTGTCTTTGAATAATATTGCTGAGGCTTATTTATGAATGAGCTTAAAAGAAAAGTGTTAAGTCACTTCATTGTGTCCAACTCTTTGAGACAGGTTCCTCTGTCCATGAAATTTTCCAGGCAAGAATACTGGAGTGTGTTGCCATTTCCGTCTCCAAAAGAAAAGTAAGTGCTTACAAATCAAATGACTTTAAATACAAGAGAAACATTAAAGATGTTTGGGTTTATTAGTCACGGGAAAAGAAATTGTGCCTTGGGAAAATACATGTTTTTAGAGATTACAGAATATGTTCTCCAGTTTGCTAATTTAAAACTTGCCAATAGGACAAACAGCTAACAATTGCTTTCTTATTGGTTTTCACTAAAAGTCCAGGTTTTTTTTAAAGGTTTTAAAATTATAATATGTAACCAGAGCTATTAAAGTGACAAGGGAAGTATTTCAACATGTAAACAAGTAGTTTATAGTTTGTTGGCGAAAGAAGAAATACATACTGGAGATATTATTTTGAAGAAAATGAGGAGATTAATTGTGTCTTAGAACTAATTGTGTATAGATGGGAAGAAATGGAACGAGTTAATGTGTATCCAGAAAATGCTAAAAGGCCTGTGAAAAAGAAACACTTGGTAAAGAATTTTGTATGCCATCAGGACTTTCTAAAATTGATTAAGACTAGATTAAATTTAATTAGGCAAATAAGTTCTGTGATTAACAGTAAGCTAGAAGCAGACTGGAATCTGCCCCCCCCCCCCACATTTTTTAATAGCAAATTTTCACAGAGTACCAGGCTAGGCTCCCTGTACTATATAGCAACTTCCCGCTATCTATTTTACACATAATAGTGAGTATATGTCAAGACTACCTTCTCAATTCATCCCATCCTCTTTCTCCCAATGTGTCCACAGGTCTATTCTCTACACGTGTGTCTCCATTCCTTCCTTACAAATAGGCTCATTAATATCATTTTTGTAGATTCCATATGTAAGTGTTATTATACAATATTTTTTCCTCTTTCAGATGGGGGTGGGGAGGGAGGCTCAAGAGGAAGGAATATATGTATAATTATGACTGATTCTCATTGTTGTATGGTAGAAGCCAACACAATATTGTAAAACAATTTTTCTCCAATTAAAAATAAGTTAAAAAAAGAAAAAATAACACTAGTTACAATGTTAAAAAATGAAAGAAAGAGAACAACTCTTGGAATGCTGCTTTTGATAATAGGCTGTGTGAATTTCATTGCCTTTTGCCAACAAAGGTCTGTCTAGTCAAAGTTTTGGTTTTTCCAGTAGTCATGTATGGAGGTGAGAGTTGGATTATAAAGAAAGCTGAGAACCAAAGAATTGATGCTTTTGAACTGTGGTGTTGGAGAGGACTCTTCAGAGTCCCTTGGACTGCAAGGAGATACAACCAGTCCATCCTAAAGGAAATCAGTCCTGAATATTCACTGGAAGGACTGATGTTGAAGCTGAAATTCCAATACTTTGACCATCTGATGCAAAGAAGTGACTCATTGGAAAAGATCCTGATGCTCGGAAAGATTGAAGGTGGGAGGAGAAGGGGATGACAGAGGATGAGATGGTTAGATGGCATCACTGACTCAATGGACATGAGCTTGGGTAAACTCCGGAAATCGGTGATGGCCAGGGAGGACTGGAGTGCAGCAGTCCATAGGGTCACAAAGAGTCGGATATGTCTGAACGATTGAACTGAGCTGAAGTGATTTGCATTCATCTTTAAAGTCGTTTGTTATTTTGGTAAAGTAAATAATTATTACTTTACTATGATTTATCAAGGTTATGGACTTCCCTTGTGGCTCAGCTTGTAAAGAACCTGCCTGCAATGTGGGTGACCTGGGTTCAATCCCTGGGTTGGGAAGATCCCCTGAAGAAGGGAAAGGTTACCCACCCCAGTATTCTGACCTGGAACGTTCCATACAGTCCATGGGGTGGCAAAGAGTCGGACACGACTGAGCAAATTTCACTTTCACTATGAAGACTATGGCACAAAGTTCATTCCACTTTTACAAAAATTAGCCCGTCATAGTGAGACCTGTGCTATCCTAATGTCCTTGTAGCATGGCAATGGGCTACTCCTAAATCAGATAATTTGAGATGGATCAATAGGTGGTGCTAGTGATAAAGAACCTACCTGCCAAAGCAGAGAGAGGCTGTTGGATCCCTGGGTCAGGAAGATCCCCTAAATGAAGGGATGACAAGCCATTCCAGTATCCTTGCCAGGAGAAACCCATGGACAGAGGAGCCTGGCAGGCTACAATCAACAGAGTCGCAGAGTCAGATACAACTGAAGTGACTTAGAACTCACACAACGATAGCTGTAAATTAAATAGCTAGGACTATGGCAAATCCAAGATGGTCACTTGGCTCTTCCCAGGTCCCTGACAAACCTTATTATTATTATTTTTTTAATTTGATGAACAAGTCATACAAACCTTAATAAAAACATCACAAACTTCTTAAATTATCACTGTCATTGTCATCCTTAATCATCAGGGAAAGATAACAAAACTAATGGGAAAACTGGGTTCAAACAGAAAAAAGATTATTTATATGGGATTAAACTAAGTGCTTGAGGGCTTCCTTTGTGGCTTAGATGGTAAAGTGTCTGTCTGCAATGCGGGAGACCCGTGTTCGACCCCTGGGTAGGGAGGATTCCCCTGGAGAAGGAAATGGCAGCCTATTCAAGTACTCTTGCTTGAAAAATCCCATAGACAGAAGAGCCTGGTAGATTAAAGTCCATGGGTTCGCAAAGAGTTGGACACAACTGATTTCACTTTCAAACTAAGTGCTTAATATCACTGTAAATTTTATGACTTTTTGTATTGAGGTTTTTAAATCTTTGCTTGTCAGATTAAAAAAAAAGCGAGAGAAACTTCTTTTCCTCAAGCTACTTATGATTTACCAAAATTAAGTAATTTAAATTTAAAACTTTTTTTCTTTTTCCTCTCTGGATTGTCCCTTCAAAGATTGGAGATGCTTGAGTTCTAAGCAATCTTATCAGGTAAATTTAAACTAAAAATTAGAGTGCCTCTGGACATGTACAGGAATCTCAAAATATTTTTAAAATCTCTTGAGAGATATCCTCCAAGAATGGAAAGCCCTTGGTTTGGCTTTCTTGGCCTTGAAAGGCCCTTGGGAATATAGTCTGAGACTTCTGAGAAATTATGTGTCTGTGTAAAGGAAACCCATATGGTCAATGGACCAAATTTATTTAAACAACAACAACAAATTAGTCTTGACTGTGTTTAATTAAAAAGAGGTAATTTAGAAAACGAAGAGCATGGCATTTGATCCCATCACTTCATGGGAAATAAATGGAGAAACAGTGGAAACAGTGTCAGACTTTGTTTTGGTGGGCTTCAGAATCACTACAGATGGTGACTGCAGCCATGAAATTAAAAGATGCTTACTCCTTGGAAGAAAAATTATGACCAACCTAGATAGCATGTTGAAAAGCGGAGACATTACTCTGCCAACTAAGGTCCATCTAGTCAAGGCTATCATTTTTCCAGTGGTCCTGCATGGCTGTGAGAGTTGGACTGTGAAGAAGGCTGAGCACCGAAGAATTGATGCTTTTGAATTGTGGTGTTGGAGAAGACTCTTGAGAGCCCCTTGGACTGCACGGAGATCCAACCAGGCCATTCTGAAGGAGATCTGCCCTGGGATTTCTTTGAAAGGAATGATGCTAAAGCTGAAACTCCAGTACTTTGGCCACCTCATACGAAGAGTTGACTCATTGGAAAAGACTCTGATGCTGGGAGGGATTGGGGGCAAGAGGAGAAGGGGATGACAGAGGATGAGATGGCTGGATGGCATCACTGACTCGATGGACGTGAGTCTGAGTGAATTCCAGGAGGTGGTGATGGACAGGGAGGCCTGGCATGCTGCGATTCATGGGATCACAAAGAGTTGAACACTGCTGAGTGACTGAACTGAACTGAACTAAACTGAATGGTTTAGTGGTTTTCCCTTCTTTCTTCCATTTAAGTCTGAATTTGGCAATAAGGAGTTCACGATCTGAGCCACAGTCAACTCCTGGTCTTTTTTTTTGTTGACCGTATAGAGCTTCTCCATCTTTGGCTGCAAAGAATATAACCAACCTGATTTCAGTGTTGACCATGACATTTTGGTGATGTCCATATGTAGAGTCTTTTCTTGTGTTGTTGGAAGAGGGTGTTTGCTATGACCAGTGCATTTTCTTGGCAAAACTCTACTAGTCTTTGCCCTGCTTCATTCCACATTTCAAGGCCAAATTTGCCTGTTACTCCAGGTGTTTCTTGACTTCCTACTTTTGCTTTCCAGTCCCCTATACTGAAAAGGATATCTTTTGGGGGTGTTAGTTCTAAAAGGTCTTGTAGGTCTTCATAGAAACATTCAACTTCAGCTTCTTCAGCATTACTGGTTGGGGCATAGACTTGGATTAGTGTAATAATGAATTATTTGCCTTGGAGATGAACAGAGATCATTCTGTCATTTTTGAGATTGCATCCAAATACTGCATTTCAGAGTCTTTTGTTGACCATGATGGCTACTCCATTTCTTCTAAGCTATTCCTGCCCGCAGTAGTAGATATAATGGTCATCTGAGTTAAATTCACCCACTCCAGTCCATTTTAGCTCTCTGATTCCTAGAATGTCAACGTTCCCTCTTGCCATCTCCTGTTTGACCACTTCCAGTTTGCCTCAACTCATGGACCTGACATTCCAGGTTTTTATACAATATTGCTCTTTACAGTGTCGGACCTTGCTTTTATCACCAGTCACATCCATAACTCGGTATTGTATTTGCTTTGGCTCCATCTCTTCATTCTTTCTGGAGTTATTTCACCACTGATCTCCAGTAGCATACTGGGCACCTACTGAGCTTGGAAGTTCCTCTTTCAGCATCCTATCATTTTGCCTTTTCATACTGTTCATGGGGTTCTCAAGGCAAGAATACTGAAGTGGTTTTCCATTCCCTTCTCCAGTGCACCACATTCTATCAGACCTCTCTACCATGACCCACCCTGGCAGCTGTGATGGTGCTCAAAGCACCGGTGGCTGCGACAGTGCACAGAGCATGGCCGAGGTAAGGGACAGAAACCGGCTGGACCCCATGCCCAAGGGGCAGCAGCCAAGAAGAGTTACCCCACGTCCGAGGTAAGGGGCAGCAGCCAAGAGTGCCAGGCTGCAACAGCCGCAGGAGCAGCCTAGAGGAGCTACCCCAGGTTGAGGTCAGGGATGGCTGCCGAGAGGAGCTATCCCACATTCAAAGAGCAATGGCTGCACGGGCACAGGAGGGCCTAGAAGAGCTATTCCACATTCAAGGTCAGGAGGGGTGGCAGTGAGGAGATACCCCTCGTCCAAGGTAAGAAGCAGCAGCTGTGCTTTGCTGGAGCAGCTGTGAAAAGAGACCCCATGTCCAAGGTAAGAGAAACCCAAGTAGGATTGTAGGTGTTTCAAGAGGGCATCAGAAGGCAGACACACTGAAACCATACTCACACAAAACTAGTCAATCTAATCACACTAGGACCACAGCCTTGTCTAACTCAATGAAAAGTCTGTTTACCAAGACTCATTTCCCAGATAATTCTTTGCTGTAGTGTTATATTGCTGAAAGTGAAAGTGAAATTGAAGACGCTCAGTCGTGTCTGACCCTCAGCAACCCCATGGACTGCAGCCCTCCAGGCTCCTCCATCCATGGGATTTTCCAGGAAAGAGTATTGGAGTGGGGTGCCATTGCCTTCTCCCATTGCTGAAAAGCTTATGGGAGCTTTTGTATTGCTGAAAAGCTTAATTAAATTATTAAAGGGTACTCTATACTTATTTCTAACGCTTATCTCAGCAATCTATCTTTGAATGAGGATCAGATGCCCCATAACCTGCATCAGGGGATTATACATACAGGAAAAGACATATTTAAAGGACTTTCTTCTACCTGGGTGGAAGGACTCTTATCAGGCACTTTTAACTAGCTCATGCACAGGGAAGTTGAAGGGAATTGACTCTTGGATTAGTTTCCACTCACAAAGGGTCCCTGCACTGAACTGGTCTATAGAGAGGATTGCTGACTTCAAAATCACCTTAAAACAGTACTCAAGCAGAGGAGAAATTACACTCACACCAGGACAAGAAGACGACATCAGAAGAAAACAGTTTGCCCAAGATCCTCAGCTGGAAACATATGATCATTTCTAATGTTTTCTTGACTTCTTGGACCTTTGCTTATGATCCTATGCTAGTTTAACACAATCAATCAAATTGCTGAGGGTGTGGCAAATTACCTGTGTCTAGTACTTCTGGGTTACCTGAGTGGATTTCTCCACTCTAAGGTTCTAACTGGTTGGCTGTTAAGAAATTTATTTTTAAAATAAAAATTAGAGTCTTGTTTAGGCTATTATTGATATTGTTAGATGAGGATACCCTCATCCGCCAATTAATAATACCTGCTCTGACCCTGACCATAAATGTAAAATTTCCTCTTTTACTCAAGTTCAATCAGAGCAACAAGCATAATTTCAGCCAAGGAATAAAACATCCCACAAATACGGGATGAATTTATCTAGTTAATCACCAGGCTACGGTAATTTAAGTTTAAAGGCTCTTCTATGCTGGGAACAGTTAAATCATACTTGGAGACGCTGATTTGATCCCTGGTCAGGAAGATCCCATGGAGGAGGGCATGGCAACCCACTCCAGTATTCTTGCCTGGAGAATCCCATGGACAGAGGAGCCTGGTGAGTTACAGTCCATGGGGGTCACAAAGAGTCAGACACAACTGAAGCAACTGAACATGCTGTGAACAGACTAAGTCAGACAACCTGGGATGTACTAAGCTGGACCTAATGGAAGTTCTTGGGTTAATTCTTACTT
Organism: Ovis aries; assembly: GCF_016772045.2. NCBI lineage: Eukaryota > Metazoa > Chordata > Mammalia > Artiodactyla > Bovidae > Ovis > Ovis aries. The sequence goes on along the minus strand of NC_056064.1, from coordinate 507,950 downwards.
ATGACTTGACTAATACTGCTAGATATGTTATTTGCATTTTGCCTGTTTTACAAGATTGTTGTTTCTTGCATTACCAAAGACAGTGTGACTGAGCCTCTAATAAAATTATGTAGTTCCATATGAGATCAATGTTTGCTATAATGTAACTTGTGCTATGGGAAGAAGCAGTAAGAGGGAATATTTTCCTGGACCATAAGAGACTAGTAAGACAGGGGGAGCAGACTTTTTTTTCCTGCTGCTGCTGCTAAGTCGCATCAGTCGTGTCTGACTCAGTGCGACCCTATAGATGCCAGCCCACCAGGCTCCCCCGTCCCTGGGATTCTCCAGGCAAGAACATTGGAGTGGGTTGCTATTTCCTTCTCCAATTCTTGAAAATGAAAAGTGAAAGTGAAGTCACTCAGTTGTGTCCTACTCTTCGAGTCCCCATGGACTGCAGCCTACCAGGCTCCTCCATCCATGGGATTTTCCAGGCAACAGTACTAGAATGGGTCACCAGTGCCCTCTCCGTTTCTGCTACTAGTCTGGACTAACCCAATAGTAGCAATTTGAGCAGCCTATCAGCAAAATCTTTGCCAGACCTAGGAATGAGCATTCTTATCACCAAGGAATGAAATGATCATAAAATGCCCTTCCCAACTATGGTTGAATTTATGATCATCACAAGATCCTACTGATTGGAAATTAGAACTTGTGGTTTATCTCTACAAAGATTAAACCATAGCCACTACAGCTGTTGACCTTCAAAACTCCCTAAAAGGACTTCAGAATGAAGATCAGAAATGGAGAATTCATCCTGTGCTCTAGGAAAAACTGACAGAACAGGCCTTCAGATAGATATTTTGAGGTAAGGATTTTCATGAACCTAGAATCTTAAATCATCTCATACCTAGAAAAACACTAAAGTTATTAATGGTGACAATTCCTTTGGTTTATGTATTACTATCACATCAAAGGTTGAAACTTACTGAGATAAAATTAGACAAGTGGCTACCTGGTAACAAGTCTCCTTGAAGTGCCAGGTTTACATTAGTATTCAGGTTTATTCTCTTCAAAATAAATAAGACATATTTTTTCTATTAATATTCAGGCTGCCACTCCTCCAACTATTTCTGTATCTGCTATAACAACATCAGTTATACAGGGTTAATTTTAAAAAGACATCAAAAATAGGTATCCCCATGCTAAATGTCTCCATGCCTTTGGACAGGATAACAAAAGCGCTGACTCTATCTGGACCACAATAAAAGTTGCTATCAAACGTAAGCTGGTCTTTTCTTCTGCTTTGGCTTCTGGTTGCAATAGTTTTGTTGTTGTTGTTGTTTTCCTGATCTTTGGCTTCTGCCTTTTGTAAAACCACTTGTTAAGTTTGTCTCTTTAAAGTTACAACATTTTTACAGCAAGATAATGGTGTTGCAGAGAATCCAGCCACTCCCCAGAATAGATCCTGCTGAAATAATGACAAAAGTCACTGTGGGGTGAGTGACACAGGGAGAGAGCTCTGTGATCCAACTAGGTAGGGCCTATTAGCCCTTTGCCTGTCTAAAGAAGCTATAGAAGATAGACCATCATTCCACATTCTCAGAAAAAAAAAAAAAAAAGATCTCTAGGGGTTCTCATCTCTTGGAGTGGGAGAGGACTTGATTCCAATTCCAAAGAAAGGCAATGCCAAACAATGCTCAAACTACTGCACAATTGCACTCATCTGACACGCTAAAGTAATGTTCAACATTCTCCAAGCCAGGGTTCAACAGTACATGGACCATGGACTTTCAGATATCCAATCTGGTTTTAGAAAAGGCAGGGGAACCAGAGATCAAATTGCCAACATCCACTGGATTATCAAAAAAGCAAGAGAGTTCCAGAAAAATATCTATTTATGCTTTATTGACTATGCCAAAGTCTTTGACTGTGTGGATCACCACAAACTATGGAAAATTCTTAAAGAGATGGGAATACCAGACAACCAGACCTGCCTCTTCAGAAACCTGTATGCAGGTCAGGAAGCAACAGTTAGAATTGGACATGGAACAAGAGACTGCTTCCAAATAGGGAAAGGAGTACATAAAGGCTGTATATTGTCACCCTGCTTATTTAACTTATATGCAGAGTACATCAGGAGAAACACTGGGATGGATGAAGCACAAGCTGGAATCAAGATTGCAAGCAGAAACATCAGTAACCTCAGATATGCAGATGACACCACCCTTATGGCAGAAAGTGAAGAAGAACTAAAGAGCCTCTTGATGAAAGTGAAAGAAGAGAGTGAAAAAGTTTGCTTTAAGTTCAACATTCAGAAAACGAAGATCATGGCATCTGGTCCCATCACTTCAAGGGAAATAGATGGGGAAACAGTGGCAGACTTTATTTTGAGGCGGTGGGTGGGGGGAGGCTCCAAAACCACTACTGATGGTGATTGTAGTCATGAAATTAAAAACACTTGCTCCTTGGAAGTAAAGTTATATGAATCAGAGACATTACTTTACCAACAAAAGTCTGTCTAGTTAAAGCTATGGTTTTTCCAGTAGTCATGTATGGATGTGAGAGTTGGAGTATAAAGAAAGCTGAGCACCGAAGAATTGATACTTTTGAACTGCGGTTTTGAAGAAGACTGTTGAGAGTCCCTTGGACTGCAAGGAGATCCAACTAGTCCATTCTGAATATTCTTTGGAAGGACTGATGTTGAACTGAAACTCCAGTACTTTGGCCACCTGATGTGAAGAACTGTCTCATTTGAAAAGACCCTGATACTGTGAAAGATTGAGGGTGGGAGAAGAAGGGGATGACAGAGGATGAGATGTTTGGATGGCATCACCGACTCAATTGACATGAGTTTGAGTAAACTCCAGGAGTTGGAAGTAGACAAGGAGGCCTGGAACACTTCAGTTCATGAGGTCGCAAAGAGTTGGACACAAATGAGCAACTGAACAAAACTGAACTGATGCCCTCCACCAGGTTGGATAGCTGGTGTTTGTCAAGTGAAGTAAAATGGAAGTTTTGTCCTCAATAAGATGAGAAGGATGCCCTTTTCCTTTCTCCATTGAAATGGTGGGAGTGGACTAGCAGTGAGTAATTTGTTGCAGCAAAACTAGAATTGAGTCAACAGCCTTCGGCACTAACCAACCAAATATGCTGCAAGAGTTATACAACTTTGGTTATTCTTTAGCTGTTACTTCACTAACAAACACTTGTAGTTAGACTTGTCCTTCATAAAGCTAATTACTCTGAATCCATATGAATTATACTCTGCACCTTGCATTTTTCTCCCTGTACACTCCCTTGTAGCATTCTGCTATAAATAAATTTGAAATAAATTTGATAGCTGATAAACTCAGAGACATCAGACCCAGATACTGAGTTGCCTGACTCTTTCATCCAAAACTCTCTGTATTTCTACTTGACAGAAAGCCAAGATTTTGGCAACTCTATCTTGCCTGATCTTCAATTTCAAAAATATTAAGAGAACTATTACATAGTCTTTCTATGAGCCAGCAGGGTCCTGAATGCCTCTCATTTAATTCTTGTAACAACTATACCAGCAGCAATTTCTCCCAGTTAACAGATGAGGAGACTGAGGTCAGAGAGGTGGAATGACTTGCCTGAAGTCTTCCAGCTAGTGCAATGTGGAGCCATGAATCAAACCTGCTCTTTGGCCTTAGGTGCAGCCCCTGCTTCTATATGGTTCTTGTGACAGTCCTGACTGCTTAGAGCCTCCCTGATCATTCTGGTCTGCATTCCTTTTTCTTCCCTGAACCTATGGGATACCAACTCATGTGTGAACATGAGAGACTGAATGATACCTGAAACACCCTCCACCTCTGCCTTTCTCTGGCTGTATCTGGACTGTTCATTCTACTCTCAAATATCCATCTGTTTATCTCAAAACCTCAATGAATAATGACGGGAACACTTGTGAACATTATTACTGAGCCGGTAGTTGAGCCAGGACTGTGTTAGCTCATTCACATATTTTGTCTAATTTATTCTTCACAAAAACTTCATGCATGAGGAAATTATCATTACCTCCAATTTACAGAAAAGGAAACTAAAGCATAGAGATGTTAAGTAATATGTTCAAGCCACACAGTTATTAATGGATCAAACAAGATGCCAAAGACAAGATGTTAACTGTGAAGTCATGTGGCCTCCAAATGGATGTAAACTCTTTGGGATTGGGAATGACAATTCAGGTTTGAGGGATTAGCTAAACAAATTACTCATTATGGAGCGAAGACCACTGATACTACGTGTTACTTAGAGTTAGTTGTGGAGAAAAGGCCCAGAGGTCCATTCTTCCTTATCCTCCAGCCTAGGCTCCAGCTGCCTGGGATCCTATCTCTAAGGTTGGGAGGAGAGGTTTCGTGTGTCGATCTGTCGTGTCTCAGGTTCTGTCTTTCCTGGGCAGGAGATACTCCAGACACACTGCAAATCACTCCCCTGCAAGTTCTGGCCTGGGATCAGCCTCTCGGCTTTTCCCTACTGCTAATGCTGTCTCATTCTTCCTACCTCCAGGCCTCCCTGCCCTTTGTTGGTTCTCAGAGCTTCCACAGCCCCATCAACTCTAGCATTCTCTCACACTCTCCTCTACCCCTTCCCCTACCCCAACTAGTTATTCAAGGGGCTCCTGGCTGCTCCCTCCATGTGCTGAATAGTTTCACACAGCTTGGCCTTTGCCTATGCTGTTGGCCTTCACCTGGAATGGCCATTTTCTTAAGCTATCTTTTCTGCCAATTGAAAGACCCTCCTAACTACCATGTTCTACATATTAACTTTCTTGTTTTCCCTGTCTGAATTTGTTCTTTTCCTTTTTATGAATTCTTATAGCACTAAAAGTTAGCTTTTACTGTTTTAAATAACTTTTGTATGTTTGTAAAAATCCCCCCAAAATCTCTGAGTATTGGAAAGAATTGTAAATCTGACCTTGGCCCTGGCTTTATCTCTGTGACTTAGAGCCAGTGAGTTAACGTCTATGAACTTGGTGTTCTTCATTTTTAAGGTAGGGATTGTTGTTCTTGTTCAGTTGCTAATTTATGTCCAACTCTTTGCAATCCCATGGACTTCAGCACTCCAGGCTTCCTTGTCCTTCACTGTGTCCTAAAGCTTGCTCAGACTCATGTCGATTGAGTCAGTGATGCCATGCAACCATCTCATCTTCTGCAGCCCCTTTCTCTTTCTGCCCTCAATCTTTTCCAGCATCAAGGTATTTTCCAGTGAATTGGCTCTTCACATCAGTTGGTCCAATTTTTGGAACTTCTGCTTCAGCATCAGTCCTTCCAATGTATATTCAGAGTTGATTTCCTGTAGGATTGACTGATTTGATCTCCTTGCTTTCCAAAGGAATCTTAAGAGTCTTCTCCAGCACTACAATTGGAAAGTATCAATTATTTGGCACTCCTGCTTCTTTATGGTTCAACCCTCATATCCATATATGACTACTGGAAAAAACATAGCTTTGAATAGATGGAACTTGGTTGGCAAAGTGATCTATCTGCTTTCTAATATGCTGTCTAGTTTTGCCATAGTTTTCCTTCTAAGGAGCAAATGTCTATTAATTTTGTGGCTGCAGTCACTACTGTGATTTTGGAGCCCAAGAAAAGAAAATCTGTTTTCTTTCCACTTTTCCCATCTTTTTGCCATGAAGTGATGAGAACAGATGCCATGATCTTTTTTTTTTTTTTGAATATTGAATTTTAAGCCACTTTTTCACTCTCCTCTTTCACTCTTATCAAGAGACTCTTTAGTTTCTCTTTGCTTTATGCCATTAAATTGGTGTCATCTGCATATCTGAGGTTATTGATATTTATCCAAGTAATCTTGATTCCAGCTTGTGATTCATTGAGCCCAGCATTTCATATGATGTTCTCTGCATATGTTAAATAAGCAGGGTGACACTATACAACCTTGATGTACTCTTTTCCCAATTTTGAACCAGTCCGTTTTTCCATGTCTTGTTCTAATTGTTGCTTCTTCACCTGCATGCATATTTCTCAGGAGACAGGTAAGGTGGTCTGATAAAACTTATTTCTCTAGTTTTTCAACTTATTAGCAAGTGATTATATAAATTAATGCACATAAAATACACAGCACAGGCATATACTGGACATTCAACAATCTGAATTTCCCCTTCAACCCGACTTTTTTATTACCTCTTCCCCAAAGTACAAATATACCTACATACACACATACCACCTCCATCACCACCACTGCTGTGATCATGAAGATGACTGCAATGTACATGGGATCACAGCATGTCTGAGCTGTAAGTTTCATTAGCAGTTCATTGTTTTACATATAAGTTACTAATACATGGGTTGGAGATCAGGTGCCCTCAGTTGCCCTAAGTTAGTGTAGCAATATAACTGACACTTATTGATTTCCTAGTATATACTGGATGTTGTATTTGGTGATTCACAAATATTATCTTATTTAATCCTCTCAATGAATCCCCTGTGAGGCCATGTAATAACATTTTCATCATCCCCCTTTTACAGAGGTGGGGTGGAACTAGGGTTTCTCTGGTGGCTCAGTGGGAAGAATCAGTTTTCAATGCATTCAAGGCAGATGACATGGGTTTGATCCCTGAGTCAGAAAGATCTCCTGGAGGATGTCATGACAACCCACTCCAGTATTCTTGCCTGGAGAATCCCTGGACAGAGGGGCCTCATGGGTTACAGTCAATACAGTTGCAAACAGATGAACATGACTGAAGTGACTGAGCATGCATGTATGCACACATTCAAGGAACTAAGGCTTAAAGAAGTTACATAGCTTTTCCAATATCTCATTTTGATAATACATTTAAGAGCTAGAATTTAAATCCCAGAACCTAATTCCATTCCCGGCTCTTAACCAGAAGCCAAAATAAAAATGGACTCCAGAGATCTTGCTTTCTTTCCAGAACCCTCTCCAGTGCTTCAGGTAGGGCTGCAGGAATTCAGGCAAATTCCTGTTCCAATACCTCTGCCATAGCTATTTTCCCAGTGTTGTACAGTATATCTGAATTGAACAGCAATAAACTCTGAATTAAACAGAAATAAATGGAATAAATGGAATTTATTTCAGATCTCTTGCCCTTCTGTCACTTCCTTCAATAGATAAAATGAGTTCCCTCAAGGATTGGTTGCTTTCTGTGGGGAGTTGCAATAAGCTTTACAGGAGAGGAAGCCTGGAAGGAGAACTGGAACAACTTAGGTTTCTCTGTGGTAAAACCTTAGGCCTGCCCAGGAGACAAGAAGGTTAACTCTGTCTTGGACTGACACAAAAGCACATACCTCTCTTGCTGGTAATTCTGTTGAACATGCTTCATGCCTTATGGCCTGTTGAATTGAATGGCTTCCAGCAAGGACTATTCTTTGTTTTCTAGGTCAGTAAATGTAGAGAGAGGTAAAGCAGCAATGAGCAAACACAGCCTCCCAGTAACAGCCCTGAAGCTTCTTATGAGCTTCTTATGCTCATCCTCGTTTTTCAGCATTTGGAAAGCAGAACACCTAAAACCCCAGATGGGAAAGATACAGGGCCAACCCAAGGCAATCCCATATGTCTTCCCCAACTGCCTATGGTAAATTTTTGCATCTAGGCAAGGGAAACATTTGCGCTCTTGCAGGGAATGTTATGTTCCAAGCTGCAGCTTATATTAAACCATGCTCACAGTCCCACCACTTGGACTTCTCTTGGGTCTGCTCCTCTTGCAAGCCCTCTAACAAGGTCATCATCCAGCCAGAACTGCACTGATACACTTGCAACAGATCTGCTTAGGAAGAATCTTGTTTTCATTATTCCTAGCAGTCACAAAGTCCTCTAGATTATCAGGAATATTTCTAATCGTCCTTTTAATTATCCCTGTCCTCTTTATTCCCAACACCACTACTTTAGTTCAGGGCCATGCCTAACCTTACCAGGATTATTTCTTAACTTCCTAACTTGAGTTGCTGCTTCCAAATTTATGTCGCTCTAATCCAGTCTAGGCACAGTGGGCACTATGGTGACTTCAGCCTAAACATTTTACTCTCCTGCTTAGGGAATTCTTCTAACACCTCATACTCCTTAGGGAAATATCTAGGCTCTTTTGCATCACTGAAAATCCCTCCACAATTTCGAACCTTTCACTCTTTCTGCAAACCATATATGCTAACCCTATACAGTTTCCTACACAGACCCAACTTCATATCTGCAACCTTGAAGATGCTTTTCCCCCCACCTGATCTGCTTCCTGAGCACTGTGTATGCAGGTCAAGAAGCAACAGTTAGAACTGGACATGGAACAACAGGCTGGTTCCAAATCGGGAAAGGAGTACACCAAGGCTGTATACTGTCACCCTGTTTATCTAAATTATATGCAGAGTACATCATGAGAAACATAGGCTGGATGAAGCATAAGCTTGAATCAAGATCGCCAGGAGAAATATCAATAACCTCAGATATGCAGATGACACCACCCTTATGGCAGAAAGGGAAAAGGAACTAAAGAACCTCTTGATGAAAGTGAAAGAGGAGAATGAAAAAGTTGGCTTTAAGCTCAACATTTAGGAAACGAAGATCATGGCATCTGGTCCCATTCAGTTCAGTTCAGGTCAGTTCAGTTCAGTTCAGTCAGTCAGTCATGTCCTACTCTTTTGACCCCATGAATCACAGCATGCCAGGCCTCCCTGTCCATCACCAACTCCCAGAGTTCACACAGACTCACGTGCATCTAGTCAGTGATGCCATCCAGCAATCTCATCCTCTGTCGTCCCCTTCTCCTTCTGCCCCCACTCCCTCCCAGCGTCAGTCATTTCTAATGAGTCAACACTTGACATGAGGTGGCCAAAGTACAGGAGTTTCAACTTTAGCATCATTCCTTCCAAAGAAATCCCAGGGCTGATCTCCTTCAGAATGGACAGGTTGGATCTCCTTGCAGTCCAAGGGGCTCTCAAGAGTCTTCTCCAACACCACAGTTCAAAAGCATCAATTCTTCAGCACTCAGCCTTCTTCACAGTCCAACTCTCACATCCATACATGACCACAGGAAAAACCATAGCCTGACCAGACGGACCTTAGTTGGCAAAGTAATGTCTATGCTTTTGAATATGCTATCTAGGTTGGTCAAAACTTTTCTTCCAAGGAGTAAGTACCTTTTAATTTCATGGCTGCAATCACCATCTGCAGTGATTTTGGAGCCCCCCCAAAATAAAGTCTGACACTCTTTCCACTGTTTCCCCATCTATTTCCCATGAAGTGATGGGACCAGATGCCATGATCTTCGTTTTCTGAATGTTGAGCTTTAAGCCAACTTTTTCACTCTCCTCTTTCACTTTCATCAAGAGGCTTTTCAGTTCCTCTTCACTTTCCGCCATAAGGGTGGTGTCATCTGCATATCTGAGGTTATTGATATTTCTCCCGGCAATCTTGATTCCAGCTTGTGTTTCTTCCAGTCCAGCGTTCCTCATGATGTACTCTGCATATAAGTTAAATAAGCAGGGTGACAATATACAGCCTTGACATACTCCTTTTCCTATTTGGAACCAGTCTGTTGTTCCGTGTCCAGTCCTAACTGTTGCTTCCTGACCTACATACAGATTTCTCAAGAGGGAGGTCAGGTGGTCTGGTATGCCCATCTCTCTCAGAATTTTCCACAGTTTATTGTGATCCACACAGTCAAAGGTTTTGGCATAGTCAATAAAGCAGAAATAGATGTTTTTCTGGAACTCTTTTGCTTTTTCCATGATCCACCGGATGTTGGCAATCTGATCTCTGGTTCCTCTGCCTTTTCTAAAACCAGCTTGAACATCAGGAATTTCATGGTTCACATATTGCTGAAGCCTGGCTTGGAAAATTTTGAGCATTACTTTACTAGCATGTGAGATGAGTGCAATTGTGTGGTAGTTTGAGCATTCTTTGGCATTGCCTTTCTTTGGGATTGGAATGAAGACTGACCTTTTTCAGTCCTGTGGCCACTGCTGAGTTTTCCAAATTTGCTGGCATATTCAGTTCAGTTCAGTTCAGTTGCTCAGCTGTGTCCGACTCTTTGCAACCCCATGAAACACACCACACCAGGCCTCCCTGTCCGTCTCCAACTCCCGGAGTTCACTCAGATTCACGTCCATATAGTCAGTGATGCCATCCAGCCATCTCATCCTCTATTGTCCCCTTCTCCTCCTGCCCCCAATCCCTCCCAGCATCAGAGTCTCTTCCAATGAGTCAACTCTTAGCATAAGGTGCCCAAAGTACTGGAGTTTCAGCTTTAGCATATACTTCATGGCAAATAGATGGGGAAACAATGGAAACAGTGAGAGTCTTTATTCATTTTCTTGGGCTCCAAAATCACTGAAGATGGTGACTGCAGGCATGAAATTAAAAGACACTTGCTCCTTGGAAGAAAAACTATAACCAATCTAGACAGTGTATTAGAAAGCAGAGAGATTACTTTGCCAACAAAAGTCCATCTAGTCAAAGTTATGGTTTTTCCAGTAGTCATGTATGAATGTGAGAGTTGGATTATAAAGAAAGCTAGCACTGAAGAATTGATGCTTTTGAATTTTGGTGTTGGAGAAGACTCTTGAGAGTCCCTTGGACTGCAAGGAGATCCAATCAGTCCATCCTAAAGGAAATCAGTCCTGAATATTGATTGGAAGGACTGATGTTGAAGCTGAAACTGCAATACTTTGGCTACCCGATGTGAAGAACTGTCTCATTTGAAAAGACCCTGATGCTGGGAAAGATTGAAGGTGGGAGGTGAAGGGGACGACAGAGGATGAGATGGTTGGATGACATCACCACTCAATGGACATGAGTTTTGGTGGACTGCAGGAGTTGGTGATGGACAGGGCGGCTTGGCATACTGCAGTCTATGGGGTTGCAAACAGTCAGATATGACTGAGCGACTGAACTGAACTGAACTTCCCTCCACCAGATATATCCTTCACTACTGTGTCCATTTGGAAATTCTTACTCATTCTTTGAAACCCTGCCCAGGCTTCACCTTTCAGGTGGGAATGCACTCCTGTGCCTCTGTGTTACCTTTATTCCTACAACATAGTTTATTTACAACATAAACTAAGACATTTACTACTCCAAGTTACAATTATTGTTTACAGAAACATCTCTCCAGAATGATGAGAATTATGGGAAGCCAGAATGTGGTTTACAGATTTTCTCTCAAGGAGCTAACATAGCCCCTCTTGCATCACTGGTTACTAAATGCACTTTGTTGATATGGATGATTTTCCTGAATTATCAAACTGATTCTTCTTACAAATTACAATGATCACAGGGAAGAATTGTCCTCTTACTTATGAAAAAATTACTTGACATGTCTTAAAACTATAAAATCTTTGAACAAGTATTTTTATCTTCTTTTGCAATTTTTTTTTCTATTGTGTGGATGTCGTTTACATAAGTTGCCTGAGTTTTATTTATTTTCTAATCTGATCATTTTCTTGGGGGTGGGGTGAAATGAAAGAACAAATGATACTTTGTAGCTTTTCTTATTCTCAGAAACATATAGAGCAGCTTCTGAGGAAGTCATTATATTAGGAAAAATTCTTTTATATGCATTTAATTAATTAATCCATATATCTACCTGTCATTATTTCTTTCCTATGGCCTTCCTCATAACAGTGGTGCACACTTCTGCTGTTAGTAAATTGGCACAATAAATCTATTGGGCCCACCTCTATTTCCAGCAGTTAATTTAGCATTTTATCACATGGTTATGATCTCAAGATTGAAGTCAGTTTTAAAGATTAATACCATTTAATCATCTACCTAGAAGGAGGATGCCAGAAATCTGTTTAAAGTCTTGCTATTCATGCCTTCATTTCCTTTGTGCTCGTGTTGTGATAAGCATAAACATCCTTTTTAGGCTACTGCTAATAACTACTTAAAATGATTAAGGTAACTAGTTATTCCCTGTAAGAAAATTGCTCTCCTGTTATTAACATGAAATTAACACAGCTCTCATTTCATTTTCTGTGAGCTTCAGTTCACAGACTTTTGCCTCCCAGTTGCCTTGAATAAATTTTAGAACCATCTCAAGGAAGATGCTCCATCATAAAAGATGAGCTCTAAAAAGGTATGAAGGTCAAAAATTGTAGCTTTGCAGAGGACACTATGATAGAGGCAGCTGCTGGGAGGGAACACCTGGCTTACTTCTGCCTCTTAAGCACATCCCCCTAACCTGCCATGGAGTTTGCAGGAGTAAAACTGACATAATTAGCATAATTGTCATTGTTCTTGTAGCCTGAACAATATGAATGGGATCTGTGACTCTTTGAATATCCCAAATCTGTGGGCTAATGGTTTTATTTATTTATTTATTTTAAAAATTTTAAATTAACTTATTTACTTTAATTGGAAGCTAATTACTTTATAAAAATCAACCAAATCTTTTAAATAGCGAAGTCAATTAAATTTGATTTCAATCATGGTCTTTGGTCTGTTGCTAACTGACTGATGTGGACAGTGGACTTCAAGAGTCATTTTTCTAACAATCTATGTGTTTATGCATGACTTGATTTTTTCCCTTTGCTTCTTTTTTATTCTTTTCTTATCATTATTCTTTCTTTCTTTCTTTCTTTTCTTTCTTTTTAAATTTTACTTTACTATACTGTATTGGTTTTGCCATACACTGATGTGAATCCAGCACAGGTGTATATGAGTTCCCAATCCTGAATCCCCTTGCAACCTCCCTCCCCATATCATCTCTGTGGGTCATCCCAGTGCACCAGCCCCAAGCATCCTGTATCCTGTATCGAACCTAGACTGGCGATTCATTTCTTACATGATAGTATACATGTTTCAATGTCATTCTCCCAAATCATCCCACCCTCTCCCTTTCCCACAGAGTCCAAAAGTCTGTTCTATACATCTGTGTCTCTTTTGCTGTCTCACATACAAGGTTATCATGACCATCTTTCTAAATTCCATATATATATGTTAGTATGCTGTATTGGTATTTTTCTTTCTGGCTTACTTCACTCTGTATAATCAGCTGCTCTCCGACATAAATCACAGCAGGATCCTCTATGATCCACCTCCCAGAATACTGGAAATAAAAGCAAACATAAACAAATGGGATCTAATTAAAATTAAAAGCTTCTGCACAACAAAGGAAACTATAAGCAAGGTGAAAAGACAGCATTCAGAATGGGAGAAAATAATAGCAAATGAAGCAACTGACAAACAATTAATCTCAAAAATATACAAGCAACTTATGCAGCTCAATTCCAGAAAAATAAACGACCCAATCAAAAAATGGGCCAAAGAAGCAAATAGACATGTCTCCAAAGAAGACATACAGATGACTAACAAACATATGAAAAGATGCTCACACTGCTGGGCTTACACACCGAGGAAACCAAAATTGAAAGAGACACGTGGGGCTGGTGCACGGGGATGATCCAAAGAGTTGATATGGGGTAGAAGGTGGGAGGGGGATTGAGGATTAGGGGCTCGTATACACCCGTGGTGGATTCATGTCAATGTATGGCAAAACCAATACAGTATTGTAAAGTAAAATAAAGTAAAAATAAAATTTTTTAAAAAAGAAAAAAATAATTTAAAAAAGAGAGAGAGAGAGACACGTGTAACCCAGTGTTCATCGCAGCACTGTTTATAGTAGCAAGGACATGGAAGCAGCCTAGATGTCCATCAGCAGATGAATGGATAAGAAAGCTGTGTACATATACACAATGGAGTATTATTCAGCCATTAAAAAGAATACATTTAAATCAGTTCTAATGAGGTGGATGAAACTGGGCTAATGGTTTTAAAATTTTATCTTAACTGAACACATGCATGACATTCATGTGATACAGACTTCCATGGGAATATGCTGCTTTTGAGAAAAACCCACAGACACCTTCTAGTGTCATAAAGCACTGTCTGTAATGGCTCGTTGTTGGCAGTTTCAGCACAATTAAGATTGCTCAGTACTACTTGAAGTGCAGTCTATAAACATGTGTGTGCTAGGGCTTCTCAGGTGGCTCAGTGGACTTGAAATGGAATCTATGAACTTGTGTATACATGTTTTTAAGCACCTATTTTCAATTATTTCAGATATATACCTAGGAGTAGAATTGCTGGGTCATATGGTAACATTATGTTTAATCTTTTGAGGAACTGCCAAACTACTTCCTTACATTTAAAAACTGACCATTACCTGTGCCAGGCACAGAGTTTAAAATTTTGCAATGTAGAGCATTTATCTAGAGACAGGAGGGGACCAAAGGATCGAGGTTCTGCAAGCAGATCTCTAGGATCCTTTCCCATTATCCTTCTCACTTGCCTACTCTGAACTGTCTTGTGAGTGGCACATCCAGGCTGAGCATCACCTAGGGGCTTGTTATAAATATAGCACTGAGTGCCCTACCCAGACCTACTGCATTAGCATCTCTGACAGTTAGGCCCAATAATGTGTTTTCAAGCAAGTCATGTGATTTGGATATTTCTCAAATTCCAGAAGCTCTGAGATAGAATTTGGGTTAACTTTACAGCTACTTTCTTTCCTCTTATATTAGAAAACCTATCTACAAGCAAAGTGAATGACAGAGACACTGCTTTAGCGGTAGATGTGAATTTTCTCTACTTTATATAAAATAAATAATTTGCAACACTCCTCACTTTGAGAAAACTGTGTGCACCTTACCTTACGTCAATGGCAGTACAAGACCATTCTGGGCAGTTATGCATAGAGACACTTCAGGCCCATGTCATGTCATTAAGCTCTCAACTGGTCCCTGTAGAAATGATCTAGGGTCTTTTTCCAGATTTCTTTTTTTATTAAAATATAATTGACATAAATATCCTATTACTTTCAGGTTAACATCATACTGATACAATACTAATATACATTAGGAAGTAATCACCATGATAAATCTAATCACCATCTAGCACCATACAAAGTTATTACAGTATTATTTACTATGTTCACAAGGTTATAAGTTATACCCCGATGACATTTATTTTATATCTGAAAGTTTGTACCTTTCAATCCCTTTCACCTATTTCACCTGCCCCTTCTCCTAACTTCTCCCCACTCTGCTGCTGCCGCTGCTGCTGCTGCTAAGTCTCTTCAGTCGTGTCTGACTCTTTGCGATCCCATAGGGGGCAGCCCACCAGGCTCCCCCATCCCTGGGATTCTCCAGGCAAGAACGCTGGAGTAGGTTGCCATTGCCTTCTCCAATTCATGAAAGTGAAAAGTGAAAGTCAAGTTCCTCAGTCGTGTCTGACTCTTAGCGATCCCATGGACTGCAGCCCACCAGGCTCCTCTGTCCATGGGATTTTCCAGACAAGAGTACTGGAGTGGGTTGCCATTGCCTTCTCCACTCCCCACTCTGGTGACCAACAATTTGTACCTTGTATCTATGAATCTGTTTTGTTTTATTTGTATTTTACTTTCCATATATGAGTAAAAATATGCAACATTTGTCTTTGTCTGACATTTAGTTTAACTTAATACCTTCTAGGTCCACCCATATTTCACAAATGGCAAGGTTTCATTTGTTTTATGGTTAATATTCCATGATATATCTTCTTTATCCATTCATTCATTGATGGACACAGCTAATGCTGCTGCTGCTGCTGCTGCTAAGTCGCTTCAGTTGTGTCCGACTCTGTGCGACCCCATAGATGGCAGCCCACCAGGCTCCCCTGTCCCTGGGATTCTCCAGGCAAGAGTATTGGAGTGGGGTGCTATTGCCTTCTCCTGACCAACACAGGTTGCCTCCCTAACTTCTCTATTGTGAATAATGTCAAAATGAATGGAATGCAGATATATCTTTAAATTAGTGTTCTTGTTTCCTTCAGATAAATATCCAGAAGTAGAATTGCTGGATTACATGGTAGTTTTTATTCTATGATCTTCATAGTTATTACTGAGACTGTACTCTTCCTTAGCACCCAGGCCAAACTACATGATGATTGTCCTACAGTGGAGTCCACTGGTGTAAATTAACCCTCTGTGACTCCCTAATAGCCAAAGGCAGCCTTGACATGTGATTTTTTGATGTTTGTGTTGAGATTTTTTGGTTACTACTGGTCAAGAAATGTCAATGTGGTAGTGTTTTGAAAGACTATACATTTTGTTGTTATACAGACCAGATTCTAGTTCTGACATTCAAACCTGAATATGCTTCTTAATTCTCCAAGTCTTCAGTCGCTTTCTGAAAATATTGGTTGTGCATTCCTCAACAGGATTGCATAAAGGAAATATGGTACATATATACAATGGAATATTAGTTGGCCAGTAAAAATGAAATAATGCCATTTGCAGCAATATGGATGGACACAGAGAGAGCCATGCTGAGTGAAGTAAGTCAGACAGAGGATAAATATTGTATAGCATCCTTTATATGCAGGATCTGAAAATAAATGGTACAAATGAACTTATTTATGAAACAGAAAGAAACTCACCAACTTAGAGAGTGAATTTATGCTTGTCAGGGGGGAATGATGAGGAGAAGAGATAGTTATGGAGTTTGGGATAAACAGGTACACTCTGCTGTATTTAAAATGGATAACCAATAAGGTCTTTCCGTATAGCCCAGGGGAATTTACTCATTGTTATATGGCAACCTGTATGACAGGGCAGTTTGGGAGAGAATGGATGCATGTATATGTATGCCTGTGTCCCTTTGCTATCCATCTGAAACTATCACAACATTGCTAACAGGCTATACTCCAAAATAAAATTTAAAAGTTTTTAAAATAAATAAATAAAACAAAATCTCATTACAAATCAACATTAAACATGGACATTCATAGTCAATTCTGATGATAAGAGACAGTAACTTTAAACTCCAATTAAGTAAAATGTTATTCTTCTCATTAGCAAACTTTTACTATTTATAAAATGATCTTATCATTATTGACATTGTATTTTTAATTTCATCAAGAAAAAACTGGAAGTGTTTTTAAAAGTGTTGATAATGCCTGCTACATGGCATAGTATTTGTCCAATAGATAGTGGTTATTATTGCTATTAATCCTTGTTGATAGTAACTCTCCATAGTGCTTCTGCCCTCCCCTCCTCCTTGTTACATTTCAATAATAATAGTAAAGAGAAAATACATGGAAAGAGGAAGATAATTAAGGTGGAGGAGAAAGAACAAGAGAGGCACAACTGTCATAGATTCCTAAAGACTGCTTGGACTACTTTGGTCCTCTGATTTCCTCCTGTCTCTAGAATTTTTTTTTTTTTTTTTTAGTAAAAGTGCTCTGTGGACTCTAGCTCAATGCTTGGCATAAGTTAAATGTCCTGCAAAAAATACAGTAAAACAATTTGGCAGCTCCTCAAAAAGTGAATCATATAATTATCATATAACCCAGCAATTCTACTCTTAGGTGTATATACAAAAGAATAAAAAGTAGGTACTCAAACAAAAACCTGTACATGCATATTTATAGTCATACTATTCATAATAGACTAAAGGTGTAAACAATCCAAAGGTTTGTTAACAGGCAAATGGATAAACAAACTGCGGCCTCTTCATATCATGAAATATCATTCAGTCAAAGAGAGGAATAAAATACTGACACATGCTACAACAGATATGAAACTTGGGAATATTGTGCTAAATGAAACAAGCTGGCAGGCCCAAAAAGTCATGTGTTGTATGATTCCATTTATATGAAATATTCAGAATAGTTAAATCCACATCAAAAAGCAGATTTGTGGCAGTCAGGGGTTTAGGGAGGGGGAAAATGGGGAGTAACTATTTAATAAGTACAAGCTTTCTTTTTGGGGCGATGGAATTGTTGTGGAACTAAATAAAGGTGGTGTTTGTACAACATTATCAATGTTCTATGAAGAACAATTCCATGAAGAACCATGGAATTTTTCACTTTAACATGGTCAAATTAATGTTGCTATAAATTAAAGAATATTTATGTATGTGTATTTAAAGAACAAAAAGAGATGTTGAGCCTGTGAGATTTTTGTAGTTATTCCTGAAAAACACAACCATTTTAAAAGATTCTACTGCTTCCTGCTATAACTAAAAATTATTTGATCCATGTGGGGATCTCAGTGAAGGATGAGTGGCTTCCAGCATGTGTTCGTGGTTACAAAGTTGACTTGCTAGTCCAGGAATTTCAAGTAAAAATCAGGAGCTATGAAAGTTGATAACAATTCAGCTGCTTCTAAAAGAGGCGAACATCTAATATAGGGTCAGAAAAATGGTTTAATGCAGCCAAGAGAAAAATATGAAGGCAAAGCATGCAGGCAAGCCCTTCTGAGAGACAAATCAGGAGCATAAAATTGGCAGTTCATCTCCAATCACAATTAGGGAAGATCTGAAATCTCCAAGATTCTGCCTCTCTCTTTATCTTAATTAACCAAGAAAAGATGTATTCTCTTTCCCTAATGGATTATCCAGAAACTAGAATATGAAGCTTTCAGGAGAGACAGATAATAAAAAGAGTGAAGGGAAAGAGAGAAAAGGACAGCCTGAAGACCAAGAGGTATATTAATTAAGGTTTCATAATCCAATAATTCATTTACTCTCAAAAGCAATCATAGTCCTTTTTTTGTGAAGTGTAAGGAATCAAAGATATATATGACAAACCTATTTGCCATCACAGAGTTTACTGTCTACTGTGGGGAGGTGGGAGGTGAGCGTGTGAAAACAAACATTTAATAAGCAAGCATTATCAGTGTGTAGACTGTATTGGGTACATAAATCACTTGAAGATCTCATTAAAATGAGGATTCTTATTCATTATACATGAGATTCTGAATTTCTCAAAGGACTGAGGTGAAATCCATGATGCTGGCCTGAGAACCCTACTTGACATGGCAAGGAGCTAGAATGCGATAAACACAAAAAGAAAGTGATGACATAAAGCAAGTTTCAGCAAATGATGCCCAGTGGGTCAAATATGGCTCGCTGCCTAATTTGTATGACCTGTGAACTAAATATGGTTATATTCTTTTAAATGGTTGGGAAAAACATGCTATCTCATGACAGCTAAATATATATATATATATATATATATATTTCAAATTTTATTTCATAAGTAATACTTCAGTGGAACATCAGTTCAGTTCAGTTCAGTCGCTCAGTCATGTCCGACTCTTTGCGACCTCATGAATCACAGCACGCCAGTCCTCCCTGTCCATCACCAACTCCCCGAGTTCAGTCAGACTCACGTACATAGAGTCAGTGATGCCATCCAGCCATCTCATCCTCTGTCGTCCCCTTCTCCTCCTGCCCTCAATCCCTCCCAGCATCATTGTCTTTTCCAGTGAGTCAACTCTTCACATGAGGTGGCCAAAGTAACTGGAGTTTCAGCTTTAGCATCATTCCTTTCAAAGAACACCTGGGACTGATCTCCTTCAGAATGGACTGGTTGGATCTCCTTGCAGTCCAAGGGACTCTCAAGAGTCTTCTCCAACACCACAGTTCAAAAGCATCAATTCTTTGGTGCTCAGCCTTCTTCACAGTCCAACTCTCACATCCATACATGACCACATGAAAAACCATAGCCTTGACTAGATGGACCTTAGTCGGCAAAGTAATGACTCTGCTTTTGAATATACTATCTAGGTTGGTCATAAATTTTCTTCCAAGGAGTAAGCGTCTTTTAATTTCATGGCTGCAGTCACCATCTGCAGTGTTTTTGGAGCCCCAAAAAATAAAGTCTGACATTGTTTCCACTGTTTTCCTATCTATTTCCCATGAAGTGATGGGACCAGATGCACGATCTTCGTTTTCTGAATGTTGAGCTTTAAGCCAACTTTTTCACTCTCCTCTTTCACTTTCATCAAGAGGCTTTTGAGTTCCTCTTCACTTTCTGCCATAAGGGTGGTGTCATCTGCATATCTGAGGTTATTGATATTTCTTCCAGCAATCTTGATACCAGCTTGTGTTTCTTCCAGTCCAGCATTTCTCATGATGTACTCTGCATATAAGTTAAATAAGCAGGGTGACAATATACAGCCTTGACATACTCCTTTTCCTATTTGGAACCAGTCTGTTTTTCCATGTCCAATTCTAACTATTGCTTCCTGACTTGCATACAGATTTCTCCAGTGGCAGGTCAGGTGGTGTGGTATTCCCATCTCTTTGAGAATTTTCCACAGTTTATTGTGATCCACACAGTCAAAGACTTTGGCATAGTCAATAAAGCAGAAATAGACGTTTTTCTGGAATTCTCTTGCTTTTTCCATGATCCAGCGGATGTTGGCCATTTGATCTCTGGTTCCTCTGCCATTTCTAAAACCAACTTGAACATCAGGAAGTTCACATGTCACATATTGTTGAAGCCTGGCTTGGAGAATTTTGAGCATTACTTTACTAGCATGTGAGATGAGTGCAATTGTGCAGTAGTTTGAACATTCTTTGACATTGCCTTTCTTTGGAACTGGAATGAAAACTGACCTTTTTCAGGCCTGAGGCCACTGCTGAGTTTTCCAAATTTGCTGGTATAGTGAGTGCAGCTCTTTCACAGCATCATCTTTCAGGATTTGAAATAGCTCCACTGAAGTTTCATCACCTTCACTAGCTTTGTTTGTAGCGATGTCTTCCAAGGCCCACTTGACTTCACATTCCAGGATGTCTGGCTCATGGACACAGCCATTCCTTTACATATAGGGCTGTGACTGCTTCCCTACTATAAAGGAAACATTGAGCAGTTACAACTGAAACCATATGGCCAGCAAAACCTAAAATATTTATTATTTGGCCTTTTACAGGAAGACTTTTTTCCACTGGTATAATATATTAAAGGATTTCAGGGGAGAAAGAGAGACCGGATTCTGCTCGATTAATCAGGGGAAACCTCAAGGAGAAAGTGCATCTGAGCAGTAACTGCATCTGATTTGAAAGTGCATTTGAGTAGTTAGGAATAAATAGACAGGGCAGGACCTGAAGAGCTGTGTTTAGGGAAGAAAGAATTCTAGTATGTACAAAGTCTTGGGAATGGGAAAAGCAGAGGGTGTGACTGCAGATCTCAGTGTCAAAACAAACAAACCAGGCAACTGACCAGAATGCCAATGTGACAGCATCCTTTAAACTTCCCTTTGAATAAGAAAGATAAATGATCTGACACAATGAAACCCCATTCCTAACTCTGGGAAGATAAAACAGCTGAATTACACATATATCTGTGAGCAACAAAAAAGCACAGGCGTAACACTGGAGTGAGAACTTGGGACCCAGTATTCTCAAAGTTGGGTAGTGACACTGCCCCTAAGGGAGTATTGGGGTATGTGTGTTTTGGGCTGTCACAATAACTGGAGAATATCTGTTGACATTTACTGCCCAGGTGCCAGAGATGTTAAAAGCAACTGTAATGAAAAACAGAGGACTGTAATTCTGGGCAAGATCATTTTTTTTTTCTAAGTATCAATAGCACTCCCACTAACAATTTAAGGCTAGGACTCTGCTATGGTGCAGAAAGTCCATGGGCTGAGGAATAAAAAGACTGGATGAAGGGAATGCCACTCACATGGATACCGATGCTGATGCTTGGCTGAAAGGCTTTTATTTTTCCCCTCCAATTTCAAGGAAAGCGAAAATGCCAGATAATGCACAAATTCAAAGGAAGCCTATGTTTTATGTGATAATTACAGTGCCCATGAAAGACAAGATTTGGGTAGGGATAAAGGTCTATGGCTACCATTTACCCATGATCACTGTGCACAGTGGCTAGATCGCTGGCCTTAAAATCAGAAAAACCTTGGTATGATTTCACTTTTGTCTTTTCTGAGCTGAGTAACCATTAGTCAATTATTTAAATATTCTTACCCTTATTTCCCTGGCCTGTAAAATGGGTATGGTGAAGGATTGTTAAAAAGATTGACTGAGATAAACTTTGGGACAAGCTTAGCACAATATTTGGGCCCTATAGTGGTGCCTAGTAAATGTGTTTCCTCTTTCTCTGCTTTGATGACCACATATGGGCTTTTTTTTTTTCCTGCCAAAAGAATGCTGTTACAGGCTGATTGGCAAAATTAGATGGGAATCAATCTTAGCCAAGCATGACAATTGGTGTAAGGCAGTGTTTCCTTATCCTAGTACTATTAACTTTAGCTAACTTAGTACTATCAATTTTGGGCTCGACAATTTTTTGTTGTGAGGCTGTCTTGTGCATTGGGGGATTTTTAGAAGCATCCCTGGCATATACCCTCCTCTAGGGGAGCAAAATTGTGCATGGTTGAAAACCATTGGTCAGGGTGAGTGAAATGAGTTATAGTTGTTTTGAATGAAAGGAGAAACATGGATTGCTTTTTTTTTTTTTTTCTAAATCAAAATTTTGACTACAGATCTCAAAACTCTGTGGCCTGTAAATACCACAACATACCACATTTTCATTCCATGCCAGCCACTGTACTTGGTCCTGGGGACAAGTCGTGGTTGCTGTACTTCAGGTGAAGATAACCTGCTTTGCAGAGTCTAAGATCATGGCTTCTGATTCTACGACTTCATGGCAAATAGAAGGGGAAAAGTGGAAGCAGTGACGGATATTCTTTTCTTGGTTTCTAAAATGTGGATGGTAACTAAAGCCATGAACTTAGAAGATGTTTGATTCTTAGAAGGAAAACTATGACAAAGCTAGACAGTGTATTAAAAAGCAAAGACATCGCTTTCCCTACAAAGGTCCATGTAATTGAAGCTATGGTCTTTCCAGTAGTCATGTACAAATGCGAAAATTGGGTGATAAAGAAGGAAGAATACCACAGAATTGATGCTTTCGAACTATGGTGCTGGAGAAGACTCTCGAGAGTCCACTGGACAGCAAGGAGATCAAACCAGCCAATCCTGAAGGAAATCAGTCCTGAATATTCACAGGAAGGACTGATGCTAAAGCTGAAGCCCCTTAACTTTGGCCATCTGATACAAAGAGCCAATTCATTGAAAAAGACCCTGATGCTGAGAAAGATTGACAGCAAGAGGAGAAGGGGATGACAGAGAATGAGATGGTTGGACGTCATCACCAAGTCAATGGATGTGAACCTGGGCAAACTCTGGGGGATAGTGAGAGACAGGGAGGCCTGGAAAATTGCACTCCATGGGGTCGCAAAGTATTGGACATGACTTAGCAATTAAACATTTCCTTTCTTTGGAATTGGAATGAAAACTTACCTTTTCCAGTCCTGTGGCCACTGCTAAGTTTTCCAAATTTGCTGGCATATTGAGTGAAGCACTTTCACAGCATCATCTTTCAGGATTTGAAATAGCTCCACTGGAATTCCATCACCTCCACTAGCTTTGTTTGTAGTGATGCTTTCTAAGACCCACTTGACTTCACATTCCAGGATGTCTGGCTCTAGATGAGTGATCACACCACCGTGATTATCTTGGTCATGAAGATCTTTTTTGTATAATTCTTCTGTGTATTCTTGCCATCTCTTCTTAATACCTTCTGCTTCTGTTAGGTCCAGACCATTTCTGTCCTTTATCGAGCCCACCTTTGCATGAAATGTTCCCCTGATATCTCTAATTTTCTTGAAGAGATCTCTAGGCTTTCCCATTCTGTTCTTTTCCTCTATCTCTTTGAATTGCTCACTGAAGTCTTTCTTATCTCTTCTTGCTATTCTTTGGGAACTCTGCATTCGGATGCTTATATCTTTCCTTTTCTCCTTTGCTTTTTGCCTCTCTTCTTTTCACAGCTATTTGTAAGGCCTCCCCAGACAGCCATTTGGCTTTTTGCATTTCTTTTCCATGGGGATGGTCTTGATCCCTATCTCCTGTACAATGTTACGAACCTCATTCCATACTTTATCAGGCATTCTGTCTATCAGATCTAGGCCCTTAAATCTATTTCTCACTTCCACTGTATAGTCATAAGAGATTTGATTCAGGTCATATCTGAATGGTCTAGCAGTTTTCCCTACTTTCAATTTAACTCTGAATTTGGTAATAAGGAGTTTATGATCTGAGCCACAGTCAGCTCCTGGTCTTGTTTTTGTTGACTGTATAGAGCTTCTCCATCTTTGGCTGCATAGAATATAATCAATCTGATTTTGGTGGTGACCATCTGGTGATGGTCGGCTTCAGCAATACGTGAACCATGAACTCTCTGATGTTCAAGCTGGATTTAGAAAAGGCAGAGGAACCAGAAATCAAATTGCCAACATCTTCTGGATCATGGAAAAAGCAAGATAGTTCCAGAAAACATCTATTTCTGCTTTATTGACTATGCCAAAACCTCTGACTGTGTGGATCACAATAAACTGTGGAAAATTCTGAGAGAGATGGGCATACCAGACCACCTGACCTCCCTCTTGAGAAATCTGTATGCAGGTCAGGAACCGACAGTTAGAGCTGGACACGGAACAACAGACTAGTTCCAAATAGGAAAAGGAGTACGTCAAGACTGTATATTGTCACCCTGCTTATTTAACTTCTATGCAGAGTAT
Source organism: Ovis aries (assembly GCF_016772045.2). Lineage (NCBI taxonomy): Eukaryota > Metazoa > Chordata > Mammalia > Artiodactyla > Bovidae > Ovis > Ovis aries. The sequence goes on along the minus strand of NC_056064.1, from coordinate 483,613 downwards.
ATCATGAGAAACGCTGGACTGGAAGAAACACAAGCTGGAATCAAGATTGCCGGGAGAAATATCAATAACCTCAGATATGCAGATGACACCACCCTTATGGCAGAGAATGAAGAGGAACTAAAAAGCCTCTTGATGAAAGTGAAAGAGGAGAGTGAAAAAGTTGGCTTAAAGCTCAACATTCAGAAAACGAAGATCATGGCATCTGGTCCCATCACTTCATGGGAAATAGATGGGGAAACAGTGGGAACAGTGCCAGAGTTTATTTTCTGGGGCTCCAAAATCACTGCAGATGGTGATTGCAGCCATGAAATTAAAAGACGCTTACTCTTTGGAAGAAAATTTATGACCAACCTAGATAGTATATTCAAAAGCAGAGACATTACTTTGCCAACTAAGTTAAGTCTAGTCAAGGCTATGGTTTTTCCTGTGGTCATGTATGGATGTGAGAGTTGGACTGTGAAGAAGGCTGAGCACTGAAGAATTGATGCTTTTGAACTGTGGTGTTGGAGAAGACTCTTGAGAGTCCCTTAGACTGCAAGGAGATCCAACCAGTCCATTCTGAAGATGAACCCTGGGATTTCTTTGGAAGTAATGATGCTAAAGCTGAAACTCCAGTACTTTGTCCACCTCATGAGAAAAGTTGACTCATTGGAAAAGACTTTGATGCTGGGAGTGATTGGGGGCAGGAGGAGAAGGGGACAACCAAGGATGAGATGGCTGAATGGCATCACTGACTCAATGAACGTGAGTCTGAGTGAACTCCGGAAGATGGTGATGAACAGGGAGGCCTGCTGTGCTGCGATTTTGGGGTCACAAAGTGTCGGACACGACTGAGCGACTGAACTGAGCTAGCAACTAAACAACAGGAAAGAAAGTTCTTCAAACTCTGACCACCAAGCAGCTATTCATTTTTCAGGTAAAGCCTGTCACTATGTCTCAGGAAAACATTTCGTTGGGCATCCTAACCAATAAGATGAGAGAGTATGTAGATTTATGGTCATGTTTATCTGAAAGGGAATGGCTATTCACTCCAATATTCTTTCCTGCTCCTTGAGTAAGTGTGAAAGGGAATGGTGCAATAAATTTATTTAAGAGAATTATAGAAACTTAGTGGATTCTTCTTCAAACTACTGAAAGGCTTAACTTCCACCCTGACCCACCCAAGGCCATGTTCTCTATGAGAAAGTTCCAGAACTTTGGCATTGGAAGCTGAAGATTGTCTTCTTAATACCAATAATCAAAAGTAAAGAAATATAAAAACAGAACACGACTTTGATGAAGGCAGGGAGAAGAAATCTAAGGTTTAGAAAAGGCTGCTTTGTGCCAAGTGCTTGATGCATACACCATCTTATTATATTTAATTCAAACAAAAATTCCGTGGGCCAATCATTTCTAAACTTGTCTGCTAATAAGAACTATCATATATGCTTATTACAAATCCATGTTTGAGTTCTACCCTAAGACCTTCTATCTGACTTTCTGGGTGAAAAGGAAAATGTGCATTTTTAACTATTACCTCAGGAGTTTTTAACAGTAAACTGTAATTTATCATCCCTAGTTTTAGATGTGGAAACTGGGTATTGCCTGAATTCTAATTCTAAATCCTTCCTGCGGCTTCACACTGCTTGCTTAGAAATGACAGGTCCAATTTAAACAGAGAAAGTGTTGTTGTTAGTCCCTCAGTGCTGTCCAACTCTTTGCTACTCCATGGACTGAAACATGCCAGGCTTTCATGTCCATTTTCTAGAACTTGCTCAAACTCATGCCCATTGAATCAGTGATGCCATTCAACCATCTCATCCTCTGTTGTTCCCATCTCCTCTTGCTTTTAATCTTTCCCAACATCAGAGTCTTTTTCAATGAGTCAGCTCTTTGTATGAGGTGGCCAAGTATTGGAGCTTCAGCTTCAGCATCAGTTCCTTCAGTGAATGTTCAGGGTTGATTTCCTTGAGGATTGACTGGTTTGATCTCCTTGCTGTCCAAGGGACTCTCAAGAGTCTTCTCCAGCACCATAGGTTGAAGGCATCAATTCTCCAGTGCTCAGCCTTCTTTATGGTCCAGCTCTCACAATTGAACAAGACTACTGGAAAAACCATATCTTTGACTATACGGACCTTGGGCCTTCCCCTTTTGGCTCAGCTGGTAAAGAATCCACCCACAATGCAGGACACCTGGATTCAATCCCTGGGTTTAGAAGATCCACTGGAAAAGGTAATGGCTACCCACTCCAATATTCTGGCCTGGAGAATTCCATGGACTTTCACTTTCATGCGGACCATGGTTGCCAGGGTAATGTGTCTGCTTTGTAATATGCTGTCTAGGTTTCTCATAGCTTTTCTTACAAGAAGCAAGTACATTTTAATTTCATGGCTGCAGTCACCATCTACAGTGATTTTGGAGCTCAAGAAAATAGTCTGTCACTCTTTCTTTTGTTTCCCCTTCTATTTTCCAGGAAGTGATGGGACCAGATGCCATGATCTTAGTTTTTAAAATGTTGAGTTTTAAGCCAGCTTTTTCACTCTCCTCTTTCACTTTCATCAAAAGGCTCCTTAGTTCCTCTTTGCTTTCTTCTATAAGTGTAGTGTCATCTGCATACACGAAGTTATTGTATTTCTCCCCGTAATCTTGATTCCAGCTTGTGCTTCATCCAGCCTGGCATTTTGCATGATGTAGTCTGTATATAAGTTAAATAAGCAGGGTGACAATATACAGCCTTGATGTATTCCTTTCCCGATTTGGAACCAGTCCATTGTTTCTTGTCTGATTCTAACTGTTGCTTCTTGACCTGCATACAGGTTTCTCAAGAGGCAGGTGAGATGGGTCTTGTATTTCTATCTCTTTAAGAATTTTACACAATTCATTGTGATCTACACAAAGGCTTTAGTGTAGTCAATGAAGCAGAAGTAAATACTTTTCTGAAATCCCCTTGCTTTTTTTATGATCCAACGTATGTTGGCAATTTGATCTCTGGTTCCTCTGCATTTTGTAGATGCAGCTTGAACATCTGGGCCTTCTCAGTTCATGTACTGTTGAAGCCTAGCTTGGATAATTTTGAGTGCTATTTTGCTAGCATTACTTTATTCAAAGAAGACAGCCTTGAAATTTGTTACTGCTTTGCATATCAGCTCCTTAGAGCTTTGAGATCCCATGTGGTGGATAAGACAGCACCTGTGACTCCTAGGACTGAAACTCCAACCTTGCACATTATTTATTCTGTGACCTTGGCAAGTTACTAAAGTTCTTCCGGTCACAGGTTTTTGTTTTTTGTTTTGTTTTTTCCATTTGTAAAAAGGTAATAAAAAATAATACTTGCTCCAACTGCTTCTGGATTCATTGTGTAGACTGAACAAGATAATGTATAAGAAAGAGTTTTGCAAATGGCAAACTCTGTGAGGCCTTAACATTACAGAGTTCTGATTAGATTGATTCCCAGTTATCCACAAAACCAGTTTTTATTTGGGCAAATCTTTTGTAAAGATTGAACTTTCCTTTTCATCTTTGAGTCACTTTCCATTGTCTAGTCAGTGTGAGAAAAAGAAATTCATACTTCAGTTCAGTCACTCAGTCGTATCCAACTCTTTATGACCTTATGGACTGCAGCACTCCCGGCTTCCCTGTCCATCACCAACTCCTGGAGCTTATTCAAACTAATTTACATTGAGTCAGTGATGCCATTCAATCACTTCTCCTCTGGCCTTCAATCTTTTCCAGCATCAAGGTCTGTTCCAATGAGTCAGTGCTTCGCATTAGGTGGAGTATTGGAGTTTCAGCTTCACCATAAGTATTGGAGTTTCAGCTTCACCATAAGTCCTTCCAATGAATATTCAGGGCTGACTTCCTTTAGGATGGACTGGTTGGATCTCTGGGCAGTCCAAGGGACTGTCAAGAGTCTTCTCCAAAACCGCAGTTCCAAAGCACCAATGCTTCGGCACTTAGCTTTCTTTATAGTCCAGCTCTCACATCCATACATGACTACTGGAAAAACCATAGCTTTGACTAGACAGAGCTTTGTTGGCAAAGTAATGCCTCTGCTTTTTAATATGTTGTCTAGGTTGGTCATAGGTTTTCTTCCAAGGAGCAAGAGTCTTTTAATTTCATGGCTGCAGCCACCATCCTAAGGGATTTTGGAGCCCCCCACTCCCGACCTCCAAAATAAATTCTCTCACTGGTTCCATTTTTTCCTCATATATTTGCCATGAAATGATGGGACCAAATGCCATCATCTTAGTTTTCTGAATGTTGAGTTTTAAGCCTACTTTTTCACTCTCCTCTTTCACATATGTCAAGAGGCTCTTTAGTTGTTCTCTGCTTTCTGTCATAAGGGTGGTATCATCTGCACACCTGAGGTTATTGATATTTCTCTCAGAAATCTTGATTAAAGCTTGTTACTAACAGATACAAGAAACATGAATAGCATTCCCACTGAAGCCTGTTACTCAACATAAGAGACCCGGGGTAGCCATTTGCTGCAACATGGATAGGCCTAGAGATTGTCATACTGAGTGAAATAAGTTAGATAGAGAAAGACAAATATCATGTTGAATATGGAAAAATACTACAAATGAATTTATCTACAAAACAAAAATAGAGTCACAGATGTATAAAACAAATTTATGCTTACCAGGGCTTAAGGGGGAGTGAAGGGGAAACTTGGGAAGTCAGGATTGACATATACACAATAGATAGTTATTTACTGTGTAGCACAGGGATCTCTACTTGGTACTCTGTAGTGGACAATATGGGAAAATAATCTAAAAGAAGAGGGGATATATGTATATGCATAGCTGATTCACTTTGTTGTACACTTGAAACCAACACAACATTGTAAATCAACTATATGCCAATTTAAAAAATAATAGGGTCGGCCACCCTCCAATGCCATCTGTGCCTAGTATTGAATATTAACCAAGTTTAGGAAGAATAGTTGAGTGTTGTCTGCATGCTCTAGTGGATGAGGCTGTCAATGCACCTTCAGACATGTAGACTTTCATCCATCCTCTTTCAGGCAGAATCATGCCGCCCCCGCCTGGCCACCCCCCCCCCCACCCCGCCCAGAGACGTCCCTGTCTGATCTCTGAAATCTGATCTGTTACTCTACATAGAAAAAAGGACTTGGCAGATGTGATTAAATTAAGGATCCTGAGATGGAGAGATTATCTTGGATTGTCCCAGTTAACTCATTTATCACAAAGGTTTTTGCAAGTGAAAGAGGGAAGGAGGGGAATAGAGGAGATGTGCTATTGGGGGCACAAAGTATAGTGATCCAGTGTGAGAAAGACTCAACAGACCACTGCTGGCTTTGAAGATGAATCCTTCCTTAGAGCCTCCAGAGAGAACACAGCAGTATCAATGTCTGAATTTTAGGCCAGGGAAGTTCATTTTAGACTTCTGATCTCCAGAATGGTAGATAATACATGTATGTTATTTAGAAGCACAAAGTTTGTGGTCATGTGTTACAGCAGCCATAGGAAACCAATGCATGCTCTCTCTGAGTTGGCAGGTTAGTGCAGGTTGGTCTTGAGCATTGCACAGCATCTACAGTCCTGCAGGATGTTAATGTCAGCTTCCCTCCCAAGTCACTGTGATCACCCAAAACATACCCATATATGCCCAAATGCTTCATGGCATTGGCCCAGTTGAGAACAGCAACTTATACAGCTGAGGCATCTGGGGAGGAAAGGTGCATGTGGGAGCCGACTTTGGAAAAGTGGAATTAAAAGCATATACACTTAAAGCTCAATAATTTTTGTTAGCATTATTGGTACAGCAGTCTACTGGAAACTCCTTCATGCTTCTATGACCTCTGCACAGCAAGGCACACCACTTGGTTGAGAGTACTGCTTTTTAAGTGTTTGTGAAGAAAATAAACAAGCTATTTCATTAATTATTTCTCAGGCCTCCAAGAAGTTTTTATTGTGCCTTAAAATATTAAAAAGTATAAGCCAGAAATAGTTAAATAAAATCTCATTAAAAGGAGCAGAGGAAGAGATGTCCTGGTGCCTCTGGTGGGAGGGAAGAAGGATAGGGTTTGAGATCCGGTTTCTGAGCACCACTTTTGGGCTTGTATTCCTGACTGCAAAAGTTAGACAGGCAACTGCCACTTAAATTTCCTTGTAGGTCTTATGTGAGGATCAGTGTTGAATCATAGGATATGTCAGTAGGGACATATTGTTTATCAGCTATGGTGTATGAAGACTCAAATGCTGGAAATGCAAATATATGTTTGATGTCCAGAAATGTCCCTTAAAATTATGTGAGAGATGGTTGGAAAATGAACCTAGCTTAATAAGAAATAGCCAGAGGCATTCTGGTGTGAGTGGTTTACACAACAGGGGAAGGAGAGGGTGGGATGAACTGAGAGTAGTATTGATATGTATACACTACATGCATGTGTGCTAAGTTCCTTCTGTCTTGTCCAACTTTTTGTGACCCTAGGAACTGTAGCCCACCAGTCTCCTCTGTCTGTGGAATTCTCCAGGGAAGAATACTGGAGTGGGTTGTCATGCCCTCCTTTAGGGGATCTTCTCAACTCAGGGATAAAACTGGTATCTCTTACATCTCCTGCATTGACAGGCAGGTTCTTTACCATTGAGCCTCCTGGGAAACCCATATATATACTACCACGTGCAAAATAGATAACTAGTGGGAAAGTGCTGTATAGCACAAAGAGCTCAGCTTAGTGCTCTGTGATGACCTAAAGAGAAGGGATGGAGTCGGGGAGGGAGAGTGGCTCGAGAGGGACGAAATGTATGTATACATATAGCTGATTCACATGGTTGTACAGCAGAAACTAACACAGAGATGTAAAGCAATTATACCCCCACTTTAAAAAAAAATGATAGATTGAAAAAAAGAAAAAAAGAATATTAATATTTTTGAAGGCTATGGATGCCAGGGAGGATGGCATGAAGAATCAGAGTTGAAGCCTGTGAACTGTTAGAGACATTCTGAGTGTCGGTACATGCCAGGAAGGAAGCCCAGAATGAGGTGGGTTAAGGGAGGGCTTCAGAGAAAGCAATGACACCCCACTCCAGTACTCTTGCCTGAAAAATCCCATGGATGGAGGAGCCTGGTAGGCTGCAGTCCATGGGGTAGCTAAGAGTAAGATATAACTGAACGACTTCACTTTCACATTTCACTTTCATGCAGTGAAGAAGGAAATGGCAACTCACTCCAGTGTTCATGCCTGGAGAATCCCAGGCACAGGGGAGCCTGGTGGGCTGCCATTTATGGGATCACACAGAGTCAGATACGACTAAAGTGACTTAGCAGCAGCAGCAGCAGCAGCAGCAGCAGCAGTAGCAGAGGAGGGCCTGGGTGTCACTGTGTTTTCCAGAAAACGAACCAACCCATGTCTAATGTGTTTCTTCCTGCCTCTACAAAGTTGCCTTTGTGTTACTGATGCTAATGAGTAACATAATGGCTCTGCTAGGAGAATTTTAAAACTGCAAATGACAGCTTTTGCAGGCACAGCAAATCACCAAATCTTATAATCAAACACAGAGGCCCAGATCATTGAAGGACTTGGCATTTTGGGTGATAAAATGCAGTTTAACGTGGACATATGTGGAATAATATGTCTTTGAACAAACAATCAAAAGTAGAAACATCTGCTAAATGAATTGTTTTGCATTACACTGACCAGGGAATAGAAATGGACCTGAGCAGCAGCCAAAGAGATAACAGAGAGGAAGGCTGGAGAAGCCAGTCTCCTTTGCTGAAAAAAAAAAAAAGCCTCAGAAAAGTCAGAGGGAGAATAATGATCAGATTAATGGCTGCCTTGCAGGTACCCTATGCTCCACAAAGACAAATGACAAATGAAAATTGCCTGCTGGCCATTCTATGAGTTAAGTCTTGGCTGCTGCTTCTCATGCTCTTTCACCAGCTCCTTTGGTCAATCTCTAAACATTGATGTGCCCCATGCTTTGGTGCCACCTGAGGGCTTGGACCTTGATTTTATACAGTCTCACTACCTTTGCAAAGAATCTCAATCAGTTCCCTGACTTTAAGTATCATCTATAATCTGTTGACATTTAAAATTAAATATTTAATTAGCCTTTCTAGCCTTTCTCTGAAGCTCTAGGTCAGTGGGTCTCAAAGTTATCTAAATACTGGAATCACCTGATGGTGATATTTTAAAAAATCTCAACATTCAGACCATACCCTTGACCAATTAGTCAGAATTTTTGGGGGTGGAACCTTGGCATCAATGAGTTCAATGTGCAGGTGATTCCAATGTTCAACTAAGTTTGAAAACCTCTGCTTTAGACTTCTTTACTCAATTCAGTTCAGTTCAGTCATTCAGTCATGTCAGACTCTTAGCAACGCCATTGACTGCAGCATGCCAGGCCTCTCTGTCCATCACCAACTCCTGGAGCCTACTCAAACTCATGTCCATCACATCAGTGATCCCATCCAACTATCTCATCCTTTGTCATCCCCCTCTCCTCCCACCTTCAATCTTTCTCAGCATCAGGGTCTTTTCCAATGAGTCCAATCTTCACATCAGGTGGCCAAAGTACTGGAGTTTCAGTTTCAACATCAGTTCTTCCAATGAATATTCAGGACTGATTTCCTTTAAGATTGATTATAATATAATTGGTGTCTCAAACTTAACAGGGTCAAACACAATTATATCCCCACTTTATGCCTGGTTCTGTCCAGGCCTCCCTATCCACTAAACTTTATTATTCTTGCTCTTTTACTCTTTCTCTGAGTATCTATATCTAAGCTACCAGTAAATTCTTCAAATCTAACTTGAAAATAACAACAGCCTCCGACAATCTAGCCTAAACTGGATCATTTAATATTTGCTTATTTTTTTAAATATTTATTTATTTATTTTTGGCTGTGCTGGATCTTCATTGCTGCATGTGGGCTTTCTCTAGTTTCGGCAAGCTGGGGCCACTCTCAAGTCATGATGTGTGGGCTTCTCATTGTGGTGGCTTTTCTTGTTGTGAAGCACATGCTTTAGACTGCAGGTTCACTAGCTATGGTATCTGCAGCATGTGGGAACTTCCTGGACCAAGGATCAAAGTCTTTGTCCCCTGCATTGGCAGGCAGACTCTTAATCACCTGACCACCAGGTTCTGTCTGCTTATATTTGGCTTCTCCCTCATCTATTCTCCTTTTGATATCCAAAGTGGTCCTACAGTTAAAACAAGGCCATGTCATACTCTGCTTAGAATCCTCTGATAGCTTCCATTACATATATAATAAAATCCAAGCTAATTATCCTGAATTTTGAAGCCCTCCATGACCTTTTGCATCTCATCTTTATAATTTCATTTTATATAATTCCCCTCTTATCCATGAGGCCTAGATATTCTGACCTCAAACATCAAGTTCATTCCCATGTTTGGAATCTTGCACCAACTGTTTCATCCACACAGAGTGTAATTTTTTTTTTTATCTTCACGTGGTTCATGCAGTCTCATGATTTTCAGAGGCTGAGCTCTATGGCCTATACCAGTGGATTTCAGACCCTTGTCCAGTGTCTATTTAAATTTTATTCTGAGGATTAAATGTGTCAAATGTCCTACACAACCTAGACATCCCATTCCTTTCTGAACTTATTGTGGAGCCCTATCCCAAGGTCACAAGTGCAAGGCCTTGCACCAAGGCCACAGAAGCAGAGCCTAGAACAAGTTGTGAAAAGTCACCCTGATCATCACCAACAGGGTTTTTGACCTCAAATTAGGCAAAAATGTCCAAACCAGTAGTCACCCTAAAGCACTCTAACATAATAGCAACTTTCAGCAGCAATTTCCTTTGACTTGAGGCTATAAAAATTGACTGCTAACCCATGAAAAGCATCAAGTCTCCCTGGTCTGTCAGGTGGTCAGTACACTGTGTACAGGGCACATTCATTATCTCTACTCTTTATTTTTAATAAAATAAGTCACTCCCTTGTGAAATTCTCTATGTCTGGAAAGCCTTTTCCAACAAGCACTCAGACTGTCACGACACTTAATTCTACGATATCCTTCCATTGCACACTCATCTCCAGCTTCATTGACCTCCTGGCTATTCCTCAAACTCATCAGGCAAGCACCTAATTCAGAGACTTGCACCAGCTCTTCCCTTTGCTCAAAACATGTCTCACTCAGATACCCAGTGTCTCACCTCTTCAAATGTTGGCTTGCATGTTTACTCCTTCATGAGGTCTATCTTTACTACACTAATTAGTTCTGCACCCTCTTCCACCCACTCCTGAGACCATTCGCTTTGCTTTTTATGGCTGATGTGTCCCTAACAACTAGAAGAGACCCTGGCATATAGTACTTATGCTTAGTCACTCAGTCATGTCCAACTCTTTGTAACCCCATGGATTGTAGCTCACCAGGCTCCTCTCTCCATAGAGATTCTCCAGGCAAGAATACTGGAATAGATTGCCACACCCTCATCCAGGGGATCTTCCCAACCCAGGGATCAAACCCAGGTCTCCTGTATTACAGTCAGATTCCTTACCATCTGAGCTACTATGGAGGGCCACTACAAATATCTATTGAATGAAAGAATGAATAAGTAAATAAATGAATATACTCAAGAATGATATCTTTCAGTGACTGCAGTGAAATTAGCTATTATTGATGCATACTTCACTTCTCCAGTTTTTTTCATTCTGGGATTAGGAACAATTCAAATGCTCCAACTTTACTACTGACACCCTTGCATATCAGCAGGACCTCAGCTCCCTCTCCTGACACTCATATCTTCTGTAGTCACTTATGAGACCCTAAAGGGGTCACGACTGAGTGACTGAACTGAACTGAACTGAACTGAAAGGGGTCCCTTCAGAAGAAAATGACAATCCACTTCTGTATTCCTGCCTGGAAAATCCCATGGACGGAGAAGCCTGGTGGGCCCCAGTCCATGGGGTCATGAAGAGTCGGACACAGCTGAGTGACTAACACAACAACATAAAGTGGTCCCCATTACCAGTCTGCTCCTATTCTCCAGCTCCAGAGTTTCAGTGGTTCCAGATACTTGAAGTCATGAGGAGCCCTCCAGGATATACTGCTTCCCTGCCACCCTCCTGACCCAGCAGGCCCTGCTGCTGCTTTCTCATTGCCCAGCACAGTATCTATTGCTACTGATCTTCTGTCATGACTCTGACTACTATTGCTTTGTTCTCCCCAGAAAGGAAGAAAATGTTCCTCTCCTCTACTCTCTGTTGCCAAGGCTCACCTGGACCCTGAAGCAAAACAACTTGTGCTCTAAGCCTTTCAAGACTATGTGACAAATTGTGTGTCCTTTTCAGTTTTACTTAGGACTTAGAACAAACATATGACAGATGTGAACTTGTTCCCCATTGTCACCTTTCCTCTGGTCTTTGCTCCAAGCTTCGTTTGAACCAACCTCGTCCCTCTTCCTTCAGAGATGTGGGCAGCTCCCACGGCCTCAATTCATGTGAGTACCTGTCTGCCAGCAGGTATCCTCTGACCTCACACCCGTCCTTCACTTAGCTTTAACCAAGACATCTCTCCCAAGCATTGAAAACAAAACTAGCCTTCATTAAAAATGAAAATAGCCTTATAAAAGAATCCAAAGTGTTACATTACAATATGTTGATAAACTGCCGTCCCATCTGACGGTACAGTTCTGCATGAAAAGGTCAGGTTCCCAGCCCAACATACGGCCTATGGCAACAGGGTGTCACTGATCTTTTAAAAATGAATTCTATTAAATGATAAATCATTCCCAGTTATGTGTACAGCAGGTTCATCTCCTCATAGAAATCCATCTATTCACTTACAAGTTATTTTAGCAGTATTTATAGGTTGGTGGTTGCAGGGTAAAGAGATGTGACTAGTATTAGTATTATTTCCAATCACTTGCATTTATCTAGTGCTTTGTGCTTTTTAATGCTTCCATAGTTGTTCCCTCATATGATTTCTGCAATATTTCTAAGAGGTAGATGTTAGAGTTGAGGGCAATGAAACCCAGGAGTTCATGCAAAGTGAAACCCTTCTTTCCTTGCCAGGTTTCAGAGCCAGTTTACGTCAAGTCTGTGGTTAGAAACCAGACCTTTGGATGATGGACCTGTTAGGTGATTGATGCTGAGGAGAGAACCAGACAAGGAACACCAGCTCTGTCCCCTAACCACCAGGGTCTTGCTGGGGAAACTGGCAAAGATCTCTGCACAGGGAGTGCTCTTAGCTGAATTGCTGTGGTGGCCTCTAACAGGTACCCTCCTTGTATCCTACCCTTGCTTCCATCTGTTCTCAATGCAGCAGAAAAGTGAGCATTTTCAGTCCTCTTCCAGACTATGTGACTGCTACTCTCAGAACCATCCCACACCTTCCTACCCAAGTCCATGTGAGAGTATAAACCCTGGCAATGGCCAACAGGGCAGTGCCATGATCTGACCCCATGGTCACTTCTGGTTGCTCATACTCCTGTCACATTGGCCTCCTTGGTTTTCCTCAAATGTGGCATACTCCAAGATAAGGCCTCCACCACATCTGCTTCCTGCCTGGCATAGTCATCTCCCATCTCTGCTTGGCTCACCTCGTGCCTTCAAGTTTTGCTTATGTCTCACCTTCTCCAAGCTGCCTGCTCTACTTTCTTTAGACCTGCCTTTCCTGCCCACCCACCTTCTTCCTTCTTCATCCTTCTCATCACACTTTATATATTACTTTTCTCTGTAGCACCTACCATCTTTCAATATACTACATGTATTAGCTTCCCCAGGCTGTTATAACAAATTACCACAAACTAAAAACAACAAAAATTTATCACAGCAATATATTTTTTTAAAAAATGAGATCTGTGTTATAAAGTAAAGGAAATAAAAGCAAAAATAAACAAATGGGACCTAATTATACTTAAAAGATTTTGTACAGCACTGGAAACCATTGACAAAACAAAAAGGCCATCTACTGAAAGGGAGAAAATATTTGCAAGAGATATGACTAATAAGGGATTAATATCCAACATATATAAACAGCTCACACAACTCAACATCAAAAACAAAAACAACCTGATTAAACAATGGCAGATGAACTGAGTAGACATTTTTCCAAAGAGGAAATGCATATGCAAAGATGCTCAACATCACCAATCATCAATTCAGTTCAGTTTCTAAGATGTGTTTGACTCTTTGCAACTCCATGGACTGCAGCTAATAATTAGGCAAATGCAAATCAAAATCACAATGAGATATCACTTCACACCAACTAGAATGGTTATCATCAAACAGGACAGAAATAACAAATGTTGGTTGTGGAGAAAGGGAACACTCGACATTGTTGGGAATGTAAATTGGTGCAGGCACTGTGGAAAACAGCATGGCGGTTTCTCAAAAAACTGAAAACAGAGCTACCATATGGTCCAGCAATTCCACTTCTGGGTGTACATGAAAAAAATAAAATAATACTAATGGGAAAAGATACATAGATCCCAAAGATGATAGCAGCGTTTTTTTACAATTGCCAAGATATGAGAGTAGCCTAAATGTCCATCAACAGAAGAACGGATAAAGAAAAAAAAAAAAAAATATATATATATATATATATATATATATATATATATATATATATGCACATACATACCACAATGGAACACTACTCAGCCATTGAAAAAGTAAAGTTTTGCCATTTGCAGTAACATGGATGGATTTGGAGGGCATTATGCTGAGTAAAATAAGTTCAAAAGAGAAAGACAAAAACTATGATATCACTTATAAGGGGAACCAAAAAAGTACAACAAACTACTGAATATAACAAAAATAAAGCAGACACAGATATAGAGAAAAAGAAAGTGGTTACCACTAGTGGGGAGAAGGAAGGAGGAAGGCAAGGAGGAGTAGGGGTAGGAGATTAATGGTACAAACTATTAGGTGTATAATCTAGTCAAGGCTGTTTTTTCCAGTAGTCATGTAGAACTACTGGAGAGTTGGACTATAAAGAAAGCTGAGCACTGAAGAATTGATGCTTTTGAACTATGGCATTGGAGAAGACTCTTCAGGGTTCTTTGGACTGCAAGGAGATCGAACCAGTCTATCCTAAACACCCAGATCAGTCCTGGGTGTTCATTGGAAGGACTGATGTTGAAGATGAAACTCCAATACTTTGGCCGCCTGATGTGAAAAGCAGAGTCATTTGAAAAGATCCTGATGCTGGGAAAGATTGAGGGTAGGAGGAGAAGGGGGTGACAGAGGATGAGATGGTTGGATGGCATTACCAACTCAATGGACATGGGTTTTGATAACCTCCGGGAGTTGGTGATGGACAGGGAGGCCTGGCGTACCGTGGTTCATGGGGTCGCAGAGTCGGACATGACTGAACGACTGAACTGAACTGAAGCTATCAGTATATGTTGTACAACAAGAGAAATATAGCCAATATTTTTGTTGTTGTTGTTCATTCGCTCAGTCATGTCCGACTCTGTGACCCTATGGTCTGCAGCATGACAGGCTTCCCTGTCCTTCACTGTCTTCTGGCGTTTGCTCAAACTCACATCATTTCAGTCAATAATTTCATCCAACCTTCTTATCCTCTGTCACCCTCTTCTCCAACCATCAATCTTTCTCTGCATTAGGGTCTTTCCCAATGAGTCAGCTCTCTGCATCAGGTGGCCAATATATTTGAGCTTCAGCTTCAGCATCAGTCGTTCCAATGAATATTCAGGGTTGATTTCTTTTAGGATTGACTTGTTTGATCTCTTTGCTGCCCAAGGAACTCTCAGGAGTCTTCTCCACCACCACAGTTTGAAAGCATCAATTCTTCAGTATTCAGCTTTTCTTATGGTCCAACTCTCACATCTGTACATAACTACTGGAAAAACTATACTTTTGACCGTAAGGATCTTTGTAGGTAAGCTGATGGCTACAAAGTGATGCCTTTTCTTTATAATAGAATGTCTAGTATTCTCATAACTTTCTTTCATGGCTGCAGCAATTGTTCATAGTGATTTTGGAGCCCAAGAAAATAAAGCCTGTCACTGTTTCCATTCTCCCCCCCCCCCCATCTATTTGCAGGAAGTGATGGCACTATTACAATACTTTGTAATAACTATAAATGGAGTATAACCTTTTAAAATTGTGAATCACTGTATTGTACTCTTGTAACATGTATAATATTGTACATCAACTATCCTTCACAGTTCCGGAGACTAGAAGTCCAAACTTACGTGTGGGCAGGGTTGACTCCTTTTGGTGTCTTTCAGGAAGATTCTGACCCATGCTTCTCTCCTAGTTTCTGAAGAAAGCAAGCGATATTTGGCAATACTTGGGTTGTGGCAGCATAATTCCAGTCTCTGCCTCTATCTTCATGTGGCTATTTTTTGTTTGCATGTGTCAAATTTTCCCTCTTCTTATGACACTAGTCCTTAGATGAAGGCCCATCCTGATGATATCACTTTAGCTAGAATGATTAAATCTGCTGAGATCTTGTTTCCAAATAAGGTCATATTCACAGGTACTGGGAGTTAGATCTTGAACATAACCTTTTGGAAGCCACAATCCAAGCCATAATAATAATTTAATTTTTATATGTTTCTTGTTTATTGTCTGTTTCCCTAAGCTCTTGTTTATTGCCTACTTTCCCTAAGTAAAGATTGGGACCTTAGTTATGTGCACTGGTTGAATCCCAAGATACTTAACAAACGTCAACTTCCTTCCCTCAAGTTCTTAATTTTTAAAATATTATTTTTAACCCTAAATGGAATTTTCATAATAACTAATTATCAGGAATCTATCCATATATGGAAACTGACCAAGAAAGGTAATTTCACAGTAATTTTTCTAACGTATTGCCAGAAGAATCTTACTTTGACAAATTGGACATTTTATCAAAGTTTCTAGTTTATATTCAAATTTTACTTACTAGAGGCTGCCAAAACTTGCTGAAGTCTGTATGAAGGGAGATAAAGTTTTTAGATGCATTACCTCCATTCAGAACCCTTCATTCTGCAGAGCTTGCAGTCACAGTTCCCTTCCCCAACCACCTGTCCTGCCTTAGATTTTTCCTCAGCTTATTTCCTCCTTCAGATGTCCTTTCTCAGAACTTAGTAATCAGTCTAGTGAATCAGGCTCCTATCACCCAAGAGCTAGAGGGATACTGGTAATGATTAATTCATTCACATCATAATATATTCCTTGAACACCTGCTATGTATCAGGCATTATGAGTTTCCCTTTCTATCACCTTAAAATCTCATAGCACACTGTTAGGTGGACATTATGGCCTTGTAGTACAGACAAGGGCACAGAGGCAGAGAGAGGAATCATTGTGATGACTCACCTGGTAGTTGGTAGATACACTTTCAAACCAAGATTCTCACTTAGGTTTACTGCCTTGAAACCCAGCTCCTTATCATTCAATTTGAAGAGGAGAAATGTAGATCTTACTCTGCCTCTTTTATATCACTCTCACCCTTTTTGGGGGGGCACACTAAATAGCATATAGAGGGATGGTGACTGTTCTTATTCTCAAGCTGGTTAATAACTTTTTACTAGTCTGGCATTCTCTGTGTTACAGGGCACCTATCCCTCCATGGACATATTATATTCGCATGCAGGTAGACTAGGTGCTGTGTTCTGGTGGTTTCTACTTGTGCCCCCAGAGCCCCTCTCCATCCTTCTACACTCTACCTGGGGAGCCCAACTTGTGCACTGCACCAATTTGAATCTCACATGCCCTCTAGCTATCTTGGGGTTCCATTAATGGCAGCCCTGGAAAAAAAATCAGAGGGAAGAGGTCAAGGAGATCAGGTCTTTATGCCCCTGTTTCCTGCCCTGTGAAGTTATCTTGAGCTGGCTGTGTCCCAAAGGTACACTGTTTCTTTCAGGGCTGCCAGACTTACAAGAATATCTCTCTTTCCAGCTTCTGGTAACTTCTCCCCCTCTTTGTCCCTTTGTGCCTCCAAGCAATCCCTGGGTTAGTGTATTATTCCAGGAGGCCACCTCATATTCATGTCTTTATAAACGGTCTTTTTGTAAAATACATTCCTTAAATAATCTAATTTTGAGTGCTCTGTGTATATCTTATTGGGAATTTCCTGTGTACAAATTACTATGTCCATTTGGTAGAAGATGAGGTGGAGATTTATGTAGAGAAAGCAGCTGACTAAAAGCTGGAATGAGGTCTCCAGTTTAGTGCTCTGAGGACAAAGAAGAAAGTCCAATTGGTCTGAGATACACCTCTGGTAGGATACCCTGTATCTAATAGATCAATTAATGTTGGCTGATGATAAGTTGTGAAGTATGAGTCCCACTAAAGGAAAATGACTTCTCTTTCAACTGTTGTGGCACCCGGGGGAGTTACCATGTGTCCAAGGCCAGGGGTGGCAGCCGGGAGGAGCCACGCCACCAGGGGCGGTGGCAGGGAGGAGCCACCCCACACCACACCCAAGGAGTGGTGGCTGGCTGAGCACTGGAGGGCCTAGAGGAGCTATCCCACGTTGAAGGTCAGGAAGGGTGGTGGTGAGGAGATACCCCTCATCCAAAATAAGGAGCAGTAGCTGCACTTTACTGGAGCAGCCATGAAGAGATATCCCATGCCCAATGTAAGAGAAACCCAAGTAAGATGGTAGGTGTTGCAAGAGGGCATCAGAGGGCAGACACACTGAAACCATACTCACAGAAAACTAGTCAATCTAATCACACTAGGACCACAGCCTTGTCTAAGTCAATGAAACTAAGCCATGCCCGCGGGGCAACCCAAGACGGGCCGGTCATGGTGGAGAGGTCTGACAGATGTGGTCCACTGGAGAACGGAATGGAAAACCACTTCAGTATTCTTGCCTTGAGAACCTCATGAACAGTATGAAAAGACAAAATGATAGGATACTGAAAGAGGAACTCCCCAGGTCAGTAGGTGCCCAATATGCTACTGGAGACCAGTGGAGAAATAACTCCAGAAAGAATGAAGGGATGGAGCCAAAGCAAAAACAATACCTGGCTGTGGATGTGACTGGTGATAGAAGCAAGGTCTGATGCTATAAAGAGCAATATTGCATGGAAACCTGGAATGTCAGGTCCATGAATCAAGGCAAATTGGAAGTGGTCAAACAAGAGATGGCATGAGTGAACGTCAACACTCTAGGAATCAGCAAACTGAAAGGGACTGGAATGGGTGAATTTAACTCAGATGGCCATTATATCTACTACTGCAGGCAGGAATCCTTCAGAAGAAATGGAGTAGCCATCATGGTCAGGAAAAGAGTCTGAAATGCAGTACTTGGATGCAATCTCAAAAACGACAGAATGATCTCTGTTTCCAAGGCAAACCATTCAATATCACCATAATCCAAGTCTATGCTCCAACCAGTAATGCTGAAGAAGCTGAAGTTGACTGGTTCTATGAAGACCTACTAGACCTTTTAGAACTAACAACCAGAAAAGATGTCCTTTTCATTATAAGCGAATGGAATGCAAAAGTAGGAAGTCAAGAAACACCTGATGTAACAGGCAAATTTGGCCTTGGAATGCGGAATGAAGCAGGGCAAATACTAATAGAGTTTTGCCAAGAAAATAAACTGGTCATAGCAAACACTCTCTTCCAACAACACGAGAAGACTCTACACATGGACATCACCAGATGGTCAATACTAAAATCAGATTGATTATATTCTTTGCAGCCAAAGATGGAGAAGCTCTATACAGTCAACAAAAACAAGACCAGGAGCTGACTGTGGCTCAGATCATGAACTCCTTATTACGAAATTCAGACTCAAATTGAAGAAAGTAGGCAAAACCGCTAGACCATTCAGGTATGACCTAAATCAAATCCCTTATGATTATACAGTGGAAGTGAGAAATAGATTTAAGGGCCTAGATTTGATAGAGTGCCTGATGAACTATGGACAGAGTTTCGTGACATTGTTCAGGAGACAGGGATCAAGAACATCCCCATGGAAAAGAAAGACAAAAAAGCAAAATGGCTGCCTGGGGAGGCCTTACAAAGAGCTGTGAAGAGAAGAGAAGTGAAAAGCAAATAAGAAAAGGAAAGATGTAAGCATCTGAATGCGGAGTTCCAAAGAATAGCAAGAAGAGATAAGAAAGATTTCTTCAGTGATCAATGCAAATAAATAGAGGAAAAAAAAACAGAGTGGGAAAGACTAGAGATCTCTTCAAGAAAATCAGAGATACCAAGGGAACATATCATGCAAAGATAGGCTCGATAAAGGACAGAAATGGCCTGGACCTAACAGAAGCAGAAGATATTAAGGAGATGCGGCAATAATACACAGAAGAACTGTACAAAAAAGATCTTCACGACCCAGATAATCACGATGGTGTGGTCACTCATCTAGAGCCAGACATCCTGGAATGTGAAGTCAAGTGGGCCTTAAAAAACATCACTACGAACAAAGCTAGAGGAGATGATGGAATTCCAGTGGAGCTATTTCAAATCCTGAAAGATGATGCTGTGAAAGTGCTGCACTCAATGTGCCAGCAAATTTGTAAAACTCAGCAGTGGCCACAGGACTGGGAAATGTCAGTTTTCATTCCAATCCCAAAGAAAGGCAATGCCAAAGAATGCTCAAGCTACCACACAACTGCACTTATCTCACATGCTAATAAAGTAATGCTCAAAATTCCCCAAGCCAGGCTTCCGCAATACATGAATCGTGAACTTCTTGATGTTCAAGCTGGTTTTAGAAAAGGTAGAGGAACCAGAGATTAGATTGCCAACATCTGCTGGATCATCAAAACAGCAAGAGAGTCCCAGAAAAATATCTATTTCTGCTTGATTGACTATGCTAAAGCCTTTTACTGTGTGGATCACAATAAACTATGGAAAATTCTGAAAGAGATGGGAATACCAGACCACCTGACCTCCCTCTTGAGAAACCTGTATGCAAGTCAAGAAGCAACAGTTAGAACTAGACATGGAACCACAGACTGGTTCCAAATAGAAGAAGGAGTACGTCAAGGCTGTATATTGTCACCCTACTTATTTAAGTTATATGCAGAGTACATCATGAGAAATGCTGGACTGGAAAAAACACATGCTAGAATCAAGATTTCCGGGAGAAATATCAGTTTCCTCAGATATGCAGATGACAACACTCTTATGGCAGAAAGTGAAGAGGAACTAAAAAGCTTGTTGATGAAAGTGAAAGAGGAGAGTGAAAATGTTGGCTTAAAGCTCAACGTTCAGAACATAAAGATCATGGCATCTGGTCCCATCACTTCATGGCAAATAGATGAGGAAACAGAGGAAACAGTGTCAAACTTTATTTTTTGGGCTCCAAAGTCACCGCAGGTGGTGACTGCAGCCATGAAATTAAAAGACGCTTACTCCTTGGAAGAAAAGTTATGACCAACCTAGATAGCATATTCAAAAGCAGAGATATTACTTTGCTGACTAAGGTCTGTCTAGTCAAGGCTATGGTTTTTCCAGTAGTCTTGTATGGATGTAAGAGTTGGACTGTGAAGAAGGCTGAGCGCCGAAGAATTGATGCTTTTGAACTGTGGTGTTGGAGAAGACTCTTGAGAGTCCCTTGGACTGCCAGGAGATCCAACCAGTCCATTCTGAAGGAGATCATCCCTGGGATTTCTTTGGAAGGAATGATGCTGAAGCTAAGCTCCAGTACTTTGGCCACTTTATGTGAAGAGTTGACTCATTGGAAAAGACTCTGGTGCTGGGAGGGATTGAGGGCAGGAGAAGGGGACAACAGAGAATGAGATGGCTGGATGGCATCACTGACTCGATGGACGTGAGTCTGAGTGAACTCCAGGAGTTGGTGATGGACAGGGAGGCCTGGCGTATTGCGATTCATGGGGTCGCAAAGTGTCGGACATGACTGAGCGAATGAACTGAATTGATGGGTGTTTGGAGTGTCAAAGATCATCCTTCTTTCTAAAGCCATTCATGCAACCTTCTATGCTTCCATCCATCCATTTTCCTCTCTGTTAATTCATCCAACATAATCTGAGCACTTACTCTGGTCAAACATGGAAGATATAATACTAAATATGGCACAATTAATGGTCAACTAAAACAATGGTTAGAAACTCAAGAGTCTAGGTCAGAAAATCTTGGTTTGAGTGCTCATTCTGTGATTTAATTGGCCATGTGGTCTTGGGCAAGTCACTTCTCTCTAGGCCAATTTTTTCATCCATAAAATAATGTAGCTGAACTACCAATGTGAGATCTTTTCCAGGTCAGACATGGTAAGATTCTACATCCAGATGAATTAATGTAAAATAAGCTCATCACAGAAATGCAAATACTGCAATAATATAGTAAATAGTCTCCTCTGTACACTTACTCCCTCCAATCTGCCTCCTATAGTGTAGGCAGAGTGAGAGAGAGTGGGCCCTTCCTTAGAAAATCTATCTTGTTTTTCTTTTAATTTGTCCTCTGAGGAGGGATTCCTATTCTTCTCAGGCTAAAAAATCAACATGCTTAAGAAGGCCTTTATGACCTTTTCTAACATTTAGTTTTACAGCAAGTCTTGATTTCCTTTCTTTGCCCCTTAAACTCTTAGTCCTCTTGTAATAAGGCCTCTGTGAACCACTTGTCTTTTTCCCATCCTCTCCCCAGGAAGAATCAATCATTTTTCAGTGAAAAGTTTACCCATCATTCTTCCAGGATACTTTCTCTTATCTCTCAAGTGAGCCTGGCTCGTATGTTGTATACATACATGTGTTAGTTGTTCAGTCTTGTGCAACTCTTTGCAAACCCATGGACTGTAGCCCACCAGGCTTCTCTATACATGGAGTTCTCCAGGCAAGAATACTTGAGTGGGTTGCCATTCCTTCTCCAGTGTTTTCTCTCCTTAGAGCACAAACTTTACTCTTATCCTAACCCTTAATAAAGAGGTCTTTTGATTTCATCTTTAGCTCCCCTACTAGTGTCTCAGTCTCATGAGAGCCTAAACACTGGTTGGGAGCATGAGTCTGGAAGTTGGACAGGGGTTGTTGAAGTAGTCATGGTTCCAGCACTGGGGCAGTCACTTTGCTCTAAGTTTCAATTTCTTCCTCTATGAAAACTATGGTATGTTTATTACTGGGTTGTTGGAAGAGGAAAATGAAGTTATGAAGGCTAAGAGCTTAATACAGAGTCCAGAATGTATTTGGTGCTCCATACATAGAAGTGTTATCAATGAGGTTAATTTTCCATTTGTTGTGCTTTTGTGCTCATGCTTATGGGTCCATTTGGTCTGCATTTGACTCCTGAGTGAATCTGTTTGCCAGAAGAGAACTCTCATTGGAACTGAGAGTCCCAAACCTCAGTTCCAATGAGAGTTGTATTGAGAGTCAGAGAGGACTGACTCCTCTCCTTTCTCTGTAGCAAATTCCATCACCACCAGAGTTGGCTCTCCTTTAAAAATGTATCCAGAGTCCAACTGATTCATCTATGCTTCTGCTGTTAATACTCAGTTCTAAGCTGCCAGCAGTTCTCACCAGATGATTGCAGTGGTCTCCTAACTGGTCTTCCTGACTCTGCCTTTACCCTCTAGTCTTTTCTTGGTACAATAGTCAGAACAAGCATGCTAAAATCTAAATTGAATCATGCCACTCCTCTGCTGGAAAACATCTTTAGTGCTCATCGCACTTAAAATGAATACCATATTCTGCCCTTCAAAACCTTCATGATCTTTTCCAATCTGGATTCCTTTTATTTCTTTCTCTTCTCTGGCAGGTATGGCTAAAACTTCCAAAATTATGTTGAATAGTACTGGTGAGAGTGGGCACCCTTGTCTTGTTCCTGACTTTAAGGGAAATGCTTTCAATTTTTCAACATTGAGGATAATGTTTGCTGTGGCTTTATCACATATGTTTTTTTTTTTTTTTTTTATTAGGTTGAGGTATGTTCCTTCTATGTCTGCTTTCTGGAAGGTTTTATCACCAATGGATGTTGAATTTTGTCAAAGGCTTTTTCTGCATCTATTGAAATAATCATATGAGTTTTATCTTTCAATTTGTTAAAGTGGTGTATCACGTTGATTGATTTGCAAATATTGAAGAATCCTTGCATCCCTGGGATAAAGCCCACTTGGTCATGGTGTATGATCTTTTTAATATGTTGTTGGATTCTGATTGCTTGAATTTTGTTAAGGATTTTTGCATCTATGTTCATCAGTGATATTGGCCTGCAGTTTTCTTTTTTATGTGGAATCTTTGTCAGGTTTTGGTATTAGGGTGATGGTGGCCTCATAGAAAGAGTTTGGAAGTTTACCTTCCTCTGCAGTTTTCTGGAAGAGTTTGAGTAGGATTGGTGTAAGC
Organism: Ovis aries; assembly: GCF_016772045.2. NCBI lineage: Eukaryota > Metazoa > Chordata > Mammalia > Artiodactyla > Bovidae > Ovis > Ovis aries. The sequence continues at coordinate 460,429 of NC_056064.1, read as the reverse complement.
TCATCGCTAAATTTTTGGTAGAATTCAGCTGTGAAGCCGTCTGGTCCTGGGCTTTTGTTTGCTGGAAGATTTCTACAGTTTTGATTTCCATGCTTGTGATGGGTCTGTTAAGATGTTCTATTTCTTCCTGGTTCAGTTTTGGAGAGTTGTACTTTTCTAAGAATTTGTCCATTTCTTCCAAGTTGTCCATTTTATTGGCATATAATTGCTGATAGTACTCTTCTTATGATCCTTTGTATTTCTGTGTTCTCTGTTGTGATTTCTCCATTTTCATTTCTAATTTTGTTGGTTTGATTCTTGTCCCTTTGTTTTTTGAAGAGCCTTGCTATTGGTTTGTCTATTTTATTTACCTTTTCTAAGAATCAACTTTTAGCTTTGTTGATTTTAGCTATGTTCTCCTTTGTTTCTTCTGCCCTAATTTTTATTATTTCTTTCCTTCTACTAACCCTGGGGTGCTTCATTTCTTCCTTTTCTAGTTGCTTTAGGTGTAGAGTTAGGAAATTTATTTGATTTTTCTTCTGTTTCTTGAGGCAGGCTTGTATTGCTATGAACCTTTCCCTTGGCAGAGAAGGCAATGGCAACCCACTCCAGTACTCTTGCCTGGAAAATCCCATGGACTGAGGAGTCTGGTAGGCTGTGGATCACGGAGTCACTAAGAGTTGGGCATTACTGAGTGACTTCACTTTCATTTTCCACTTCCATGCACTAGAGATGGCAATGGCAACCCACTCCAGTGTTCTTGCTTGGAGAATCCCAGGGACGGGGGAGCCTGGTGGGCTGCTGTCTATGGAGTCACACAGAGTCAGACACGCCTGAAGTGACTTAGCAGCAACAGCAGCAACAGCAATTCCCCTTAGCACTGTTTCTACTGAATACCACAGGGTTTTGGCTATTGTGTTTTCATTTTCAACGTCTCTATGCATATTTTGATTTCTTTTTTGATTTATTCTGTGATTTATTGGTTATTCAGAAGTGTGCTGTTTAGCCTGCATATGTTTGTATTTTAAATAGTTTTTTTTTCCTGTAATTGACATCTAATCTTACCACACTGTGATCAGAAAACATGCTTCAGATGATTTCTTTTTCTTTTCTTTTTTTGAATTTACAAAAGTTAGATTTATGGCCCAGCATGTGATCTATCCTGGAGAAGGTTCCGTGTGCACTTGAGAAAAACATGAAATTCATTGTTTTGTGGTGAAATGCCCTATAGATACCAATTAGGTCTAACTAGTCCATTGCATCATTTAAAGCTTGTGTTTCCTTGCTAATTTTCTGTTTAGTTGATCTATGTATAGGTGTGAGTGGGGTATTCAAGTCTCCCACTATTGTTGTGTTATTGTTAACTTCCCCTTTCATACTTGTTGGCATTTGCCTTACATATTGCAGTGTTCCTATGTTGGGTGCATATATATTTATAATTGTTATATATTCTACTTGGATTGACCCTTTGATCATTGTGTAGTGTCCTTCTTTGTCTCTTTTCACAGCCTTTTTTTCAAAGTCTATTTCATCTGATATGAGTATTGCTATTAATTCTTTCTTTTGGTCTCCATTTGCATGAAATGACTTTTTCCAGCCTTGCACTTTCAGTCTGTATGTGGCCCTAGGTTTGAGATGGGTCTCTTGTAGCCAGCATGTATAGGGGTCTTGTTTTTGTATCCATTCAACCAATCTTTGTCTTTTGGTTGGGGCATTCAACAATTTACATTTAAGATTATTGATAAGTATGATCTTCTTGCCATTTAATTTGTTGTTTTGGGTTTGAGTTTATAAACCTTTTCTCAGTTTCCTGTCTAGAGACGATCCTTTAGCATCTGTTGAAGAGCTGATTTGTTGGTGCTAAATTCTCTGAGCTTTTGCTTGTCAATAAAACTTTTGATTTCTCCTTCATGTTTGAATGAGATCCTTGTTGGGTACAGTAACCTGGGTTGTAAGTTCTTCTCTTTCATCACTTTAAGTATGTCCTGCCATTTCTTTCTGGCTTGAAGAATTTCTGTTGAAAGATAAGCTGTTATCCTATGGGAATCCCTTTGTGAGTTACTTGCTGTTTTTCCCTTGTTGCTTTTAATATTTGCTATTTTGTTTGATCTTCTTTAATTTGATTAATATCCAGATTGAAAAAGAAGTAAAATTCTCATTGTTTGCAAATGACATGATCCTCTACATAGAAAACCCTAAAGAATCCACCAGAAAGTTACTAGAACTTTTCAATGAATATAGTAAAATTGCAGGATATAAAATTAACACTCAGAAATCTCTTGCATTCCTATACACTAACAATTAGAAAACAGAAAGAGAAATTAAGGAAACAATTTCATTCACCATTGCAACAAAAAGAATAAAATACTTAGGAATGAATCTACCTAATGAAATAAAATACCTATATATAGAAAAATATAAAACACTGATGAAAGAAATCAAAGACGACACAAATAGATGGAGAACTACGCCATGGTCATGGATCAGAAGAATCAATATAGTGAAAATGAGTATACTACTCAAAGCAATCTACAGATTCAATACAATCCCTATCAAGCAACCAACAGTATTTTTCAGAGAACTAGAACAAATAATTTCACCATTTGTATGGAAATTAAAAAAAAAAAAAACCTCTAATAGCCAAAGCAATCTTGAGAAAGAAGAATGGAACTGGAGGAATCAACCTGCCTGACTTCAGACTATACTACAAAGCTGCAGTCATCAAGACAGTATGGTACTGGCACAAAGACAGAAATATAAAGCAATGGGACAAAATAGAAAGCCCAGAGATAAATTCACACATCTATGGACACCTTATCTTTGATAAAGGAGGCAAGAATATACAATGGAAGAAAGACACTCTCTTTATCAAGTGGTGGTGGGAAAACTGGTCAACCATTTGTAAAAGAATGAAACTAGAACACTTTCTAACACCATACACAAAAATAAACTCAAAATGGATTAAATGTTTAAATGTAATGCCAGAAACTATAAAACTCTTAGAGGAAAACATAGGCAAAACACTCTCTGACTTAAATCACAGCAGGATCCTCTATGACCCACCTCCCTGAGCAATGAAAATAAAAGCAAAAATAAACAAATGGGACCTAATTAAACTTAAAAACTTTTTCACAACGAAGGAAACTTTAATCCAGGTGAAAAGACAGCCTTCAGACTGGGAGAAAAATATAGCAAACGAAGTAACTGCCAAAGAATTAATCTCAAAAATATACAAGCAGCACATGCAGCTCAATACCAGAAAAGTAAATGACCCAATCAAAAAATGGGCCAAAGAGCAAAACAGACATTTCTCTACAGAAAACATACAGATAGCTAATAAGCACATGAAAAGATGTTTCATCACTCATTATCAGAGAAATGCAAATCAAAACCACAATGAGGTACCATTTTATGCCAGTCAGAATGGCTGCAATCCAATAGTCTACAAGCAATAAATTCTGGAGAGGATGTGGAGAAAAAGGAACCCTCTTACACTGTTGGTGGGAATGCAAATTAGTATGGCACTATGGAGAACAGTGTGGAGATTCCTTAAAAAAAAACTGAAAATAGAACTGTCTTATGACCCACCAATCCCACTGCTGGGCATACACACCGAGGAAATCAGAATTGAAAGAGACACCTGTACCCCAATATTCATTGCAGCACTGTTTACAATTGCTAGGACACGGAAGCAACCTAGATGCTCACTGACAGGTGAATGGATAAGAAAGCTGTGGTACATATACACAATGGAATATTGCTCAGCTGTTGAAAAGAATACATTTGAATCAGTTCTAATGGGCGAATGAAACTGCAGCCTTTTATACAGAGTGAAGTAAGTGAAAAAGAAAAATATCAATACAGTGTTTTAATGCATATATACAAAACTTAGAAAGATGGCAATTATGACCTTATATGTGAGGCAGCAAAATAGACACAGAAGTAAGAAACAGACTTTTGGACTCTGTGGGAGAAGGTGAGGGTGAGATAATTTGAGAGGATAGCATTGAATCATGTATATTGCCATATGTGAAATAGATCGCCAGGTAGGTTTGATGCAAGAGAGAGGGTACACAGGACCATTGCACTGGGATGACTCTGAGGGATCGGATAGGGAAGAGGTTGGGAGAGATGTTCAAGATGGGAGACACATGTACACCCCTGGCTGATTCATGTCAATGTATGGCAAAAATCACTACAATATTGTAATTAGCCTCCAATTTAAATAAATAATTAGTTTAAAAAATACTGATATTGGACGCCTATCTTCAGAGGTTCCACTTAATTGATCTAAAGATGGGGCATAAAACAATTCTAATGTCTAGCCAGGGTTGCAATCCATATATCTACACCAGAAAAAACATGCAGTAGAGTATTATGTGCAAAAGTCCTGAGATAGGGAAAAGCTTGGAGTGTTCCCAAAGAAGAAAAAAAGGAGGCTGTGTCTGGAGGGAGGGACAGAATTGTAGAAAGAAGCAGGCCAGGGTGAATTGCTGAGCTTGTCTTAGCTCTAGACCTGCACCCTGTAGTGAAGTGAAAGTTGCCCAGATGAGTCCAACCTTTTGTGACTCTATCGACTATACAGTCCATGGAATTCTTCAGGCCAGAATAGTGGGACAGGTAGACTTTTCCTTCCCCAGATCTTCCCAACCCAGGGATTGAATTCTGGTCTCCCACATTGCAGATGGATTCTTTACTAGCTAAACCACAAGAGAAGCCCCTGTACCACTTAAGTCCATTTAAAAAAAAAAAAAGAAGAAGAAGAAAGAAAAGGCTCCTGTCTACCTATAGATGAGAACATTGTCTTAGAGGCAGTCAGGGACCCAGTGTGAATGGTAGGGAGAAAACCTCCCATATTTTACTTCTTCAGTGTCATCTCATAGCAAGCTAATCTTAACTAAAAAAAATTCTCTGGTGATAAGCTGGTGGTTTTCTGGGGTGATAAATCTATGACAGATTTCCAAATTTTGTTAAAATTGCCAGTTTCTCACAAACAGCACAGAGATTACTTTCCAGAGAAAGAAGTTCAATAATTAAAGTGAGTCAGCATGGAAGAACTGGAGGGTGGTTTTATCTAGTTTTACACATATTTTCTTAGCAGAAAAATGCAATATTCATAATACATTGTTTTGTGCTGAACAGAAGTTAACTAGAACAGAATTGTCTCAGGACAAACCAATAACAATTTGATAAAAATAAAATCTTTTTGAAGGCAATAGGAAACCTAGGTTTCAAAAGTTGAAGTTGAAAAATGGTCTTAGGATCACATCTCAGGTGCCTGCAGTTTGAGGGCACTCCCCAGAGCTGTTCTGACACACCTCTCCCCTCAGTTTGATGGAACTCTAAAGGGAAGATAAACAAAATTCCTGTGCTCTCTGAATGCCTAAGTTCAGAAGTCTGGCCTCCATCCTCACAATCAGTAGAAAGACCCCATCAATGTTGGGAAGCTATTATTCTAAGAATTAGGTTTACATTTGCCTGGGGTCATACTACAGGAGGTGGGAGGTTGGGGTGACTTTATTGATTTTTCTAAGAAAAGAAGTGTTAAAAGAAGAAAATCACTTTCTATGGGTGGCAAGTGTTCCAGTAAAGCATCCTCCACTGAGTTTAATGAAGAATGAAATCTGCCAAACTTGAAAATACCTTGGATAGAAGCCCAAGTCCTGGCGGATGTTTGCAAGAGTATCCTCTCTGTGCTTGCTGCACAATCTTCTTGGGGCTGACTTTTCAGCTTCAAAGGAAACAGAAATTGGCTTCATTCTGTCCCCCTAATTTTATACAATTTGTGTTAGATTATGCCAAGGATCCACACAGTCAAAGGCTTTGGCATAATCAATAAAGCAGAAATAGATGTTTTTCTAAAATTTCTTCGTTTTTCAATGATCCAGTAGATGTTGTCAATTTGATCCCTGGGTTCCTCTGCCTTTTCTAAAACCAGCTTGAACATCTGGAAGTTCACGGTTCACGTACTGTTGAAGCCTGGCTTGGAGAATTTTGAGCATTACTTTACTAGCATGTGAGATGAGTGTAATTGTGCAGTAATTTGAGCATTCTTAGGCATTGCCTATTTTTGGGATTGGAATGAAAACTGACCTTTTCCAGTCCTGTGGCCACTGCTAAGTTTTCCAAATTTGCTGGCATATTGAGTGCAGTGCTTTCACAGCATCATCTTTCAGGATTTGAAATGGCTCCACTGGAATGCCATCATCTCCACTAGCGTTGTTTGCAGTGATGTTTTCTAATGCCCACTTGACTTCACATTCCAGGATGTCTGGCTCTAGGTGAGTGATCACACCACCGTGATTATCTGGGTCATGAAGATCTTTTTTGTACAGTTCTTCTGTGTATTCTTGCCGCATCTCTTTAATATCTTCTACTTCTGTTAGGTCCATAGAATTTCTGTCCTTTATTGTGCCTATCTTTGCATGATATTTTCCCTTTGTATCTCTAATTTTCTTAAAGTGATCTCTAGTCTTTCCCATTCTGTTATTTTCTTCTATTTGCCTCATTTTTCATTGAGGAAGGCTTTCTTATCTCTCCCTGCTATTCTTTGGAACTCTGAATTCAGATGCTTATATCTTTCCTTTTCTCCTTTGCTTTTCACTTCTCTTCTTTTCACAGCTATTTGAAAGGCCTCCTCAGACAGCCATTTTGCTTTTTTGCATTTCTTCCCCATGGGGGTGGTCTTGATCCTTGTCTCTTGTACAATGTCATGAACCTTCATCCATAGTTCATCAGGCACTCTATCTATCAGATCTAGGCCCTTAAATCTATTTTTCACTTCCACTGTATAATCATAAGGGATTTGATTTAGGTCACACCTGAATGGTCTAGTGGTTTTCCCCACTTTCTTCAATTTAAGTCAGAATTTGGCAATAAGGAGTTCATGCTCCCAGTCTTGTTTTTGCTGACTGTATAGAGCTTCTCCATCTTTGACTATGTGAATCACAATAAACTGTGGAAAATTCTGAAAGAGATGGGAATGCCAGACCACTTGATCTGCCTCTTGAGAAACCTATATGCAGGTCATGAAGCAACAGTTAGAACTGGACATGAAAAAACAGACTGGTTCCAAATAGGAAAAGGAGTACATCAAGGCTGTATACTGTCACCCTGCTTATTTAACTTATATGCAGAGTACATCATGAGAAACGCTGGGCTGGAAGAAGCACAAACTGGAATCAAGATTGTGGGGAGAAATATCAATAGCCTCAGATATGCAGATGACACCATCTTTATGGTGGAAAGTAAAAAGTGAAAGTGAATTCGCTCAGTCATGTCTGACTCTTTCCAACACCATGGACTGCAGCTTACCAGACTCCTCAGTCTGTAGAATTTTCCAAGCAAGAGTACTGGAGTGGGTTGGCATTTCCTTCTCCAGGGGATCTTCCCAACCCAGGGATCGAACCCGGGTCTCTCTCATTGCAGGCAGACGCTTTACCGTCTGAGCCACCAGGGAAGCAGAAAGTGAAGAGGAACTAAAAAGCCTCTTGATGAAAGTGAAAGAGGAGAGTGAAAAAGTTTGCTTAAAGCTCAACATTCAGAAAACTAAGATCATGTTATCTGGTCCCATCACTTCATGGGAAATAGAAGGGGAAACATTGGAAACAGTGACAGACTTTATTGTTGTGGGGCTCCAAAATCACTACAGATGGTGATTGCAGCCATGAAATTAAAAGACGCTTACTCCTCGGAAGGAAAGTTATGACCAACCTAGATAGTATATTAAAAAGCAGGCCCATCTAGTCAAGGCTATGGTTTTTCCAGTGGTCATGTATGGATGTGAGAATTTTACTGTAAAGAAAGCAGAGCGCCAAAGGATTGTTGCTTTTGAACTGTGGTGTTGGAGAGTCCCTTGGACTGCAAGGAGATCCAACCAGTCCATCCTAAAGGAGATCAGTCCTGGGTTTTCATTGGAAGGACTGATGCTGAAGCTGAAACTCTAATACTTTGGCCACCTCATGGGGATAGTTGACTCACTGGAAAAGACCCTGATGCTTGGAGGGATTGGGGGCAGGAGGAAAAGGGGACGACAGAGGATGAGATGGCTGGATGGCATCACCGACTCAATGGACATGAGTTTGAGTGAACCCTGGTAGTTGGTGATGGACAGGGAGGCCTGACATGCTGTGATTCATGGGGTCTCAAAGAGTTGGACACGACTGAGGGACTGAACTGAACTGAACTGTTCCAAGGATTGAACAACATTTTCCGTTTTAAATTTTTTTTGTTTATCAACAACAGTCCAGGAAAATTTTCAATTAGATTAGCAGAAAATACTGATTAGAATCAATCAACACCTCTAAAAGTTTAAATATTTAAGTTAATTAAATGGTTCCATAAAACTGAAACTAATTTTGTAAACAGAAATTGGAGTATATAGACTTATTCTCAGATTAAAACAATTAATTGTCTAACAAGATCAACATCAAACTCACCAAGGCTCTGTTGTTCATCAATTTTCATGTAGTTCACACTAGCTTTAAAATTATTATTCAAAAAAAAAAAACACAAAACATGTGACTCTTATCAGTAGATGTGATATTCTCCAAAAGAACTGATTTAGGCATCTAAATTTTTCACTCTGTGGGCGAGGGCGAGGGTGGGATGATTTGGGAGGATGGCATTGAAACATGTATAATATCATATGTGAAACAAATCGCCAGTCTAGGTTTGATGCATGATACAGGATGCTCGGGGCTGGTGCACTGAGATGACCCAGAAGGATGGTATGGGGAGGCAGGTGGGAGGGGGGTTCAGGATGGGGAACACGTGTGCATCCGTGACAGATTCATGTTGCTGTATGGCAAAATCAATACAATATTGTAAAGTAATTAGCCTCCAATTAAAATAAATAAATTTATATTTAAAAAAAAAAACAAAGAAAGGAACTCACACACACACACACACAAAAGAGCTGATTTAGAGATAGATTTTTGGGAAATTGGCAATGACCATGTGATTTTTAAACAGTCCTGAATGTTATAAGAGAACACTGTTTTCTTACCCTCAATACAAATAAAGCCATGCAAATGCAAATAGATTTTACTTATTTTGTTTAATTTTAGGAAAGGCTCCAATTTGAATGAGTGAAAAAATAGGGTATGTATTCTTTTCAAAGACCTGTCTTTCCAACTCCTCTGCTACAAAATAAAGTAAAGCTATCTATCTTTGGTTGTGTTCCCCTAGACAAGACCTGAGATGAGAAGTCTAGTTCAAGTAATTTATTGGGAATGTGTTCCCTAGACAAAGGGAGGAAGGAAAGCAAGACAGAGCTGGAACAAATATCTAAGCAAGGATGTCGACTCAGCTGGAGATTGCTTCACTCTGGGCCTTAGAGAAGTGCTACAGTGCGGGTAACACAACAGAAGGAGCTCCACCTGAAGCAGGGATCCATTATGCTCTTGCCCTATATACACCAGTCACTAGCTGTGGGCTTCCGCTGGGTATGGGTGAGAGTGTTGGGCATGGTCTCTTGCACACTAGCAGGAGGCAACTTCCCAGGAACAGGAAGCTCTCAGGTGAAATCAGACAGTCACAACCACTGGGGGATGTGCTCAGGGCTACTAGATAGGATTTGGACACTGAGACTGCTCTGCTGGACCAGGGAATTTCTGCCTCATAGAGAGTATTAGGTGATTTTAGATAAGGACAGGGTTGAAAGCTACCTTTGATGACAAGTTTATTCTAAAGTGGAAGCCACTCCAGGCTCTAGACACTGTGTTATTCACCTCTGAACATATGAGTCACTTAACAAATTTTTTTTTTAAATGAATGGTAAACAGCTCACTAATACTGTTAACTGTAGATGTAGCAGTTTCCATGTCCTTTCCAAATATTTTACAAATACTCATGGGGAACACAACAATAATACACTTCTTGAAGTTCACTATTATCAGAAAACATGGGTGAGAGCTCTAGTATAGCTTTTTATTAGGTATGTGGCTTTGGACCTCAGTTGTCCAATCTTTAAGTCAGGTACATAAATAAAATTTTGCAAGCCTCTAATGAAGATTAATAGAAATTGCACATACTAATACATAGCAATTTGGCATTTTCTCATAAAATGCTCTTCTTTGACAGACAGGCTAGAGTTAAGGAGTAGAGACACTTAAAGCTAAAGGATTAAAATGCTTTAATAATAATAATAATAATAAAGAATACTGTGTAACCTTAAAACCAATATAGTATTGTAAAGTAAAAAAAAAATAAAATTAATAAAAAAATTTCTTAGAAAAAACCTACACTGGAAGATTGCTGTAAATTGATAGGGACAATGGATTAATATTAATCTATAGAACACAATTTTAGAAATGAAGCTACTTCATAAAGCTAGGTTAGACCTAAAGTAAGTGTCTCATTGTTTTATTACTCAGCATAGTTTGAAGCTCAGGCCCTGAACTCCTCTTCACTAGAGAAATGGTGAGTTGCAGGCTGAACATGAGTTTCCCATGTGTTGACCACTTGTAGGGTCTCTGTGCACATATACATAATACCTACTACCCTCTTACATTATCTCGTGTTACTTTCTTGGTCTAAGTAAACCTGCGGGTCAAGGAATCTAGTCTTAGCATCTAGGCTTGAATGACAGCTAGGAACCATATACAGCATTTTTGTATTTTTTATGACCCTAATCTTTTCATGATGGTAAAAGGCTTTACCATCATCATTGTCCTCAGATGCTCCCCCTATCACCTGCCAGGAAGGCAGAAAGATAGCAAGAGGGCAGGTTAGGGAATGGTACTGCAGGCACTCTCTGCCTTGGTGTTATAGCTGTCTCTCTTGACCTCTACAGACTCTCCTTTTCTACCCCTGATGGACAACTGTTCATGGGTCCAGAACAGAAGGCCATTATAGAGATTCAGCCAAACTCTAAGTCACAGGTTGGATTTTTAATTATTTGGAACATGAACGTGTCAATTGTCCAACTGGGTGACTTCTACAGAATGTGTTCCTATTTTACAGTTCCAAAAGAATTCAGAACTGCTGTTCAGAATGACCTCTCACACAATTCGAATGGTTTGAACATTATTCCTCTTGTCATTGACTATGGACAGGACTAATGGTTAGACTTCAGGTATGGTCAGAAAGAGGAAGGAACATATGACTGGTTATTTCTTGACTTGGTCATGACCACAGTAAGGAAATAGAAACCTAAAGTGCAGGTATAAGAAGACAATTAAAATCATCCATTGACTGACCTCATCAAAGATGGGGACAGGGGGAGCATCTGAGGACAATGATGATGGTAAAGCCTTTTACCATCATGAAAAGATTAGGGTCATAAAGAATACAAAAATGCTGTATATGGTTCCTAGCTGTCATTCAAGCCTAGATGCTAAGACTAGATTCCTTGACCCATAGGTTTACTTAGACCAGGACAAAGAATAGAGTATGGGTAGTGAATATTTTTTTTGTTGTTGTTATTCTGCCCAGAATCTATCTATTCTCCCCACCTCTCTTAATAATAGCATCCTCCCTTTCCTTTGGAGAACTGCCCCTGTCTTATTGTATACAATAGGTGGGAAAATACCAGTCCTGCTTCATGACCTCACAAGTTAGGCTAGATTCAGTCTCCTAGGAATTTGAATTATAAGTGAAGTGAAATATGGCTGGAGCATGATTAAGATAAGACAATTTGATGGCAATGCTCAAAAAGACAAATTCTGAGATTCTTGGTGCTGACCTTATGTTCCTGACCATCTTGTTTCCTTTGATCATCATTTTTAAAAAGTTAATTTAATCCTTAAGTTTGCAGGGGTGGCTTTCTGCTGCTTATAACCAAGGAAAAATTAGTGCTTCAGTATAGATATCAGTAGCATACCAAAAGAGACAAATGTCAATCTCTCTCCATCTCAGCTCTTTCTGTATATACATGAACTTGTGCTGGTATAAGCACTGACAAGCTTCTCACACCTCCATGAAGTTTACTTCAGACTGTGTGTCAGTTTGAAAGGTAAAGTGTGATATTATGTTCTGTCATCCATTTCTGTCTCAAAGAGGCACAGTGGATTGAGTACAGATTTTGAAATCAAAAAACCTGGGTTTGACTGCCAATTCTATCATCTGTAATTTGTGCAACTCTGGACGTTATGCATCCTTTTACTTTCCCTACCTGTAAAAGTGGGACAATAACAGCTATCTTCTCATTGAGTGGTGTGATAGATAAATAAGGCAATCCTTATAAAGGACCAAGTATTGCCATTTTCGCTACAACAAATAATTCCCTTCTTCCCTTTTGAGCTCTCTGGGAAGTGGATTGGAATCTTCATCATCATTGTTATTTCACAGTGTTGAACCTTGTCAGGATATTAGATGAGGTCACATTCAGGTGAATGAACAGAAACTGTCTGTGGTTTCAAACACTGGAGATTTGATTGGAAAGGTGATACATACTCTCACTAAGATAATGCACTTAAGAGGTGATGGGAGAAGCTTAGTTTAGATGTAAGAAATAGTGTGCTCAGATGGAGAGAGTAAAAGGGGTCTACAGACATAAACATATTCAGAAAATATATTTCATCTCTATTTATGTGAGACAGTTTCGATTAGTAGCCTGACAAGAGAGTGGGCAAGTAGGAATGAGAATTAACAGATCCCTTTCTGCTCTTGATCCTGGCTATATAGCTGCTAATTATTCAGAGAATGGAAAAGCAGCATAGTCTATTAGCACAAGAACACTTCTCTCAAATTCTCACTATTTTAGAAGAGTTCTAGATTGTCAGTAATCATATTTCTTTTAGCTTTACATTATCTTATTATCAATTTGTCATAGGGAAAGGAACAAAATTAATAGGGTGGGGAAACAATTTAGGAAGACAGTTTCCAAGTAAGCTCCTCTGATAGCTCAGTTGGTAAAGAACCTGTCTGCAATGGAGGAGTTGCTGCTGCTGCTGCTGCTGCTGCTGCTGCTGCTGCTGCTGCTGCTGCTGCTGCTGCTGCTGCTGCTGCTAAGTCGCTTCAGTTGTGTCCGACTCTGTGCATCCCCATTGACGGAAGCCCACCAGGCTCTCCTGTCCACGGGATTCTTTAGGCAAGAACACTGGAGTAGGTTGCCATTTCCTTCTCCAATGAATTAAAGGAAAAGTGGAAGTGAAGCTGCTCAGTCGTGTCCAACTCTTAGCGACCCCATGGACTGCAGCCTACCAGGCTCCTCCATACATGGGATTTTCCAGGCAAGAGTACTGGAGTGGGTTGCCATTGCCTTCTCCAGCAATGCAGGAGACCGCAGTCCAATTCCTGGGTCAGGAAGGTCTGCTGGAGAAAGGATAGTATTCCTGGGCTCCCCTTGTGGTTCAGCTGGTAAAGAATCCTCCTGCAGTGTGGAAGACTTGTGTTTGATCCCTGGGTTGGGAAGACCCTCTGAAGAAGGGAAAGACTACCCACTCCAGTATTATGGCCTGGAAATCCATGGGGTTGCAACGAGTTGGACAGGACTGAGTGACTTTCACTTTCCAAGAAATTTCATTCAGAATTTTGTGTTATTATTTCTTGAATTAATAAATGCTATTCAAAACAATGTAAAAAATGGCTCTGCTTTATTTATCTTACTCCTCACCTGAGGACAGTCCCTTGGGCCACCTCACTCAGGGGTTTTCCCTCCAGATTTGATATAGCAAATGAGGTTTACACATGACAGTTCCTTGCATCATCTTCGGAGGAATTTGGTTGGAGTGGGGAGAGTCTGGAGCCTGAAGGTGATAAGATTAAGGAAATATTTTGAGGGAGAAGAAATGTACCTGGGTAAGAAACTATATCCAAAGAAAGGATGTCTAGAATATTCACAGTTCCATCTTTTGCATCAAAAAATCACACTTATTCAGAGGAAAAAAGGAGAGAAAAAGGAAAATACGCCAATGTTATTCCTTTGGGTCCTTTCTCCTTCTCTTCTCCCTCCAGGATTGAACCTTCACCAGTGAAAGTAACAGAGCTGTCCTTTCAGGTGATGTCAGTACCATGGTTTAAGTAATACCTTACCATTTGCTGAATGTATAAACTTGGGAACCTTATTTTCCCCCATTAGCTGCAATTCCTTCCATATTATTTGTAGAGGAGTATTTTAAGCATATGCTACCTCCCGCACTAAATTATAAGCCTCAATAAATGTTCAACTGAATATAAAATCTGTTCCTTTATACACCCTTCAGGATTGCTGCGGAAAAATTGCTTTTACCTTTGACAAAAAGTCCAAGATTCACCAGGTTCATGGGGGGCCCAGGACTTGCTTATCAAGTTTTGTTCTTTCAAGCTTTGACAATGCAGGCACTAGGATCTTAAGTAGGATATAGATATGGAAAATTAATTACAGTGTTATGGAAGGAATCTATGAAATCTAAGCTGCCATTTTTGGAAACTTACTTCAGTGAGGAAGGCTTTTGTACCTCTCTCCCTCTTTTTTTTTTTTTTTTTTTTTTTTTTCAGCACAGCATTGTAAACTGGAAGCAGTAGGCAGTCCCCAGGAAGGTCACACCTTTCCTCTGATCTCACTCTAGTCTCTTTTTTCCTTCTGAAGGCTCATCTAAGGATACCGCATTTCAGCATGCATGCAAAATTACATTATGGAGAAAAGGAATTTGATGAATTATAAAATATCACACAGCACTGGAGAGAGTCCAGGATAAATGGGCTTCAATAAGTAAATGCCACCGAAACCCCCACATAAATGATGCATGACATTGCAAATTGAAGCATGAAATTTTAAACTCCCAGATGGCTCCCATCTTTTTTTTTTTTTTTTTTTTTAGCTTGTCCTCACAAAAACTTGTGCAATAATTATATCACCCATCACTGAACTTAGATGACACTTGAACTCAGCCTATTGCTGAAAACCAGACTGGGAAGTGGAATCACTGAGGATTTAAAGGCAAGATCTATGTTGTATTTCTCCCTGTAATCTCAAAACCTAATATAGAATAGGGATACAGTAGGTGTCGTATTTGTTTTTCTTGAATGTTTCTAAATGGAAAGGAGAGCTGTCTCTGTCTTAGAGAGGTTAAAACCCTTTTGCAGATGTCTATCGTTCATGATTTAACAGGTAAGTACATGCGATGGAGATGAACCTGCATTTTCCAGCCTTTTAAAGAAGTGATGAGGTGGGTGTTGAGACTAGATAGACGGCAATTTGGTTCTGAGCTTTGAGAGAGGGTAAGTATGTGATTTCTGAGCTCTAGTTTTCCACCATTGAGACGAATGCAGCAGAAGTAATAGTAATAACAATAACAATCAAGTATACCTTCACCACATTATTCCAAAGACTGAGCTAATAATAATGTGCCAAGAATGACAGATCACAACAGACACTTTGCAAATGCTTGTTCATGTTCAGGTTTCCTCAACTCTTTCAGTGATTTGGCCAGATTCCACTAGACCAACTTTTTACTCCAATGTCAAGATCAATTCCAATTTTGTGGGTTTGTGACATTTTTTCCTTTACAAGTACCTTCCATCAGGGCAGATGTGGGTATTCTTTTAATCCAGGTCTATTTTGTAGGATTCAAAAGTTTAATTGAGGAAATGAGGAAGAGGAATGCATATTCACCATCTCAGTTAGGGTAACTCTGCTAAATCTAAGGCTGTGGGATGGTGTCAGACTTTATGCCCACATATCAAAATTTAAAGTATATTGTGAACATGGTATATTTCTCCATCTATTAGTGTCCTCTTTGATTTCTTTCATCAGTGTTTTATAGTTTTCTATATATAGGTCTTTAGTTTCTTTAGGTAGATATATTCCTAAGTATTTTATTCTTTTCGTTGCAATGGTGAATGGAATTGTTTCCTTAATTTCTTTTTCTACTTTCTCATTATTCGTGTATAGGAATGCAAGGGATTTCTGTGTGTTGATTTTATATCCTGCAACTTTACTATATTCATTGATTAGCTCTAGTAATTTTCTGGTAGAGTCTTTAGGGTTTTCCATGTAGAGGATCATGTCATCTGCAAACAGTGAGAGTTTTACTTCTTCTTTTCCAATTTGGATTCCTTTTATTTCTTTTTCTGCTCTGATTGCTGTGGCCAAAACTTCCAGAACTATGTTGAATAGTAGCGGTGAAAGTGGACACCCTTGTCTTGTTCCTGACTTTAGGGGAAATGCTTTCAATTTTTCACCATTGAGGATAATGTTTGCTGTGGGTTTGTCATAGATAGCTTTTATTATGTTGAGATATGTTCCTTCTATTCCTGCTTTCTGGAGAGTTTTTATCATAAATGAATCAATATAGTGAAAATGAGTATACTACCCAAAGCAATTTACAAATTCAATGCAATCCCTATCAAGCTACCAGGCACATTTTTCACAGAACTAGAACAAATAATTTCAAGATTTGTATGGAAATACAAAAAACCTCGAATAGCCAAAGCAATCTTGAGAAAGAAGAATGGAACTGGAGGAATCAACTTGCCTGACTTCAGGCTCTACTACAAAGCCACAGTCATCAAGACAGTATGGTACTGGCACAAAGACAGACATATAGATCAATGGAACAAAATAGAAAGCCCAGAGATAAATCCACACACATATGGACACCTTATCTTTGACAAAGGAGGCAAGAATATACAATGGAGTAAAGACAATCTCTTTAACAAGTGGTGCTGGGAAAACTGGTCAACCACTTGTAAAAGAATGAAACTAGATCACTTTCTAACACCGCACACAAAAATAAACTCAAAATGGATTAAAGATCTAAATGTAAGATCAGAAACTATAAAACTCCTAGAGGAGAACATAGGCAAAACACTCTCAGACATACATCACAGCAGGATCCTCTATGATCCACCTCCCAGAATGCTGGAAATAAAAGCAGAAATAAACAAATGGGATCTAATTAAAATTAAAAGCTTCTGCACAACAAAGGAAAATATAAGCAAGGTGAAAAGACAGCCTTCAGAATGGGAGAAAACAATAGCAAATGAAGCAACTGACAAACAACTAATCTCAAAAATATACAAGCAACTTATGCAGCTCAATTCCAGAAAAATAAAAGACCCAATCAAAAAATGGGCCAAAGAACTAAATAGACATTTCTCCAAAGAAGACATACAGATGGCTAACAAACATGAAAAGATGCTCAACATCACTCATTATTAGAGAAATGCAAATCAAAACCACAATGAGGTACCACTTCACACCAGTCAGAATGGCTGCGATCCAAAAATCTGCAAGCAATAAATGCTGGAGAGGGTGTGGAGAAAAGGGAACCCTCCTACACTGTTGGTGGGAATGCAAACTAGTACAGCCACTATGGAGAACAGTGTGGAGATTCCTTAAAAAATTGCAAATAGAACTACCTTATGACCCAGCAATCCCACTTCTGGGCATACACACCGAGGAAACCAGAATTGAAAGAGACACATGTACCCCAATGTTCATCGCAGCACTGTTTATAATAGCCAGGACATGGAAACAACCTAGATGTCCATCAGCAGATGAATGGATAAGAAAGCTGTGGTACATATACACAATGGAGTATTACTCAGCCGTTAAAAAGAATTCATTTGAATCAGTTCTGATGAGATGGATGAAACTGGAGCCGATTATACAGAGTGAAGTAAGCCAGAAAGAAAAACACCAATACAGTATACTAACACATATATATGGAATTTAGGAAGATGGCAATGACGACCCTGTATGCAAGACAGGGAAAGAGACACAGATGTGTATAACGGACTTTTGGACTCAGAGGGAGAGGGAGAGGGTGGGATGATTTGGGAGAATGACATTCTAACATGTATACTATCATGTGAATTGAATCGCCAGTCTATGTCTGACGCAGGATACAGCATGCTTGGGGCTGGTGCATGGGGATGACCCAGAAAGATGTTATGGGGAGGGAGATGTTGGGAATACCAGAATTTTGATGTTCATCTGTTTTATAATAGCCAGGACATGGAAACAACCTAGATGTCCATCAGCAGATGAATGGATAAGAAAGCTGTGGTACATATACACAATGGAGTATTACTCAGCCGTTAAAAGAATTCATTTGAATCAGTTCTGATGAGATGGATGAAACTGGAGAAAAACACCAATACAGTATACTAACACATATATATGGAATTTAGGAAGATGGCAATGACGACCCTGTATGCAAGACAGGGAAAGAGACACAGATGTGTATAACGGACTTTTGGACTCAGAGGGAGAGGAGAGGTGGGATGATTTGGGAGAATGACATTCTAACATGTATACTATCATGTGAATTGAATCGCCAGTCTATGTCTGACGCAGGATACAGCATGCTTGGGGGCCCAGAAAGATGTTATGGGGAGGGAGGTGGGAGGGGGGTTCATGTTTGGGAATACATGTAAGAATTAAAGATTTTAAAATTTAAAAAATAAAAAACTAAAAAAAAAAAAATAAGAACTAAAAACTAAGATTCTAAGAACTAAGAGATTCTGAGACTAAGAAAAAAAAAAAAAATTGCAAATAGAACTACCTTATGACCCAGCAATCCCACTGCTGGGCATACACACCGAGGAAACCAGAATTGAAAGAGACACATGTACCCCAATGTTCATCGCAGCACTGTTTATAATAGCCAGGACATGGAAACAACCTAGATGTCCATCAGCAGATGAATGGATAAGAAAGCTGTGGTACATATACACAATGGAATATTACTCAGCCGTTAAAAAGAATTCATTTGAATCAGTTCTGATGAGATGGATGAAACTGGAGCCGATTATACAGAGTGAAGTAAGCCAGAAAGAAAAACACCAATACAGTATACTAACACATATATATGGAATTTAGGAAGATGGCAATGACGACCCTGTATGCAAGACAGGGAAAGAGACACAGATGTGTATAACGGACTTTTGGACTCAGAGGGAGAGGGAGAGGGTGGGATGATTTGGGAGAATGACATTCTAACATGTATACTATCATGTGAATTGAATCGCCAGTCTATGTCTGACGCAGGATGCAGCATGCTTGGGGCTGGTGCATGGGGATGACCCAGAAAGATGTTATGGGGAGGGAGGTGGGAGGGGGGGTTCATGTTTGGGAATGCATGTAAGAATTAAAGATTTTAAAATTTAAAAAATAAAAAACTAAAAAAAAAAAAATAAAGTATATTGTGGTCTTTCAGCCACTTTCTTATTTGACACTCACAATAGCCCTTGGAGGAAGTTTGGACTAGGTAGTAACACTATTTTCCAAATGAGAAAATGGAATCTCAAAAAGACACATTGGTAATAAAAGAATCAAAGCATATTGAACCTGAAGGGTGTCTTGGAGATCATGTGGTACAACTCTTTCATTTTATGATTGAGAGATCAGGAAGTGAGGGACTTGTCCAGTGCCTCATGGTCTTTGGTAGTTTGAAACCCATCTGTCTTGATCCTTATTTTTGTACATCTCTCCCTTGGTTACATCAGTTATGTCTCTCTCTCTCTTTTAATAACAAATGACTTATTCCCCTTACACCACAGTCTATGAAGTAAAGACTCTTCCTGAAGTTAGGTCCTCACCTGATGAGACAAAGAGTGAATAGTTGATTGAAAAAAAAAAAAAAACTAGACCAACAACAGTAACTCGGTTTTATCAATGAGCCTTCTAAAATGGTTTCTGGTTATTAATGATAAGATCGGGCCAAATGAGTAAGTCGCCATTTACATAGGTTAGTGGAAGATGAATGCCAAGATGAATCAAACCTGGGTATGTATTTATTCAGGCTATTCCAGGATATATCTTTTACTGGAGTACTTGAATTGTGATAAGCAAGATCAGGGTTGTAGCTAGAAGATAAGTGCTGAATGTCAAGTTCAAAGAGGGAAGCTAGGGATGAAAATGTAGGATGAATCATGCAGGTGATACCAAGAGGCTCAGGAGTAGGATGAACCAAGGATGTGAATGACCACTAAGTGCTATCAATGCCTGGAGTATGGTGTGGGGACAAGCATGCTGCCTGGCAGTAGCACACAAGACTGGACATAATGTCCACTGAATGATCCTGTGAGTGTCATCTATAGGAAATACATCACTTTAAGGAAGTAAATAGTCATAATTTCAAAGTTACATTTTTTAGATCCCTGGGGAAGTTTACTTTATAGTCCAACTCTCACATTCATATATGACTACTGGAAAAACCATAGCTTTGATGAGACAAACCTTTTTTGGCAAAGTAATGTTTCTTCTTTTTCATATACTTTCTAGGTTAGTCATAATTTTTCTTCCAAGGAGCAAGTGTCTTAATTTCATGGCTGCAGTCACAATCTGCAGTGATTTTGCTGCTGCTGCTGCTGCTAAGTCGCTTCAGTCGTGTCTGACTCTGTGCGACCCCAGAGATGGCAGCCCACCAGGCTCCCCCATCCCTGGGATTCTCCAGGCAAGAACACTGGAGTGGGTTGCCATTTCCTTCTCCAACGCATGAAAGTGAAAAGTGAAAGTGAAGTCGCTCAGTCGTGTCTGACTCTTAGCGACCCCATGGACTGCAGCCCACCAGGCTCCTCCGTCCATGGCATTTTCCAGGCAAGAGTACTGGAGTAGGGTGCCATTGCCTTCTCCGCAGTAATTTTAGAGCACCTAAAAATAAAATCTGTCACTGTTTCCCTTATTTCCCCATCCACTTGCCATGAAATAATGGAAACAGATGCCATGACCTTAGTTCTTTGAATGTTGAGTTTTAGCCAGCATTTTCACTCTCCTGTTCAACTTTCATCGAGAGGATCTTTAGTTCTTCACTTTCTGCCATAAGGGTGGTGTCCTCTGCATATCTGAGGTTATTGATATTTCTCCCTTGATTTTTCTTGATCCCTTGACCCCTTGATATTTCTCCCTGCAATCTTGATTCCAGCTTGTGCTTCATCCATTCTAGCATCTCTCATGTTGTACTCTGCAGGTAAGTTAAATAAGCAGGGTGACAATACACAGCCTTGACTTACTTTTTTCCCCATTTGGAACCAGTATGTTGTTCCATGTCCAGTTCTAACTGTTGCTTCCTGACCTGCATACAGATTTCTCAATAGGCAGGTCATGTGGCCATCTCTTGAAGAATTTTCCACAGTTTCTTTTGATCCACACAGTCAAAGGCTTTGGCATAGTCAATAAAGCAGAAGTAGATATTTTCCTGGAACTCTCTTGATTTTTCAAATATATAACAAATGTTGGCAGTTTGATCTCTGGTTCCTCTGCTTTTTCTAAATCCAGTTTGAACATCTGAAAATTCAACTGTGGTTCATGTACATATGTGTAAGCCTGCCATGGAGAATGTTGAGCATTACTTTGCTTGTGTGTGAGATGAATGCCACTGTGTGGTAGTTTGAGCATTCTTTAGCATTGTCTTTCTTTGGGATTGGAATTAAAACTGATATTTTCCAGTCCTGTGGCCACTGCTGCATTTTCCATATTTGTTGGCATATTGAGTGCAGTACTTTCACAGCATCATCTTTTAGGATTTAAAATAGCTCAGCTGGAATTCCATCACCTCTACTAGCTTTGTTTGAAGTGATTCTTCCTAAGGACCACTTGACTTTGCATTACAGGATGTCTGGCTTAGATGAGTGATCGCACCATCGTGATTACCTGGGTTGTGAAAAATCTTTTTTTTAATTTTTTTTAATTTTTTTTTTTAATTTAAAAATCTTTAATTCTTACATGCATTCCCAAACATGACCCCCCCCCCACCTCCCTCCCCACAACATCTCTCTGGGTCATCCCCATGCACCAGCCCCAAGCATGCTGCACCCTACGTCAGACATGGACTGGCGATTCAATTCTTACACGATAGTATACATGTTAGAATTCCCATTCTCCCAAATCATCCCACCCTCTCCCTCTCCCTCTGAGTCCAAAAGTCCGTTATACACATCTGTGTCTTTTTCCTGTCTTGCATACAGGGTCGTCATTGCCATCTTCCTAAATTCCATATATATGTATTAGTATACTGTATTCGTGTTTTTCTTTCTGGCTTACTTCACTCTGTATAATTGGCTCCAGTTTCATCCATCTCATCAGAACTGATTCAAATGAATTCTTTTAACGGCTGAGTAATACTCCATTGTGTATATGTACCACAGCTTTCTTATCCATTCATCTGCTGATGGACATCTAGGTTGTTTCCATGTCCTGGCTATTATAAACAGTGCTGCGATGAACATTGGGGTACATGTATCTCTTTCAATTCTGGTTTCCTCTGTGTGTATGCTCAGAAGTGGGATTGCTGGGTCATAAGGTAGTTCTATTTGCAATTTTTTTTAAGGAATCTCCACACTGTTCTCCATAGTGGCTGTACTAGTTTGCATTCCCACCAACAGTGTAGGAGGGTTCCCTTTTCTCCACACCCTCTCCAGCATTTATTGCTTGCAGATTTTTGGATCGCAGCCATTCTGACTGGTGTGAAGTGGTACCTCATTGTGGTTTTGATTTGCATTTCTCTAATAATGAGTGATGTTGAGCATCTTTTCATGTGTTTGTTAGCCATCCGTATGTCTTCTTTGGAGAAATGTCTATTTAGTTCTTTGGCCCATTTTTTGATTGGGTCGTTTATTTTTCTGGAGTTGAGCTGCATAAGTTGCTTGTATATTTTTGAGATTAGTTGTTTGTCAGTTGCTTCATTTGCTATTGTTTTCTCCCATTCAGAAGGCTGTCTTTTCACCTTGCGTATATTTTCCTTTGTTGTGCAGAAGCTTTTAATTTTAATTAGATCCCATTTGTTTATTTTTGCTTTTATTTCCAGAATTCTGGGAGGTGGATCATAGAGGATCCCGCTGTGATTTATTTCTGAGAGTGTTTTGCCTATATTCTCCTCTAGGAGTTTTATAGTTTCTGATCTTACATTTAGATCTTTAATCCATTTTGAGTTTATTTTTGTGTACGGTGTTAGAAAGTGATCTAGTTTCATTCTTTTACAAGTGGTTGACCAGTTTTCCCAGCACCACTTGTTAAAGAGATTGTCTTTACTCCATTGTATATTCTTGCCTCCTTTGTCAAAGATAAGGTGTCCATATGTGTGTGGATTTATCTCTGGGCTTTCTATTTTGTTCCATTGATCTATATGTCTGTCTTTGTGCCAGTACCATACTGTCTTGATGACTGTGGCTTTGTAGTAGAGCCTGAAGTCAGGCAAGTTGATTCCTCCAGTTCCATTCTTCTTTCTCAAGATTGCTTTGGCTATTCGAGGTTTTTTGTATTTCCATACAAATCTTGAAATTATTTGTTCTAGTTCTGTGAAAAATGTGGCTGGTAGCTTGACAGGGATTGCATTGAATTTGTAAATTGCTTTGGGTAGTATACTCATTTTCACTATATTGATTCTTCCAATCCATGAACATGGTATATTTCTCCATCTATTAGTGTCCTCTTTGATTTCTTTCATCAGTGTTTTATAGTTTTATAGGTCTTTAGTTTCTTTAGGTAGATATATTCCTAAGTATTTTATTCTTTTCGTTGCAATGGTAAATAGAATTGTTTCCATCATTTCTTTTTCTACTTTCTCATTATTCGTGTATAGGAATGCAAGGGATTTCTGTGTGTTGATTTTATATCCTGCAAATTTACTATATTCATTGATGAGCTCTAGTAATTTTCTGGTGGAGTCTTTAGGGTTTTCCATGTAGAGGATCATGTCATCTGCAAACCTGGACCATAAATCTAAACTTGATAAATTCAAAAAATCGAAATCATTCCAAGCATCTTTTCTGACCATAATGCATTAAGATTAGATCTCAATTACAGGAGAAAAACTATTAAAAATTCCAACATATGGAGGTTGAACAACACACTTCTGAATAACCAACAAATCACAGAAGAAATCAAAAAAGAAATCAAAATATGCATAGAAACTAATGAAAATGAAAACACTACAACCCAAAACCTGTGGGACACTATAAAAGCAGTGCTAAGAGGAAAGTTCATAGCAATACAGGCATACCTCAGGAAACAAGAAAAAAGTCAAATAAGTAACCTAACTCTACACCTAAAGCAACAAGAAAAGGAAGAACTGTAGAACCACAGAGTTAGTAGAAGGAAAGAAATCTTAAAAATTAGGGCAGAAATAAATGCAAAAGAAACAAAAGAGACCATAGCAAAAATCAACAAAGCCAAAAGCTGGTTCTTTGAAAGGATAAAGAAAATTGACAAACCATTAGCCAGACTCATCAAGAAGCAAAGAGAGAAAAATCAAATCAATAAAATTAGAAATGAAAATGGAGAGATCACAACAGACAACACAGAAATACAAAGGATCATAAGAGACTACTAGCAGCAGTTATATGCCAATAAAATGGACAACGTGGAAGAAATGGACAAATTCTTAGAAAAGTACAATTTTCCAAAACTGAACCAGGAAGAAATAGAAAATCTTAACAGACCCATCACAAGCACGGAAATTGAAACTGTAATCAGAAATCTTCCAGCAAACAAAAGCCCAGGTCCAGATGGCTTCACAGCTGAATTCTACCAAAAATTTCGAGAAGAGCTAACACCTATCCTCCTCAAACTCTTCCAGAAAATTGCAGAGGAAGGTAAACTTCCAAACTCATTCTATGAGGCCACCATCACCCTAATACCAAAACCTGACAAAGATGTCACAAAAAAGAAAACTACAGGCCAATATCACTGATGAACATAGATGCAAAAATCCTCAACAAAATTCTAGCAATCAGGATCCAACAACACATTAAAAAGATCATACACCATGACCAAGTGGGCTTTATCCCAGGGATGCAAGGATTCTTCAATATCTGCAAATCAATCAATGTAATTCACCACATTAACAAATTGAAAAATAAAAACCATATGATTATCTCAATAGATGCAGAGAAGGCCTTTGACAAAATTCAACATCCATTTATGATTTTTTTTAAATAGTTCTTCTATGTATTCTTGCCACCTCTTCTTAATATCTTCTGCTTCTGTTAGGTTCATACCATCTCTATCCTTTATTGTACCCATCTTTGCATGAAAGATTAAAATATTTTTGATAAATAAATATAATAAATAAACAATAATTTAAAGATTTATTGAGCATGGCATCACCCATCAGAACAAGACCCACTTTTCCCCTAGGTCAGGCTCTCCCATCAGGAAGCATCCATAAACCTCTTATCCTTTTCCAGCAGAGGGCAGACAGACTGAAAACCACAATCACAGAAAACTAACCAATCTGACTACATGGACCACAGCTTTGTGTAACTCAATGAAACTATGAGCCATGCCAGGTAAGTCCACCCAAGATGGACGGGTCAACGTGGAGAGTTCTGACAAAATGTGACCCACTGGAGAAGGGAATGGCAAATCACTTCAATACTGTTGCATTGAGAACCCTATGAACAGTATGAAAAGGCAAAAAAATAGGACACTGAAAGATGAACCCCCGAGGTTGATATGCTACTGGAGGTCAGAGGATAAATAACTTTAGAAAGAATGAAGAGACAGAGCCAAAGAAAAAACAACATGCAGTTGTGGATGTGACTGGTGAATGGAAGTAAAGCCTGATTCTGGAAAGAGCAATATTGTATAGGAACCTGGAATGTTAGGTCCATGAATCAAGGCAAATTGGAAGTGGTCAAACAGGAGATGGCAAGAATATGCATCGTCATTTTAGGAATCAGTGAACTAAAATGGACTGGAGTGGGTAAATTTTACTCAGATGACCATTATATCTACTACTGTGGGCAAGAATTTCTTAGAAGAAATGGAGTAGCCATCATAGTCAACAAAACAGTCCAAAATGAAGCACTTGGATGAAATCTCATAAAACAGAATTATCTCTGTTAGTTTCCAAGGAAAACTATTCAGTATCACAGTAATCCAAGTTTAAACCATTAACAGTAATTCTAAAGAAGTTGAAATTGGATGGTTCTATGAAGATCTACAAGAACTTCTAGAACTAACACCCCAAAAAGATGTCCTTTTCATTATAGAGGACTGGAATGGAAAAGTAGGAAGTCAAGATATACTTGGAGTAACAGTCAAATTTGAACTTGAAATACAGAATGAAGCAGGGCAAAGGCTAATAAAGTTTTGCCAAGAGAACGAATTGGTCTTAGAAAATACCCTCTTCCAACAACACAAGAAAAGACTCCACACATGGACGTCACCAGATGTTCAATTCCAAAATCAGATTGATTATTTTCTTTGCAGCCAAAGATGGAGAAGCTCTTTACAGAGCTTCTTTCAACAAAGCAAGACTGGGAGCTGACTGTGGCTCAGATTATGAATGCCTTATTGCCAAATTCAGACTTAATTTGCAGAAAGGAGGCAAACCACTAGACCATTCAGGCATGACCTAAATCATCTCTTAGTATTATACAAAGGAAGTGATAAATAGACTCAAGGGACTAGATCTGATGGACAGAATGCCTGAAGTACTATGGGTGGAAATTCGTGACCTTGTACAGGAGGCAGGGATCGAGACCATCCCCAAGAAAAAGAAATGCAAAAAGGCAAAATGGTTGTCTAAGGAAGCATTACAAATATCTGTGAAAAGAAGTGAAATGAAAGGCAAAGGAGAGAAGGAAAGATATACCCATTTGAAAGCAGAGTTCCAAAGAATAGCAAGGAGAGATAAGAAAACCTTTCTCAGTGATCAATGCGAGGAAACAGAGGAAAACAATAGAATGGGAAAGCCTAGAGATCTCTTCAAGAAAATTAGAGATACCAAAGGAACATTGCATGCAAAGATGGGCACAATAAAGTACAGAAATGGTATGGACCTAACAGAAGTAGAAGATATTAGAAGAGGTGGCAAGAATACACAGAGGAAATATAAAAAAAAAAAGATTTTCATGAGGCAGATAACTATGATGGTGTGATCACTCACTTAGATCCAGACATTCTGGAATGCAAGATCAAGTGGGCCTTAGGAAACATCACTACAGTTGAAGCTAGTGGAGGTGATCGAATTCCAGTTGAGCTATTTCAAATCCTGAAAGATGATATTGTGACAATGCTGCACTCAATCTGCTAGCAAATTTGGAAATGCAGCAGTGGCCATAGGAATTGAAAAGGTCAGTTTTCATTCCAATCCCAAAGAAAGGCAATGCCAAAGACTGTTCAAGCTATCACACAATTGCAATCTTCTCACACGCTGGAAAAGTAATGCTCAAAATTCTCCATGCCAGGCTTCAACTTGACGTGAACCATGGACTTTCAGATGTTCAAGCTGGATTTAGAAAAGGCAGAAGAACCAGAGATCAAATTGCCAACATGTTGGATCATCAAAAAAGCTAGAGAGTTCCAGGAAAAAACATCTATTTCTGCTTTATTTACTATGCCAAAGCCTTTGACTGTGGATTGCAACAAACTGTGGAAAATCTTTAAAAGATGGAAATCCAAACTACGTTACCTGCCTCCTGAGAAATCTGTATTCAGGCCAAAAAGCAACAGTTAGAGCTGGACATGGAACAACACACTGGTTCCAAATTGGGAAAGGAGTATGTCAAGGCTGTATATTGTCACCCTGATTATTTAAATTATATGCAGATTACATCATGAGAAAAACTAGACTGGATGAAACACAAGCTGGAATCAAGATTGCTGGTAGAAATATCAACAACCTCAGGTATGTTTTCACCGAGCTGAAAGTTAAAGAGGAGAGTGCAACAGTTCGCTTAAAACTCAACATTCAGAAAACTAAGGTCGTGGTCTCTGGTTCCATCACTTCATGGCAAATAAATGGGAAAACAATGGAAACAGTGACAAACTTTATTTTGGGAAGGGGGGTCTAAAATCACTGCAGATGGTGATTGTAACCACAAAATTAAAAGACGCTTGCTCCTTGGGGGGGGGAAAAAAAAAAGCTATGATCAACTTAGACAACATATTAAAAAGCAGAGACATTACTTTGCCAACAAAGGTCCATCTAGTCAAAGCTATGGTTTTTCCAATAGTCATGTATGGATGTGAGATTTGGACTATAAAGAAAGCTGAGCACGAAAGAATTTATGCTTTTGAAATGTGATATTGGAGAAGACTCTTGAGAGTCCCTTGGACTGAATGGAGAACCAATCAGTCCATCCTAAAGAAAATCAGTCCTGAATATTCACTGGAAGGACTGATGTTGAAGCTGAAACTCCAATACTTTGGCCACCTGATGTGGTCTTTTCCCATTTGAAAATATCCCGATGCTGGGGATGATTTAAGGTAGGAGGAGAAGAGGATGACAGTGGATGAGATGGTTGGATGGCATCAGTAATTCAATGGACATGAGTTTGAGTAAGCTCCAGGAGTATGGGATGGACAGGGAAGCCTGGCGTAATGCAGTCCATGGAGTTGCACGGAGTGGTACATGACTGAGCGTTTGAACTGAACTAAACTTTCATGAAATAGAATGCATATCTTTCACCTTTCTAGAAAATTTGACTGTCAAGATTTCCTTTTCCAGAGCCATGCATCTAAGGAGAAATGTGCTCAACTGCCGAGCATGTCATCAGGTTGAGGGGACTTTCCTAGTAACCCTCTCGATGGTAAGGCTAGTAGTGAGCCATCCTGGGTGTCCCCGGTCTTTTGTAGGAAGTAGAAGTAGCACAAGAAATGTACCCTATAGCCACTCACTGGCTGACAGGGGAAGGATGATTTTTTTCTATCTCCTTCTCTAGCATCAAAGAAGGTATGTTTGCTCATTGAGAGGGGTCTCGTTTCTCTTCAAACTTCTCTGTTGTTTTTTTTTTTTCCGTATTCATCCTGATCCCTGTCCCTCAGGTTTAATTAGGTGGTAGATACTAACAGTCAGCTATATTTGGTTCAGAGTTTGTTTAACAGTCTCATTCACTCATCCACTCATCTACACAGTGTCTATCCTCTGATGGGCCTTACATCTTTTACTGGAGATAGATAGGTAAGAAAAACAGAGACCTTGAAAACTCTTGGATATGTAAAGACATTCTGAGTATTAAAAACAAAACAAAACAAAACAAAACAAAACAAAACTGTAGTATGCAACAAGGACACATATCCAGATCCTGTGGGACCATGAGGAGACTAAGACTATCTGGGAGTGGAAATAGTGATACTGGCAAGGTAGGGGCACAGAGAGGACTTCAGAGATGTAGTGAATGTCTGAACTGAATCTTAAAGGAGAAGTAGCATTTGACAAGCCTATAAACAGGGCAAGAGAGTTGAGTGTCCGGTGCAGAGAAACTGCCTACTCAAAAGCCTGGAAATGTAAAAGAACATTGTTGTCAGAGAAATGACTGAAAAACTACTATTTTGTTTTCTGTTTATGTAAATATAATGCATCCTTTCAAGTCCCCTCTAACTCTCACTTTTTGTAAGAAGTGGACCTAGACCACCAAAGGAACACTCTGAGTATTCATCAATAGGACTGATGCTAAAGCTGAAGCTCCAATACTTTGGCCACTGATGTGAAGAGCTAGTTCAGTTCAGTTCAGTTGCTCAGTCGTGTCCAACTCTTTATGACCCCATGAATGGCAGCACGTCAGGCCTCCCTGTCCATCACAAACTCCTGGAGTTCACTCAGACTCGCATCCATCGAGTCAATGATGCCAACAAGTCATCTCATCATCTGTCGTCCCCTTCTTCTCCTGCCCCCAATCCCTCCCAGCATCACAGTCTTTTCCAATGAGTCAACTCTTCACATGAAGTGGCCAAAGTACTGGAATTTCAGCTTTAGCATCATTCCTTCCAAAGAAATCCCAGGGATGATCTCCTTCAGAATGGACTGGTTGTATCTCCTTGCAGTCCAAGGGACTCTCAAGAGTCTTCTCCAACACCACAGTTCAAAAGCATCAATTCTTCGGCACTCAGCCTTCTTCACAGTCCAACTGTCACATCCATACATTACCACTGGAAAAACCATAGCCTTGACTAGACGGACCTTAGTCGGCAAAGTAATATCTCTGCTTTTGAATATGCTATCTAGGGTGACCATAACTTTTCTTCCAAGGAGTAAGTGTCTTTTAATTTCATGGCTGCAGTCACCATCTGAAGTGATTTTGGAGCCCCCCAAAATAAAGTCTGACACTGTTTCCACTGTTTCTCCATCTGTTTCCCATGGAGTGATGGGACCGGATGCCATGATCTTCGTTTTCTGAATGTTGAGCTTTAAGCCAACTTTTTCACTCTCCTCTTTCACTTTCATCAAGAGGCTTTTTAGTTTCTTTTCACTTTCTGCCATAAGGGTGGTGTCATCTGCATATCTGAGGTTATTGATATTTCTCCCAGCAATCTTGATTCCAGCTTATGTTTCTTCCAGTCCAGCATTTCTCATGATGTACTCTGCATATCAGTTAAATAAGTAGGGTGACAATATACAGCCTTGACGTACTCCTTTTCCTATTTGGAACCACTCTGTTGTTCCATGTCCAGTTCTAACTGTTACTTCCTGTCCTGCATACAGATTTCTCAAGAGGCAGGTCAGGTGGTGTAGTATTCCCATCTCTTTCAGAATTTTCCACAGTTTATTGTGATCCACACAGTCAAAGGCTTTGGCATACTCAATAAAGCAGAAATAGATGTTTTTCTGGAACTCTCTTGCCTTTTCCATGATCCAGCAGATGTTGGCAATTTCATCTCTGGTTCCTCTGCCTTTAAAAAAACCATCTTGAACATCAGGAAGTTTACAGTTCACGTATTGCTGAAGCCTAGCTTGGAGAATTTTGAGCATTACTTTACTAGTGTGTGAGATGAGTGCAATTGTGCCGTAGTTTGAGCATTTTTTGGATGTGAAGAGCTAACTCATTGGAAAAGAGTCTGATTCTGGGAAAGACTGAAAATAAAAAAAGAAGAGAGCTGCAGAGGATAAAAATGGTTAAATAGCACCATCGTTTCAATGGACATGAACTTGAGGAAACTCAGAGATAGCAGAGGACAGGGAAACCCTGGTGTGCTGCAATCCATGGGGCCACAAAGAGTCTGACGTGACTTAGTGACTGATCAAAAACAACAACGGAATCCTTGGCCTCCTTTTAAAAGAATTTTATAGAATTATTTATCAACACTTATTTATCTAATGACTACTATTGTTACTTAATTTTTCCAAGTATGTCCCTTTTTTTCCTGACTATACTGCTGGTAGCTTTTGGAAAGCATGGAGAATATCCTATGCATATTCTGTTGCCTTACTATGACAAGCATAGTACAGAACTCCTAGAAATATTTAATATGAACTTTGAATAAACCAGACAAGGACTTACTAGCTTTTCCAGAGATCTGTCCTCATTTGACAGATAAGAGGACCAGAGAGAGGAAATGAATTGCCTACATTTATGAAACCATTTGATGTGATCAGACCCATATCTTCCTGTTCTCAGGTATCAGTCTGTCTGTTCTATCATCTGCTTCTTTAGTTACTGAATAGCTGGGTGGATATATGGATGGTGGCTACCATGGTGCTTGATGTATGTCAACTGCATCTTTGTCTTGATGGAGCTCACTCTTCAGACACTTGCTAAGCCCTTTTACCCTTCATCCTAGTTCCCCCAACTATCACGGCTGAGAGGAGATTACATTTCCAGAAGCTGAGATTCTTCATCAATGGACTATCTTCGACCTGAGCCTTCTGAGGATAATTTTCACAGAGCAGCTGGCATTTAGAGGTTGAAAGAGGAAGAAAGAGGAAATAATCTCCTGCTTTCACTTTTATATATCATTAAAAAAATAAAAAAAATAAAAACCACTCTTCCCCTTGTATTTGGCAAGCATTTTCAGAGTAACAATCAGCTGTGGAGTAGTAGTCCACATATTCTTAATAAACTCAGATTAATAAGATGTCAGCAAGATGATGATTTTAAAAATTAACTTAAGTTCTCTTGTCTCAAAGTTTCTGAGTTGGAGAATCTTTATGAACAGAGTTGGCTGCAGGTCTGTGATGCCCAGTAGTGTCTTGACCCCATATAGTGGCTTTTAGTGGTACTGGACTAAGTTGCAGCTTTTAGCAGATCTGCCCCCAGGAGATGGGCAGTCTTTCCCCCATTTTAACATGAAAATGGAATAATAATGATATTTCCTTGTGTTTGTAAAGAGCTGACTGCAAAATACTTTTCATTTGGCAAAACATTTTGTTTTCTTCATTTTTTAAACACTATCATTATTGAGTTGATTGAGTATCCATCCTAATTATTTATTGAATATTTATTGAAGTCCTAATACCACTCTAAACATTACGGACAAAGCAGTGAAAAAACAAAACAAAACAAAAACACAGTGTTTCTAATACTGCAGAGCTGGCTTTTTAAAATATGTTTTATTTGGAAATAATTTTGTATTTTATTAAAGGTTGCAAAGATAGTAAAGAGAGTTTGCATATACCTTTCATCTGTCGTCCCTTAGTGTTACATAACTGTGGTAATTTTATTAATACTATGAAATTAACATTGGCACAAAACTATTAACAAAATTAGAAACTGTATTCAGATTCTACCAGCTTTTCTGCTACTGACCTTTTTCTGTTCCAGCTTCAATGCAGGATCCCACATTCATTTAGTTGCAATTTCTCCTCAGTCTC
Organism: Ovis aries; assembly: GCF_016772045.2. Classification (NCBI taxonomy): domain Eukaryota; kingdom Metazoa; phylum Chordata; class Mammalia; order Artiodactyla; family Bovidae; genus Ovis; species Ovis aries. The sequence goes on along the minus strand of NC_056064.1, from coordinate 428,045 downwards.
TTCCAATCTGACATAGCTCTTTAGTCTTTGTTTTTCACCATATTTTATACAATATTTCTCAATTTGGATTTCTCTGAAGTGTTCCCATGATGATACTGGGATTATGGATTTTTGTTTGCAAAAATGACAAAGATAAAGTGCCCTCCTAATCATGTCTCAGGAGTACCGGATACCCACATGACTTTCCTGTTGATGTTACGCTGGTCACTTGTTTTGGATTTTTCTTCTGTGAAGTTACTATTTTCCCCTTTCAGTTCTCTATTATTTGGAAGCAAGTCTCCAAGTTCTGTCTCCACTCAAGAGGTGGGGAATGAGAGTGAAGCTTCCCTTTTCAAAAGTATTTTATTTATGTATTTGTCTGCACTGGGTTTTAGTTGCAGCATTTGGGATCTTTAATCTTTGTTGCAGCGTGCAGGATCTTTAACTGCTATATGCAAACTCTTAGTTGCAGCACACAGGATCCCTGACCAGGGATCAAACTCAGGCCCCCTGCATTGGGAGTATGTAGTCTTAGCCACTAGACCACCAGGGAACTCCCAGGTGGAGTGTGCTTTTTAATGAAAAGAGATAGAAAACTTCAAGTGAATGAGTAAACAAAAACAAACAAAATTGTCATCGGTGACTTAAAACAATGATCTCAGATTTAAAACAGTCATTCTGTCACTGTGAGTGACTGGGCAACTGCAGTTGAGATCTGAATAACAAAAAGAAGTGAAAAAGCTGGGGGAAGGGAATCTAAGGAGAAGGACACTTCTAATGCAGGAACAAGGGCAGCATCATTCCACATTTCACTCTCTCACAATTCCTTTCCACCCAGAGGGCATGCCAAACCCCTTCCACTGGCCCACAAATTTCCACTCTCTGTCCTTCCCACCACTATTTCTCTGACCTCATGACTCTTCTACTAGACCCCACTGACTGCATTAATGTCCCTCAAAGGCACCAAGCATACTAAGGCACCATACCCAGGTCTTGGCACTGGCCCATTTCCTCCGGGGAAATTCTCTTCCTCCTCAGCACCCACAGCCAACCTCCCTGACTTCCTTTAAGGTTTGGTTGAAATGTCATCTTTGTAGCGATGCCTACCTTGATCTTCTTATCAAAAATAGCAGCATGAGCCTTCATTGCTGATAACTTCAAGATGCCTCATCTGCTTTCTTTTTCTGTATCAGCTTTAAATTGCAACACACACACACACACACACACAACACAACACACCCAAGACCCAGTGACTAGATTCCCCTGTTTCTTGGGACATCAGCACTGAGTTAGAAGGAAGTCTCATATAAAATCACGCATTGAGCACTTTTTTTAGTTGACTGGGCCTGCATGGCAAGCCAATAGACAACCATGACTTTTTAATTTACACCTCCTTTGCTGCTTTTTATTTTTGAGAGTTATCATTGCCAGGTTTACAGGTTTACCCTTTCTTTGTTTTAGACATTGCATACAGTTCTAAATGCACAGTGGCATTTAAATTATCACCCACAGGCATTAATGCATTCTGTTGCTCTCTCTTAATTTGCTAAAGGGGCATCTGCATCACGTTTCTTACCAATCTATGCATGAAAAAGGTATTTTGAAGAGAAACTGACATTTTGAGTCAAAGTTTCCTGTATTTCTAAAGGAGACAGAATCCAGGATTTCTAAAGCTTCCTTTATAGTCATCATTTTGGTCCAACTTTTGCCCACCCAATAAACACCTAATCCTTGTAGCCCTCACTGGAAGCATTCCAGCAGGATAGACACAGCTGGCCTTTTAGTAGCTATGCTGTGATGGTAGAGAAAGGATAACTGGAAAGACCAGGAAAGTAGCCTGAAAACTTCAGCTGGCATTTGTTGTACTGTATCATTTAATTCCCACTAACTCTCAAAAAATTGTTTTCTCTAATTATGTTGATATTGAGATGACATTTATTTTAAGAAAATATAAAAGTCAACTCAACCCACATGGTCAGTAAGGGGATATGTCTTGAATAGACCTCTCTCTCAAATGACCAATGAATCAGTACAGAAGAATCAGTAAGGCATAAGTTGGTACCATTATCATTCCCATTTTATAGAAGAGTAAACTAAGGCAAGGACTGATAAATAACTCCCCCAAGGCTAGTACCAGCACAAGAGGCTAGAATCAAGTTCGAGGAACCCATATCAGTGGCTTTAGTACAGATAATAGCAATCTTCTCTGTTTTCCTACTACAAGCAGTGCTTTATCCTAGCACAAAATTAACTTGCCAAGAAGGACTGTAAATATCTCCTTACTAGAATGGAAGCTCCTGCAGTATATGGATTGTGCATTATTCATATTTGAAATTAAAAGTTGGCAAAAAAGTTCACTTAGTAGAAACTCAAATGTGTGTCTATAAGAAATACATGTAATCCATTACAGAGAGTTTTTGGAGTATTCATTATTTTGGATTAATCATTCTAGCTACTTGATGAAGAAGTTATTAGGCACACCAGTCAAGAACATATTCTCCTTAGATTCTTTTTCTGAACTTGTTGGCCATTATTTCCTAATATAAATGTTTTGTAAATCTGGCCTTGAAAGCGAGACTTAAGCAAGGTTAAAGAAATCAATGTGTATTTGCAGTGAAGAAAATCATACTATAGCTTGCAAAACCAGTTTTGCAAGTTTGACCTGGACTGGGGACTCTTAACTTGAACAAACTCTTTTTCCTTTTGAAGAAGAAATTGAATACATGCCAGTATTAAAACAAAATGCATCTTCAATATTAAAGTTCCATTGGAACTGAACTTTTCTTTTAATAAAATACTGAATCACTATGCTAGATACCTGAAACTAGAACAATACTGTAAATCAAAATACTTCAATAAAAACTTTTTAATAACTACAACTAATTTAAGGTCATATGTAAAAAACAACAATGTTACACATTATAATAAACCAAAATGAAAATGGGATTAAAGATAAGTGTATTGATATACTGACACAACAACGAAGCACCAACATTAAATAAGATAAACTGCGATGTTGCTCAAACTCGACATTGAGTCTTATTAACATTGGAAACTGTGTATTTCTAAACTGTTGGAATTTTTTAAAACATTAATAATGAGAAAACTTTCAATGTGGATATCCTGGACTTCAATGTTCAAACAAGTTTTGGAGAAGATCCTACATCTGAGACTCAGAGTTAAGCCAGTGCAAGGGATTTAGTAATTTGTGGGGTTGTCACAGTGCTTTGGAAGGGACAGATACTACATAATAGTGAAACAAGAGGTGAGAATATGTCTCAAGGCACACTGATTATGTTGATAAACTTCCTGCTTTTTTGTTTGGGGGGGGGGGGTGGATCTTATTTTAAATATTCTGTTCCAATTTAGCCAGCATATCCATCCCCAAGTCTGCATTTTTAAAAATTCAAGACACTCATCAGTCCACTAAAAGAGAAGAAAAGAAGATAGAGAGGGAAGGGGCTGAAAACATTCTTGACATCCTCTCTCTGCTAGACACAGAATCAAGATTCTTTACCTTGCACTTTCTATTTTATCCAAACAACCCTCTGAGACAGACATTATTATTACCTTTTTTTCTTTTTCTCATTTAGGAGGAATCTACATAAATTGTTAAATGACACACAATTAAGAGGTACAATTGCCACTTGAATGCTACCCCCTAGATAATTTACTTGAGCTCAGCTTGTGACTTGTGATTTGGCAGCAGCAAAGAAGGAGAAGAACAATGTCACCAGCCAGGAAGGTGAGTGACATTGTTGTGATGTGCTCCTAATGTCCCTGTGATGTATAAGTTTGCTGTCGCTCTCAATTACAAGGTGGAGCACCCTTTGAATGCACAATATGGATTGACTACAGTTATTCTTTCCATTTATAAGTGATATTCTTATTTGCCTGGGATGCTTGCATCCTATTACTCATACTATTCTTTTAAGATACTGCTTACATGAGAAAGCCTTCTTCAAACCCTAGATTTGAATCAAATGTGTCAACAAAACTTTATCACTTTAGCACTTTTGTTGTGCTGAACAGAAAATAACTGTTTTTGTTTTTGTTTTTGTTATTTTTCCCACCACAGTAGACATTTTAGGGGATGTGTACATAGCATACAATGTCTGTATTCTCCATATAATTGCTCTCCCAACTATAGGGGCTACTTTGGCCACCTCATGCGAAGAGTTGACTCATTGGAAAAGACTTTGATGCTGGGAGGGATTGGGGGCAGGAGGAGAAGGGTACGACAGAGGATGAGATGTCTGGATGGCATCACTGACTCGATGGACATGAATCTGAGTGAACTCCGGGAGTTGGTGATGGACAGGGAGGCCTGGCGTGCTGCAATTCATGGGGTCGCAAAGAGTTGGACACGACTGAGTGACTGAACTGAACTGAACTATAGGGGCAAGTCTTCTAAGACCTGTTTATCTACATGACCTCACCCTACCCACATAGCTGACTCAATTAGAGAGAACTTCAGGTCTAGTTTGGGAAAATAAAATCTTTTCTTTGGAGATTTTTTAATTGGGATGAAGAGTCTGCCAGCCATCCAGCCCAGGATGATTTTCATCCAAAGTTTAAGGGAGTTTAAGGGGGTAGAGCATTTAAAGTCTCCATGTACACAGTAAATCAGAAAAAGTAATGCTTGTGGAAAAAATGAGAATATAGTAACCAATGCAGAGATAAGAAATTGGATAAGAGTAGTTTCTGGGGTCATGGTCTTGTTTCATTTCTGGATGCCAGTCTCTTTACTGGGTCAACAGCTCTTGGGGCTTATGATACATCCTAGAAGACTTTCAGTAAATTTCCCTGGTACCTTAGCCCAGCTTGAGTGAATTTCTGTTATTTGTACAGCAAAGCATCATAGCTAAGAGCCTCTTGGAAATTTCAACTCTATGTGGCCAGGTTTGTTCATTTGTGTAGACTTAGGCTAGCACAGTTCTTGGCTTAACTCCATGAATATTTGTCAAGTTGTGCTTACTGAACACAGCTTTTAAATCTAAAAGATAGATAGAGATAATACTACTGATCCTTCCCTAAATTGTCATATGCTCTAGAAAATTAAATGCATTGAAATCAAGGAAAAGTAGTTTCCATAGAAAAGTAAGTCTTGCCTTGCTGTTGCTCCACCTTATTTCCAGTTGGAGGAGACCGGTGCAATGAAAGCTGAAAAGCACTCAGAGAGAGAACATTAGAAGAGAATGATAAGTGAGGCAGGGTATGAAAGGGGATTATTTGTGTTGTTGTTCCTATGTGCTTTGAAGTTAATTTATTCTTTAATTAATGAGAAAAAGTCACCCTCCAGCTAATAAAGACAGCCTTAAGAAAATTAAAACAATGTAAATCAGGTTAAATGAATACTGTAGAAGCAGTATTAGAGGATGTTGGGATGAAGTGTTTGGATGCCCCTGAGGTTTCAAAACCAAAGCCTGCATCTACTTTTTGGAGCAGAAACAATCTTCATTTTGTATGTTAGTAAAGGAGGCTAAATGTTGACACCAATAGGGATTTACAAAAGAGTTTAATGTGACAGAATTTTCTTGCTGTTCTGACTCTCTAAAGACCACAATTGAAACAAAGTCTAAATGGATGTTGATGACAATTCCTGGGTTTTTTCCCAGGAGTTCTCAGTACAGAGAAATAACTGGAATGGCAATTAAAATATACAAAGAAAATGGTTCAAGGGTAACTGCTAGTTTTAGTAAAATACCTTATTAACCTGAGGAATATTTAAATTTGGAAGCAGTTGAATGACTGATGTGTGTATGTGTGTGTGTGTATGTGTGTGTGTGTGTGTGTGTGTGTGTGTGTGTGTGTGTGTGCTGGTAGCCTGGTAATGGCAGAGGAATGAATAAGAAGTTCAATATTTCGAGCATCATAACAAGTAATGGTGACATATCCAAGAGAGCAGAGCAATCTGAGTTTTAATTTTTGGTATTATATCAAATGACTGAATTTCCAAATCTTTCACCTAAAAGGATGTTTGATGAAGGCTATTTTTAAAGTATATATTTAATCTTTGTGAGAACCTATCAAATATAACATAAAATTGTATTAAAGATCAATGTTTCTGACTCTCCAGATAGCACAATGATCCACTCACTCATTGTTTATAGGTTATGATAAAATTATAGAGTAGTATTCTTCTTCCCTAGATCTTTTGGTGTTGGGAGGGCCCTGGTTGAGCAACTCTAATCCTTAAATGGATGGGAATAGCAGACCATGTGACCTGCCTCTTGAGAAATCTATATGCAAGTCAGGAAGCAACAGTTAGAACTGGACAAGGAAAAACAGACTGGTTCCAAATCGGGAAAGGAGTACTTTAAGGCTGTGTGTTGTCACCCTGCTTATTTAACTTATATGCAGAGTACATCATGAGAAATGCTGGACTGGATGAAGCACAAGCTGGAATCAAGATTGCCAGGAGAAATATCAATAACCTCAGATATGCAGATGATACTTCCCTTATGGCAGAAAGCAAAGAAGAACTAATGAGCCTCTTGATGAAAAGGAAAGAGAAGAGTGAAAAGGGTGGCTTAAAACTCAACATTCAGCAAACTAAGATCATGGCATCTGTCCCATCACTTCATGGCAAATAGATGGGGAAATAAGGGAAATAGTGGCAGATTTTATTTTGGGGGGCTCCAAAATCATTGCAGATGGTGATTGCAGGCATAAAATTAAAAGATGCTTACTCGTTGGGAGAAAAGTTATGACCAACCTAGATAGCATATTAAAAAGCAGAGATCTTACTTTGTCTATAAAGGTGTGTCCAGTCAAGGCTATAGTTTTCCAGTAGTCATGTATAGATATGAGAGTTGGACTATAAGGAATGCTGAGAACCGAAAAATTGATGCTTTTGAACTGTGGTGTTGGAGAAGACTCTTGTGCGTTAGTAGGAGTTTGATTGGCCTATTCAAAGCCTGTATGAGTATTAGAAGAAGGTGCAAATCTACTAAGGACAAATACACAAAGTAGGGGATGGTGACTTGGGCAGTATATGTTTTGTTAATGTTCCAAGGAGTATTAAAATTGGTAAGAAAATTGCAACCAGGAAGGGCCTCAGATCCATCTTCTTAGAGTAAGAGTTTTTTGAATCAATTCTCAATGGCTGATGGAATTTTTAGAAATATTACCTCCCACACAGATCCCATTCTGGATTCTTGTTAAATGTTGATGTAGGATGGAAAATAACTCTATATCATTAGCATTACTGTTAGTCTCATTAACAATGGAACTGAGACACAAGGAGGTTGAATAACTTGTCTAAGGCCACAGCTGATCAGTGACAGTTGAAGATTCAAAAACAGGAATGAAAAAATTCATTAATCTTAACTCCTGCAATTAATAGATGCTCACACAAGTAGGTCTCCGCTGCCCACCTGGACAGGAAACCCAACAGTCCTAGGGAGACAGGCACAGCAGGGAGGAAGTGTGTCCTCCACAAAGGCTCTTACAGAGACAGCAGCTGCTCTGAGGTGGCCACATGGGCTCACCACAGTGAGTCTTTCTTGAAGCAGAGAATTATTTTCTTTGAAAAACTAGTATATGGACACTGAGTCCTGAGGCAGGAATCTGGCCCCTGGGTCTCTCCCTTCCTCTGGTTGGTAAAGTGATTTAAAACCTCCTGGCTATGCTCATTTTGTCAAATAGCTCCTGTAGGATTCAGTTTCAAGGCTCAACCCAGAAATTTCTGGCTCAGCAAATAGATCCAAAGCAAGAAATTGTATTCACTCAAGCTGCTTGTGAGACTAAGAAATATGGTTTCTCATGTTTTGTAGAGGGAAACAGATGTGTTTATACACAACCAAATTCACAGATATATAATATCTTGCTTATCATATCTCAAAGAAGTGAGAGAAAAATGTATGTATCTGTATGAAACTTTCCAGTTGCTGTCCATTTGAGAAGGCAAATGAAACTATTATTGCTCTCAGAAGGCACTCGAAATGATTCTGTGTCATATTTTACATAGTAATTCTGCCACTTGGAGTAATTAGGCTTCTGCCTCACTTTACAGTCAGAAAAAGTACAGGTTACTCTTAAGGCTGGTATAGAACTGTGAGAGGCCAAAAGATCATTTCAGGTAACAGACATAATAATTTGTGATTAGAGAGAACAGACAGTATGATCAAGAAGCTACTTAAAGACATAACTAGAGAGGTGATCTGATTTATATCTAAGGTCATTCAGTGCATTGCTGGGTTCAAATCCTAGCTCTTCTCCATACCAACCAACTGACTGAAGGCAGACTCTTTGATCTTTCCAATTTTCCTTCCTTCTTTGTAGAAGGGTGCTGATGAGTATTACCTCACAAATTTCTTGTGAGGATTGGGTGCAATAAGGCACTGAGCAAAATCTGGAACATAGTGCATGCTCAGTAAATGAAATCTGATGGTAGTTATAACATCAGTACATTGTATCTTTATATGTTTTATCTTCAAGGATATTGGACTACATGAGCTCTACTGGCTAATAACTGACTTGCACAGCACTTTTTAAAGCCCTATCTCAGGTTGTTGTTTTTTTTTGTTTTTTTTTTTTTGACATCCCACAATCACTTTATAGTGTTTATAGAACTGGCATTATTACCCCTTGTCACAGCTTAAAGGGTTAGGGAAGTCCAAAGACTTGCCCAGTTCTGCCTTTACCAAGTTCATACAGCTAATAAGTGACAGAATAGGGTCTCAAAGTCAGATCTACTTCAAAATGTTGCCCTCTGACTCATGGTCCCAGTGTCTGTCTCCTGGGCCAAAGTTCTTTCCTCATGATGCATTTGTCTCTGCTTTTCTGCAGCTCTCTTCCAGACCAAGGCAATGACTTCTCTTGGAGACTGCCTCTAACAAGCTGATCCAATGAATAATCATAAGAACAATCCTATTTTTGCCCTTTAACTACTGAGCTGGGGACAGATTTATAGAGGATGAGTCTGGCTGGTATTTGGGAATGAATATTTACCATCACTTACTATATCCTAGGCTGCTTTGGCTAAATAATAACTGCCCAGAATTCTGTCCTTTCCAATCAATTCTGAACGTGAGCACATCACAGGCAACTAAGTGGCATAATTCATTTGAGGTGAACATAAATCTAAGACTTCTGCCAGAAATGATGCAAAGAATTAATGGAACATAAAATCAATTAAATGGAATTGAGTAGAGTAATTAGTTCATATTTTAATCCTCAGGTCTGTTTTTTATCCATCAACTGGTGAGCAAGTAAGTTGGCACCTCTGAAATGATTAGCTTTGTTTCAGCAAAAGTTTATTGATATGTCAGAGTAAATGAAACTGGAGGTTTTAAATGGCTTTATTTTGAATTGCATAGCAGCACATCCATGGATCAGCTAGACATCTAATTATTTAATTTTGCAATATTATTAATAAGATTACTTATATTTAGTATAACTGAATTTATAATGTTCTAGATGTTTATTGAGGAGAGTGGAAGAGAAGAATGATTCAAACTGTAAAAAAGCATGGCTTGTATCCTTGGGTTCTTACTGTAATAGTAAGGTTGCAGCTTCCTATTGAGACAAAAATGAAGGATCTTTAAGGCATTTCACTTTTTAGTTTGGTCTTCTAAACTTTTATTTCCATACTTCTTTCAATCAAGGAATAAAATGTTCTCAGATTGATGGTATTTTGGTTGGAAATTCTTCATTGCCCATGTTTGTAAAATAATTTGTCAATATCTTTGCTTTTATGAGTTTGATTGTATAAGTGCCCTTGTGATGGGGTTTTGCTCACTAAAGCAGGAAATCTGAATATCACACTACACTTGCTTTCCTGGGCAACTAAACCAGCTGACCTAAAAGGGACTTTTGAATCTTGGGATTTTATATAACTGAATTTTTATTTGGGCTTCCCTTGTGGCTCAGCTGGTAAATAATCTTCCTGCAATGTGCGAGACCTGGGTTCAATCCCTGGGTTGGGAAGATCTCCTGGAGAAAGGAAAGGCTACCCAACCGACTATTCTGGCCAGGAGAATTCCATGAAATAGTCCACGGGGTCTCAAAGAGTCAGTTGCAAAAGAGTATTTGGAATCTTAAGATTTTATATAATTGTTTTTATTTAGAATATTTAAAATCTCAAATAAGAGCCAAGAAACTTGGGTTCTGGTCCCAAATCTCAGAGATTTTGGACAGGTCTCTTGCCCTCCCTGGCTCTAATTTTCTCTGTGTAAGTAAGAAGTTTGAAAGAAATGATCTCAGTGGGACCTCTAACACTGATACTTTAGACTGAACTTTGTGGAGACTTCTTTATAATAGTATGCATGCATTTTGAAGAGGAGATATGATCTTTGGTGAAAATTTTCCAAATTTTAATGAACATTGACATTGCCAAACAGGAAAAGGAGTATGTCAGGGCTGTATATTGTCACCCTGCTTATTTAACTTATATGCAGAGTACATCATGAGAAACGCTGGACTGGAAGAAGCACAAGCTGGAATCAAGATTGCTGTGAGAAATATCAATAACTTCAGATATGCAGATGACACCACCCTTATGGCAGAAAGTAAAGAGGAGCTAAAAAGCCTCTTGATGAAAGTGAAAGAGGAGAGCGAAAAAGTTGGCTTAAAGCTCAACATTCAGAAAACGAAGATCATGGCATTCTGTCCCATCACTTCATGGGAAATAGATGGGAAACAGTGGAAACAGTGTCAGACCTTATTTTGGGGGGTTCCAAAATCACTGCAGATGGTGATTGCAGCCATGAAATTAAAAGACGTTTACTCCTTGGAAAAAAGTTATGGCCAACCTAGATAGTATATTCAAAAGCAGAGACATTACTTTGCCGACTAAGTTAAGTCTAGTCAAGGCTATGGTTTTTCCTGTGGTCATGTATGGATGTGAGAGTTGGACTGTGAAGAAGGCTGAGCACTGAAGAATTGATGCTTTTGAACTGTGGTGTTGGAGAAGACTCTGGAGAGTCCCTTGGACTGCAGGGAGATCCAACCAGTCCATTCTGAAGGAGATCAACCCTGGGATTTCTTTGGAAAGAATGATGCTAAAGCTGAAGCTCCAGTACTTTGGCCACCTCATGTGAAGAGTTGACTCATTGGAAAAGACTGTGATGCTGGGAGGGATTGGGGGCAGGAGGAGAAGGGGACGACAGAGGATGAGATGGCTGGATGGCATCACGGACTCGATGGACGTGAATCTGAGTGAACTCCGGGAGATGGTGATGGACAGGGAGGTCTGGCGTGCTGCTATTCATGGGGTCGCAAAGAGTTGAACAGGACTGAGCGACTGAACTGAACTGAACTGACATTGGTCAGATTAGTAGTGAACAAGTCATTTTATCTTGCATTTTCTTTTCCAGTTGATTTTATTCCTGTGGCTTTGGAAACTGATAAAATCATACCAATAAGAAGAGGTGGCAAGAATACACAGAACTAAAAAACAAAACAAAACAAAACAAAACAAAAAAAAGATCTTAATGATCCAGATAACCACGATGGTGTGATTACTCACCTAGACATCCTGGAGTGTGAAGTCAAGTGGACCTTAAGAAGAATCACTACAAAAACAAAAACTAGTGGAGGTGATGAAATTCCAGCTGAGCTATTTCAAATCCTAGAAGATGATGCTATTAAAGTGCTGTACTCAGTACATCAGTAAATTTGGAAAACTCAGCAGTGGCCACAGGACTGGAAAAAAATCAGTTTTCATTCAAATCCCAAAGAAGGGAAATGCCAAAGAATGTTCAAACTGCTGCACAATTGCACTCATTTCACATACTAGCAATGTAAAGCCCCAAAGCCTTCAAGCTAGGGTTCAGCAACATGTGAACTGAGAACTTCCAGATGTACAAGCTGGATTTAGAAAAGGCAGAGATCAAATTTCCAAAATCTGTTGTATCATAGAAAAAGCTAGTAGTAGTAGTGTTAGTCACTCAGTCGTGTCCGACTTTTTGTTATCACATGGACTGTAGCTTGCCAGGCTCCTCTGTCCACAGGATTCTCCAGGCAAAAATACTGGAGTGGACTGCCATTCCCTTATCCAGAGGATCTTTCTGACCCAGGGATCTAACCTGAGTGTCCTGCACTGCAGGCAGATTCTTTACCGTTTGAGCTACAGAATTCCAGAAAAAAGCATTCATTTCTGCTTCATTGACTATGTTAAAGCCTTTGACTGTGTAGATAACAACAAACTGTGGAAAATTGTTGGGTCTTCCAGTTAAAGGTGATGAAGTAGAAGGATGTGTGCTCATCTCCTGCAAGAGCATCAATATTGCAACTAGCTGTTGAACAACCATCAACAGGAGAATGCTGAAATTCATCAGAAAAAGATACCCCATCCAAAGACAGAGAAGAAGCTGCTGTGAGATGGTAGGAGGGGCACAATCACTACCAAATCAAATTTCATATCCTCTGGCTGGGTGACCCACAGACTGGAGAACAATAACACGAAAGATGTTATCATACTATTATGAAGGTTCTGAACCCCACATCAGTCTTCCCAGTCTGGGAACCTGACAAAGGAGCTGGGAACACCCAAGGAATATGGCCTTGGGGGCCAGTGGGATTTGATTATAGGCCTTCCAAAGGACTGAGGGAAACAAAGACTCCAGTCTTGGAGGGCAAAAACAACTTTTTTGTTTGTTTGTTTGCTCCTATAGGAGAGGAGCAGTGACCACACAAGAGACTGAACCAAAGTTACCAGCTGGTGTTGGAGGGCCCCCCTTGGAGACGTGGGTCAGGAGGGACTCACCAGAGGGACGGGGCACTGGAAGGTCTCCCTTGGTGTAAACCCTTTTGGAGTCCCCCATTAAACATACCATAGACCCTTTAAGCCATAGACCCCATTATGCCCATAGACCCCAGTATTGGGCCATCTCAGGCCAAACAACTACCAGGAAGGGAGTGAAATCCCACCCATCAGAAGATAATTGGATTAAAGCTTTTCTGAGCAAGGCTCTGTGCATCACAGCATGACCCAGTTTTCCCATCACCAGTCATTCCATCAGGAAGCTTAAACAAGCCTTCCCGGTTCAGACATCAGAGGGCAGACAGAAGAAGCAAGAAGAAGCACACCCTCACAGAAGGCAAAACAAAAACCATATTAGAGAAAGAAAATCATGATGATAAAGCTGAAAGTTATGTCTCAGTTCAAGGGAAAATTTAAAAAAAAAAGAAGACATTTCTCCAAAGAAGACATACGGATGGCTAACAAACACATGAAAAGATGCTCAACATCACTCATTATTAGAGAAATGCAAATCAAAACCACAATGAGGTACCACTTCACACCAGTCAGAATGGCTGCCATCCAAAAATCTGCAAGCAATAAATGCTGGAGAGGGTGTGGAGAAAAGGGAACCCTCCTACACTGTTGGTGGGAATGCAAACTAGTACAGCCACTATGGAGAACAGTGTGGAGATTCCTTAAAAAATTGCAAATAGAACTCCCTTATGACCCAGCAATCCCACTTCTGGGCATACACACTGAGGAAACCAGAATTGAAAGAGACACATGTACCCCAATGTTCATCGCAGCACTGTTTATAATAGCCAGGACATGGAAACAACCTAGATGTCCATCAGCAGATGAATGGATAAGAAAGCTGTGGTACATATACACAATGGAGTATTACTCAGCCGTTAAAAAGAATTCATTTGAATCAGTTCTGATGAGATGGATGAAACTGGAGCCGATTATACAGAGTGAAGTAAGCCAGAAAGAAAAACACCAATACAGTATACTAACACATATATATGGAATTTAGGAAGATGGCAATGACGACCCTGTGTGCAAGACAGGGAAAGAGACACAGATGTGTATAACGGACTTTTGGACTCAGAGGGAGAGGGAGAGGGTGGGATGATTTGGGAGAATGACATTCTAACATGTATACTATCATGTGAATTGAATCGCCAGTCTATGTCTGACGCAGGATGCAGCATGCTTGGGGCTGGTGCATGGGGATGACCCAGAAAGATGTTATGGGGAGGGAGGTGGGAGGGGGGTTCATGTTTGGGAATGCATGTAAGAATTAAAGATTTTAAAATTTAAAAAATAAAAAACTAAAAAAAAAAAAAAAGAAGTGGATATAAACAAACTTCTAGAAAAATAATACCTAGTAACAATAGTGAAGATGATCCAGGATCTTTGGAAAAGAATGGAGGCAAAGATTGAGAAGATACAAGAAATGCTTACCAAAGATTTAGAAGAACTAAAGAACAAAGAAACAGAGATGGATAATGCACTAGGAAGAATCAAGAGCATTATAACAGTGGACAGAATGATGAAATCCCTGCCACGGAACAGAATATAGAAAAACGAATGAGAAGAAATGAAGACAGCCTAAGCGACTTCTGGCACACCAACTTTTGCATTATTGGGGTCCCAGAAGGAGAGGAGAGAGAGAAAGAACCTGAGATAATATTTGAAGAGATAATAGCTGAAAACTTCCCAAATATAGGTAGCCAAGTCGAGGAAGCACAGGGAGTCCAGGAAGGATAAACTCAAGGAGGAAAACACTGAGACATACAGTAATCAAATTGACAAAAATTAAAGACAGTTGAAATATTAAAAGGAACAAGGGAAAATGACAAATAACATACAAGGAACTCCCATTAGTCTATCAACTGATTTCTCAACAGAAACATTATAAGCTAGAAAGGAATGGCATGATATATTTAGTGATGAAAGGGAAGAACCTACAACCAAAAATACTCTACCCACCAAGATTCTCTTTCAGATTTAATGAAAAATAAAAGTTTTCCAGACAAGTAAAAGCTAAGCGAATTCAGCACCACCAACCAGCTTTACAACAAATGCTAAAGGAACTTCTCTAGGCAGGAAACACAAGAGAAGGAAAGGAAACAGAAAATAAACCCCTCAAAATTACGAAAATGGTAATAGGATCATTCATACCAATTACGTTTAACATAAAAGGATTAAATGCACCAACAAACATAGACTGGCTAGGTGGATGAAAATATATGCATGTGTGCATTTCCACTTACTACATCAGTCTGCTTGATCCCCCCAAATTGTATGTACTTATTTTATATTGTTAAGTTAATCATGTTCCCATTATGTCTTGCAATTGTAATTATCATTTTTTTGTCTGTCTATTGACTGTGAAAACTGATAAACATCCTTTACTATTATGATTATGTAACTATTACTCTCAATACAAATGTATTATGATTGATCAACAGAAAAAAATAACAGAACTCTAAATCACCAAATTTAGGATCTAATGGAAAAACCTGTAATCACTTTTTTAAAATCCAGATGTATATCAGAATTGTCTTAAATTTTTTTGAAAAATACAAATGTTAAAAGAAAGTTCAGGTATTACCTTTTTCTCCAGAGTTCCAGACATGTTTCTAATGAGCAGTCATGTTTAAAAATAACTGATCTTTTACTTTTATTTAGTTTGTTTCACTGTTTGTATTCTCTATTCAGTGCTCCCATTTCATTCAGTTTATCTTCTCCAATTTCTCCATTTCTTCATTTTTTGATGTTCTTTAAGAAAACTTTATCAATTGAAAAACTTTTTATATACATGTATAAATATATATAATATGTATAATATATATTAGATAATTTTTTCCTAACTAAAAATATTATGACCTTTTGATTTCACTTGTTTGATTTAGTATGAACAGAATGCTAGATTTCTAATTAAAAAGTAGCTATTCAACAAACAATAAAGGTCTACTATATAGCACAGGGAATATAGTCTACATATTTAAATAACTTATAATGGAAAATATTTTAAATAATAATAATATATGTGCATTTGTATAATGAGTCACCTTGATGTGCACCAGTACAATGTCACCATGCTTATTTAACGTATATGAAGATTATAACAGGCAAAACATTGGGCTGGATGAAGCACAGACTGGAATCAAGATTGCAGAAAGAAATGTCAATAACCTCAAATATGTAAATGATGCCACTCTTATGGCCAAAAGCAAAGAGGAACTAAAGAGCCTCTTGGTGAAGGTAAAAGAGGTTATTGAAAAATCTGCCTTAAAACTCTACATTCAGAAATGAAGATCATGGGATCCATTCCTCTCACTTCAAGGCAAATAGATGGGGAAACAGTGGAGACAGTGACAGACTTTATATTCTTGGGCTTCATAGTTACTGTGGACAACAACTGCAGCCATGAAATTAAAAGAAGTTTGCTCCTTGGAAGAAAAGCTATGACCAAACTAGACAGAGTATTAAAAAAACAGAGACATCACTTTACCTACAAAGGTCTGTATAGTCAAAGGTATGGTTTTTCCAGTAGTCATGTATGAAATGAGAGCTGGACAGTGAAGAAGGTTGAGTGCCAAGGCATTGATGCTTTTGATCTGTGGTGCTGGAGAAGATTCTTGAGAGTCCCTTGGACTGCAAGGAGATCAAACCAGTCAATCCTAAGGAAGTCAGTGCTCAATATTCATTGGAAGGACTGATGGTGAAGCTGAAACTCCAATACTTGGTCACTTGATGTGAAGAGCTGACTAATTGAAAAAGATACTGATGCTGGGAAAGATTGAAGGCAGGAGGAAAAGGGGATGACAGAGGATGAGATGATTTGATGGCATCACCGACTCATTCCACATGAGTTTGAGCAAACTAAAGGAGATGGTAAAGGAGAGGGAAGCCTTGCATGCTGCAGTATATGGGGTCACAATTAGCTAGGCATGAGTGAGCTACTGAACAAAATAACACTACTTATTTCAATGGTGTCAGCTTAAGCGCTTGCCAGTAGATGGTTCATGGAAGTGTTAAAAGCAGTTGTTGTTTGTTGTTTAGTCATTCGGTCATGTATGATTCTTTTGAGATCATCATAAAGAGGAAAGATAAGAATCAAGTACAGGAAGATGGTGGCTGTCATAATGCCATCCTGGCAGGACCAGGTTAAATTATGCTGCAAGTTAGGATAGAATCAATGGGATAATGAGTTGATCTCAGCAATTTGTCTTCAAATGCAATGTGTTATCTTTTAGGCAGCCACAAAGTGTCCATCTGAAATTGTAATCCAAGAAGCTGCTAACTGGACTGGGCTGTCCATTCCCTGAAGTAATTATAAAAATGTCCAAAGGCAAAAGTGCCTATACTTGCATCAGCATCATCACCTGCTTGCTGATACCACTGGGCTTCTGTCTGTTTGCTTTGCTTCTTAAAGGCCAGTTTGCTTGCCTGGTAGGAATTGTTCCTGGAATCCAGAGCTTTGGCATCTAACACTGGCAAAGGCAAGTTCCCTTGTCTGATCTTACCAGTAATTCCAAGGCTAAAATGAGGAATATAAACAAATTTTTCTAGCATACTAGCTGTCAATTTTCCATTGCTTCTTATAAGTATATCAAAAATTCATTTACCTTATATTTGTAAATAATTTGATATCAACACCAAGAACTTCTATTAATAATGTCATTGATTTTATTAGGTTTGCCTTTAAGAGAGCAGAATTTATTTTATGACATAACAGGCATAATTTATACCTTCTGAAAATTACAATCTTGGATCACAACAAACTGAAAATTCTTAAAGAGGTGGGAATACCAGAAGACCTAATCTGTCTCCTGAGAAGCCTGTATGCAGGACAAGAAGCATAAGTTAGAACTGGAGATGGAATGACAAATTAACTCAAAATTGAGAAGGGAGTACATCAAGGTTGTATATTGTCATTCTACTTATTTAACTTCTATACAGAGTACCTCATGTGAAATCCCGGCTGGATGAATCACAAGCTGGACTCAAGACTGCTAGGAGAAATATTAGCAACTTCAGATACACAGATGAGATAACACTGTAATGTCAGAAAATGAAGAGGAAGTTAAGAGCCTCTTGATGAAGGTGAAAGAAAAGAGTGAAAAAACTGGCTTAAAAGTCAACAGTAAGAAAACTAAGGTCATGGCATCGTGTCCCATCAATTCATGGTAAATAGAAGAGGAAAAAGTGGAAATAGTAACAGGATTTATTTTCTGGGACTCCAAAATCACTGTGGATAGTGACTTGCAGCCATGAAATTAAAAGATGCTTGCTCTTTGGAAGAAAAGCTATGACAAACCTAGACAGAGTATTAAAAAGCAGAGACATCATTTTGCTGACAAAGGTCCATACAGTCAAAACTACGATTTTTTTCCAATAGTCCTGTACGGATGTTAGAAGAGAACCATAAAGAAGCCTGAAAGTGAAGTGATAGTGTTATTCGATCAGTCATGTCTGACTCTTTGTGACTCCATGGACTGTAGCCCGCCAGGGTCCTCTGTACATGGGATTCTCCAGGCAAGAATACAGGAGTAGGTTGCCATTCCTTTCTCCAGGAGATCTTCTCAACTTAGGAACTGAACCCAGGTCTCCTGCATTGCTAGCATATTCTTTACCACTGAGCCACAATTGGGCAGGAAAGAAGGCTGAGCATTGAGGAATTGATAGTTTCAAACTGTGGTGCTGGAGAAAACTCTTGAGAGTTCCTTGGACTGCAAGGATATCAAATCAGTTGATCCTAAAGGCAATCAACCCTGAATATTCATTGGAAGCACTGATGCTGGAACTGAAGCTCTAATACTTTGGCCACCTAATGCAAAGAGCTGACTCACTCGAAAAGACCCTGATGCAGGGGAAGATTAAGGGCAAGAGCAGAAGAGGGAGACAGAAGATGATATGGTTGGATGGTATCTCTGACTCAATGGACGAATTTGAGCAAACTCCAGGAGACAGTGAAATACAGGGAAACCTGGCATGGGGTCACAAAATTTGGACACAACATAGTGACGGTACAACAAAAATCTTTTAAATGACATTCATTTAGTCATTCAATCTACTAAGTTCCTGTCATATGCATGGGAAAATACTACAAAGTACAACCTACTCTATGGCTGAAGGGATTTAACAGTCTGTGGGAAAATGGGATTTTCCAGGAGATTAAATACTCCTTAAAGGCAGGTTCATGAGCTTACAAAACAGTCGGACATTAGTTAGTGACTGAACAACAACACCCAGGCTTAGTTACCTTATAGGCAAGATTTTTACCTATTTTATTTATGATAGCACATGGTAGGCTCTCAATCATTATTTGTTAACTAAGAGAATAAATGAAAATAAATCACAATACATATAAATAATGACTAGATGTTAGAGTGATAATCTGTAGTCACCTACGGATGTGACTAAATAAGTACTGGGTTGCACTGCACAATAATTGATTCATGTCTGTACCTTGTCTTTCCAATGGATACAAAATTCCTCCAAGATGACACAATTGTTCAATCCCTTTCTGTTCTTTACCACATTTAG
The DNA here is from genome assembly GCF_016772045.2 of Ovis aries. Taxonomy (NCBI): domain Eukaryota; kingdom Metazoa; phylum Chordata; class Mammalia; order Artiodactyla; family Bovidae; genus Ovis; species Ovis aries. The sequence goes on along the minus strand of NC_056064.1, from coordinate 408,814 downwards.
AATAGGATTAGGTTAGTGCCCTTTAAATACACTTTTAATTTCTCAAAACATACCTCTTTTTCAGAGCTTGTCTTAGTGATTACTTTGAACTACCAAATGGTTGGGATAGAGGGGAGGCATTTAAGACTGTCAGAGAGTGAAGTAACTGATCTGTGACCATCTGAATGTAATGAGAAACATGTAGAAACTATGCTGCGGCCCTACATATCCCAGACGGGGATTCAAATCTAGGAGCTGAGGGTGGGACTGGAGAGCAGTACCAGGGTGTAGAGTGCTGTTGGCCGTGGGGAGACAGCCTGAGGGGACAGGAAGGAAAACATCTGTGGTGGGAAGTGCCCTCGCAGGAAAGCCAGGCAGCCACGGGGCAGGGCACTACTGCTGAGTCAGGTGCACGTGATGGAGCCATCACTGAATCCTCTCTCTCCCCACACACTGGCCCTGGCAGCTGACCAATAGGGAAACTGTCACATTGGGCAATACAGAAGGACCCCAGCCAGGGCTGCCCTTTGAGTGCCCCCTGTGCTAAGCAGTAGAAAAAGACCAGCTAGAAAGGCCCTTTGAATGTCAGCTGCCGGAGGCTAGAAAATAATTCTGGTAGTGTCATATCTTCTGCACCTGTGACCACTGACTTCCCTGTGCATATGGAGCCACCAGGATCCATGCAATCCAAGAAGTTGCATCACCTCCACACCAAATCCTCACTGGCGCAGACCCAAGTCCTCAAGCCTCAGGAGAAAACTCCTGTGGATCACCTACATACAGAGATGAATATAAAATGACAGTTGAGATCTGGGGGTGGAGTGACTAAGGAAGAAGACTGAAAAATTTTCCACCACCTCAACACAGTGCAGATTAAGTCCACATGATCAACTAGGTAGACTCTGACTCTATGGAATATATAAAAGGACAATGAATGCTCCCACAAGAGAAAATGCTCTAGCTCTGACAGCTGGGGACATTGGAGGCAAGAACATACAGGAGTAGGGCCAGATTAGTCTGAGCTGTCTCCACAGTAGGTCCAGAAACCAGCCCTCCCCAGCAGGTCCAGAGACCAGCCCTCCCCAGTATGTATCAAACTATAATAATAATATCATTCTTATACAGAGGGGGAAAGGATGCTGACAGTTGAAATCAAAGAAAAATATTTATTATTATTATAGTTTGATTCATTCTGTAATTGGCTCTGGATTTTTTAATCTTCGTTTTCCCTCTATTGCTGTGTTTGTTATTTTTATTACTATTAATTCTCTATTCAGCCTTTTGGGAACATTTTTAAAATCATACTTTTAATTTTTTAAATCATACTCTTCTCCTTTGGCTTTCTTTTTCTTTTTTGTTAATTTTTATTTTTACTTTATTTTACTATACAATACTGTATTGGTTTTGCCATACATCGACATGAATCCACCACGGGTGTACATGACTTCCCCATCCTGAACCCCCTTCCCACCTCCCTCCCCATACCACCTCTCTGGGTCACCCCAGTGCACCAGCCCAAAGCATCCTGTATCCTGCATCAAACCTAGACTAACGATTCATTTCATACATGATATTACACATGTTTCAATGTCATTCTCCCAAATCATCCCACCCTCTCCCTCTCCCAGAGAGTCCAAAAGTTTGTTCTATACATCTGTGTCTCTTTTGCTGTCTCGCATACAAGGTTATCATTACCATCTTTCTAAATTCCATATATATATGTTAGTATACTGTATTCGTGTTTTTCTTTCTGGCTTACTTCACTCTGTATAATCAGCTCCAGTTTCATCCATCTCATTAGAACTGATTCAAATGTATTCTTTTTAATGGCTGAGTAATACTCCATTGTGTATATGTACCACAGATTTCTTATCCATTCATCTGCTGATGAACATCTAGGCTGCTTCCATGTCCTGGCTATTATAAACAGTGCTGCGATGAACACTGGGGTACACATGTCTCTTTCAATTGTGGTTTCCTCTGTGTGTATGCCCAGAAGTGGGATTGCTGGATCATAAGGCAGTTCTATTTCCAGTTTTTTAAGGAATCTCCACACTGTTCTCCATAGTGGTTGTACTAGTTTGCATTCCCACCAACAGTGTAAGAGGGTTGCCTTTTCTCCACATCCTCTCCAGCACTTATTTCTTGTAGACTTTTGGATTGCAGCCATTCTGACTGGTGTGAAATGGTACCTCACTGTGGTCTTGATTTGCATTTCTCTGATAAGGAGTGATGTTGAGAATCTTTTCATGTGTTTGTTAGCCATCTGTATGTCTTCTTTGGAGAAATGTCTATTTAGTTCTTTGGCCCATTTTTTGATTGGGTCGTTTATTTTTCTGGAATTGAGCTGCATGAGTTACTTGTATATTTTTGAGATTAGTTGTTTGTCAGTTGCTTCATTTGTTATTATTTTCTCCCAGTCTGAAGGCTGTCTTTTAACATTGCTTATAGTTTACTTTGTTGTGCAGAAGCTTTTAATTTTAATTAGATCCCATTTATTTATTTTTGCTTTTATTTCCAGTATTCTGAGAGTAGTCATAGAGGATCCAGCTGTGAATTATGTCGGAGAGTGTTTTCCCTATGTTCTCCTCTAGGAGTTTTATAGTTTCTGGTCTTACGTTTAGATTTTTAATCCATTTTGAGTTTATTTTTGTGTATGGTATTAGAAAGTGATCTAGTTTCACTCTTTTACAAGTGGTTGACCAGTTTCCCCAGCACCAATTGTTAAAGAGATTGTCTTTACTCCATTGTATATTCTTGTCTCCTTTGTTGAAGATAAGGTGTCCATAGGTGTGTGGATTTATCTCTGGGATTTCTATTTTGTTCCATTGATCTATATTTCTGTCTTTGTGCCAGTACCATACTGTCTTGATGACTGTGGCTTTGTAGTAGAGCCTGAAGTCAGGCAAGTTGATTCCTCCAGTTTCATTCTTCTTTCTCAAGATTGCTTTGGCTATTTGAGATTTTTTGTATTTCCATACAAGTGTGTAATTATTATGTTCTAGCTCTGTTAAAAATACTGCTGGTAGCTTGATAGGGATTACATTGAATCTGTTGATTGCTTTGTTTAGTATCCTCATTTTCACTATATTAATTCTTCCAATCCATGAACATGGTATATCTCTATTTATTAGTGTCCTCTTTGATTTCTTTCAGCAGTATTTCTCCTTTGGCTTTCTATGGTTCCATGTTTTGTCTTGTTGTTGCTATTTTCTTATGATTTTTCTTTAATATATATGTAGATTTTTATGTACTTCTATTTAATACTGCTTTTCTCTTTTGTTTTTTTTTCTTCTTTTTAACATGTTTGTTTTGTTTGCTTTACTTTATTCTTCATATGACACTTTATTTTGGTCTTGTTTTCAGTTTTGTGCTTTAATTAGTTTCGGTTTTAATTGGCTGATATCATTTCCGGTTTCCTTTGCTTGCTGGGTAACTCTCTTGTACTTTCCTTTGGTCTGTTTTGGTTCATGTGTATGTACGTGTGTGTGTTTGTTCCTTTGTTTTTGTTTTAATTTGTCTGATTTTACTTTTACCATTTGTCTGTGGTCCACTTTTTGTTTCTTTTTTGGTTCCTTGTTTGCTTTTTGTTTTGTCTGTTTTAATCCCCTTTATTGTCATAACGAACAGCTTGCATGGTCTTGGTTCTCTATCCAGAAGTAGGGCCTGAGCCTCTGGGGTAGGAACAGTGAGTGCAGGGCAATAGACTACCAGAGATCTCTTGACCCCAGAGAATATTAATCAGTGAGAACTCCCATGAAGCACTGCAGTTATATCCAAGACCCAGCACCATCCAACTGCCTGCGGCAAAAAGTGCAGAAAATTTTACCCAAACAACAAGCGAGATAAGAATATAAACCAAATCATCAATAGACATGCCTCACACAGATGCCCCAAAGCCACGTTACATGGCTCTGCTCATCAGCTGAGAAAAACTCACTTCCTCCGCCAGAATACAGGCATGAGTTCCTCCCAACATGAAGCCTACAAAAGCCACCAGACCAATTTCACCTACTGGAGGCAGGGACCAAAAGCAAGAGGAAATACAAACCTATAGCTTGCGGAAAGGACACATCAAACACAGTAAATTACACAAAATAAAAAGGCAGAGAAATATTGTGCAGATAAAGGAACAAGGTAAAAACTGATAATACAAAACAAATTAAGAGGAAACAGGCCAATTACATGAAAAAGAATTTAAAGCAATGAAAGAAAAGATGATCTAAAAATCTCAATAATAGAATCTGGAAAATGCAAGAATCATATAATACATTTAACAAGATCTAGAAGAAATAAAGAATAAACAAACAGTGATGAACAGCATGATAATTGAAATTAAAAACATACCAGAATGAATCCATAGCAGAATAACTGAGGCAGAAAAATGGATACATGACAAAGAAGATAGAAAGGTAGAAATAACTGCTGAGGAGCAGGATTTAAAAAAAAAGAACGAAAAGAATTCAAGGCAGTCTCAGAAATCTCTGAGACAATAATAAACATATCAGCTTTCAAATTACAGAGGTTCCCAGAATAAGTAGAGGAAAAGAAAGGGTCTAAGAAAATGTTTGAAGAGATTATAGTTGAAAACTTCCATAATATGGGAAAAGAAAATAATCAAGTGCAAGAAGCACAGACAGTCCAATACAAGATAAACTGGATAACTCAAGGAGAAACACAGCAAGACACATATTAATCAAACTAATAAAAATTAAACAGGAAGAAAAATATTAAAAACAGCAAGGGAAAACCAACAAGCAATATACAAGGGACGCTTCACAAGGTTAACAGCTGGCTTTCATCAGAAACTGCAGATCAAAAGGAAATGGCAAGATATATTTAAAATAATGAAAGGGGAAAATTTGCAAACAAGGTTACTGTACACATCAAGGATCTCATTTAAGTTGATGGAGAAATCAGAAACTTTACAGACAAGCAAGTTAAGAGAATTCAGCACCACCAATTCAGCTTTACAACAAATGCTAAAACGACATATAGGGAGAAAGCACAAGAGAAAGGAAAGATCTACAAAAACTAATCCAAAACATTTCAGAAAATGGCTTTGGGAACATATATTCAATACTTACTTTAAACGTAAATGGATTAAATGCTCCACCCAAAAGATACAGATGACTGCATGGATAAAAAAACAAGACCGTTCATATGCTGTGTACAAGAGATCCACTTCAGACCTAGAGACATATGCAGACTGAAAGTGAAAGAATGAAAAGATATTTCATGCAAATGAAAATCAATAGAAAGCTGAAGTAGCAATTATCATATTAGACAAAATAGACCTTAAAATTAACGGTATTACATGAGATAAGGAAGGACACTATACAATGACCAAGGGATCTATCCAAGAAGAAGACATAACAATTGTAAATATTTATGCACCTAACAAAGAAACACCTCAATACATAAGGCAAAAACTAACAGCCATAAAATGGGAAATCAACAGTAACACAATAATAGTAGGGGATTAAACATCCCATTTACACCAATGGACAGATCATCCAGATAGAAAATATTAAGGAAATATAAACCTTAAATGACACTAGACCAAATGCACCTAATTGATTTATTTGGGACAGTCCATCCAATTGTGGAATACACTTTCTTCTCATGTATACATGAAGCAGCCTCCCAGATAGATCATATCTGGGGTCACAAATCAAGCCTTGGTAAGTCTTTTTTTTTTTTTTTTAATTAATTAATTAATTTATTTATTTATTTATTTTTTTATTTTTTAAATTTTAAAATCTTTAATTCTTACATGCATTCCCAAACATGAACCCCCCTCCCACCTCCCTCCCCATAACATCTTTCTGGGTCATCCCCATGAACCAGCCCCAAGCATGCTGCATCCTGCGTCAGACATAGACTGGCGATTCAATTCAAATGATAGTATACATGTTTTAAAAATGGAAATATATCAAGCACCTTTTCTGACCAAAACACTGTAAGATTCGTTATCAACTAGAGGCAAAACACACACACACACACACACACACACACACACACACATATACAAATGCATGGATGCTAAATAATACACTTCTGAATAACCAAAAAGTCACTAAAGAAATCAAGAAGGAAAACAAACAAACAAAAAAACTATTTGGAAATAAATGACCACAAAAACACTATGACTCAAAACCTATGGAATGAAGCCAAAACAGTTCTAAGAGGGACGTTTAGAGCAATAGTCTCACCTCAAGAAATAAGAAAAACATCAAAGAGACAACTTTACCTTATACTTAAAGCAACTGGAAAAAGAAGAACACAAAATCCCCAAGTTAATCAAAGAAAAGAAATCATAAAGATCACAACAGAAATAAATGAAAAAGAAATGGACACAACAGCAAGATCAATAAAATTAAAAGTTGGTTTCTTGAGAAGCTTAACAAAATATTAGCCAGATTCATCAAGGAATAAAAAGGGAAAACGTTAAGATCAACACAATTAGAAATGAAAAATAAGTTATAAAAGACAACACAGAAATAAGGATCATAAGCGGCTAGTATGAGAAACTAAATACCAATAAGATGGATAACCTAGAAGGAATGGACACATTCTTAGAAAATTTCAACCTTCCAAGCCTGAACCAGAAAGAAATAGAAATTATGAACAGACAAATCACAAGCACTGAAATTGAAATTATAAAAAATCTCCTCAAAAACAAAAGCCTAGGGACAGATGGTTTCACAGGTGAATTCTATTAAACATCTAGGGAAGAGATAATGCTTATTTTTATCAAACTCATCCGAAAAACTGCAGAGGGAAGAACAGTTTCAAACACATTCTGAGTTCACCACCACCCTGATACCAAAACCAGACAAAGACATCACACACACACACACACACACACACACACACACACACACACAACATAATTACAGCCCAACATCACTGATGAATTTAGATGCAAAATTCTAGCAAACAGAATACAATGACATATTATAAGGATCAAACACCATGATTAAGTGGGGTTTATCCCAGAGGTACAAATATTCTTTAATACATGCAAATAAATCAATTTGATACACTGTATTAACAAATTGAAAGATAAAATATTCACATGATAGTCTCAATAGATACAGGAAAAGCTTTCAAAAAAATTCAGCACCAATTTATGATAAAAATTCTTCAGAAAATAGATATAGAAGGAACCCACCTCAACATAATAAAAGCTATATATGATAAGCCCACATGAAACATTAGTGTCAATGATGAAAAACCAAAAGTATTTCCTGTAATTTCAGGAACAAGCCAAAGGTGTCCATTCTCACTACTATTATTGAACGTAGTGTAAGAAGTGTTAGCTATGGCAATCAGAGAAGAAAAAGAAATAAAAATAATCCAGGTTGGGAAAGAATAAGTAAAACTTTCACTGTTTCCAGATGACATGATACTATACATAAAAACCTCTGAAGATACTTTAAGAAAATTACTACACATAATCAATGAATTTAGTTTAATTTCAAGAGTCAAAATCAATACACAGAAATCCCTTAATTTCTATATGATTAACAATGAAAAACGAGGAAGATAAGCTAAGGAATCTATCCCAACCACACCATTGCAACAAAAAGAATAAAATACCTAGGAATAAGCCTACCTAAGGAGACAAAAGACTTGTATACAGAAAACTACAAGACACTCATAAAAGAAATCAAAGAAAATACAAACAAATGGAAAGATATATCCTGTTCTCTGATTGGAAGTATAAATATTGTGAAAATGACTATACCACCCAAAGTAGGCTACAGACTTGGTGCAACCCCATCAAATCACAAATAGCATTTTTCACAGAACTAGAACAAATTTTTTTTTTTTTTTTTTTTTACAATTTGGATGGAAACATAAAAGACTCTGAATACCCAAAGCAATCTTGAGAAAGAAAAATGGCGCTGGAGGTGCCAACTCTCCTGACTTCAGATTATACTACAAAGCTACAGGCATCAAGACAGTGTGGTAGTGGCGCAAATACAGAAATATAGACCAATGGAACAAGACAGAAAGCCCTGAGATAAACCCAAGCACCCATGGGCAACTTTGACAAAAGATGCAAAATATACAATGGAGAAAAGACAGTCTCTTCAATAAGTGGTGCTAGGAAAACTGGACAGCTACATGTAAAAAAAATGAAATGAGTAAACTTCCTAACATCATACACAAAAGTAAACTTAAAGTGGATTAAAGACCTAGATGTAATAACAGAAACTATAAAACTCTTAGAGGAAAACATAGGCTTTGACATAAATTGCAGCAAGATCCTCTGTGACCCACCTCTTAGAGTAATGGAAATGAAAATGAAAATTGAAAAATGAGACCTTATTAAACTTAAAAACTTTTGCACAGCAAAGAAAACTATAATCAATGTGAAAAGATAACCTGCAAACTGAGAGAGAATAATAACAAATAAAGCAATTGAAACGGGATTAATCTCCAAAATATACAAGCAGCTCATGCCTCTCAAAAATAAATGAATAAAGGGCAGGAGACCTAAACAGACATTTCTCCAAAGAAGGTATCTGTAATGGCCAACAAATAGATCAAAAGATGCTCAACATTTCTCATTATTAGAGAAATGCAAATCAAAACTACAATGAGGTATTACCTCCCACTGGTCAGAATGGCCATCATCAAAAAATCTATAAAATAGAAGAAAAGGAATCCCTTTGCACTATTGTGGAGAACGTAAATTGATAGAGGCACTATGGGTAACAGTAAGGAGATTTCTCAAAAGCTAAGAATAAAACTACCATATGACCCTGCAATACCACATTAGGCATATACCCCAAGAAAACCATAATTGAACTCCAATGTTCATCGCAGAGCATTGACAATAGCCAGGACATGGAAGCAACGTAGACATCCATCGACAGATAAATGGATAAAGAAGTTATGTTACATATATATATATATATATATATATATATATATATATATATATAATAGAATGTTACTTAGCCATTAAAATAATGGATTTGAGTCAGTTGAACTTAGGTGGATGAACCTAGAGGCTGTTATATGAAGTAAATGAAATATGTGAATGAAGTATTTCAGAAAGAGAAAAACAAATATCATATATTAATGCATGTATATGGAATTTTGAAAAATGGTGCTAATTAATCTAGTTACAGGGCAGGAACAGAGATGCAGGCAAAGAGAACAGACTTGTGGACTGAGCCAGGGGAGACTCGGATCGGATGGATTGAGACATCAGCATTGACACATATATATTACCATGTGTAAAATAGAGTTAGTGCCGCATAACACAAGGAGCTCAACCCAGCATTCTGTAACACTTAGAGAGGTGAGATGGAGTGAGAAGGTGGATGGAAGGTTCAAGAGGCTGGGGACATATGTATACTTGTGGCTGATTCACACTGTTGTTTGGCAGAAGCCAATACAACATTGTAAATAATTGTCCAATTAAAAATTAAACAATGAAAAAACAACCAGAAAAATGTTTCAAATCCTAAAATGCAAGTTCAGTAGCTTCAGTCATGTCCAATTCTGTGCAACCGTATAGTCTACAGCCTGACAGGCTCCTCTGTCCATGAGATTCTCCAGGCAAGAATACTGGAATGGGTTGCAATGCCCTCCTCCAGGGGATCTTCCCTACTCAGGGATCAAACCCACATCTCTTAAGGTCTACCTGCATTGGCAGTCAGGTTATTTACCACTAGTGCAACCTGGAAGTTACTGATTCAGTGACTGAATGATTCATTTCACAAACAGCAATTATTTTAGGAACTGTGCTAGATGCATGGCATACAAAGATGAATAGCAACAACAACAAAAAAATCTGTCCTTGAGGGAATTACCAAAATTATTTATTCCTTAATTCAGCAAACATTTATTGACTCTGCTGTCATGTGAGAGATTAAGGTTCTGGGAATACAGTAATGATTAAGATTAAATTACTATTAACAAAGAACTATGTTTTCAGAAATGAGAATAAACAGCTATAAAATGTATAGTGATGGGTAGTTTAATAGAATTAGGATCAACAAATATTTTCTCTAAATGGTCAGGTAGTAAATATTTTCACTTTGGAAGCCACACATGATTTCTGTTGCATATTATTATTTTCAAAAAGCCATCCTTTAAAAGTGTAAACCATTCTTAGCTCCTCAGCTATACTTGTCCCATGGTCTACAGTTTGTGGACTTTTATAATATAGATGAATACAGGATTTTCTAGAAGTCAAAAGGAGACAACAACACTTTACAGTCTGGGAGGAGGGAAGAGGGCTTGGAAAACAAACAGATGGGCTGCACCGGATATAGAGGGAGGGAGACAGCTAGTAATCAGAGTAAAGGAAGAGCTTTACCATGGCACTCAAGTAGCTCTTTCATGTTTATTACTTGCATATCTGTTATTTTTAAATATTCTAATTTTCATTCCCCTCAAATCTCCAATCGTGCTAATGGATCACTCCAATCAGGAAGTCCCAGGCTCCCATAGAATGCTAGTTAGATTTCTCTAGTACCTCCACCAAGAAATATTCAGTACCTCACCAGGCTCTGGTGCTCAGGCACATGCACTTCAGCACTTTCATACCCTTGCGCACTTCAGGAAAATTTGGCTTTAGTTGCTTATTCTTACAAATTTGTGTTACTTTAATGAAATGAATCTCTCAAAGATGCAAATATCTGATTTTAAAAGGACAAGGCCTGAATTATCTGTTGTTTAGTCTCACTTGTTTGTTCTGAGATACTTGTTTCTCTGATTCAATGTCACAAAAATACACATTTTACATGGGAATTTTATTTCTCTTTTAATTAAGCAGATCTTATCTGCATAGCAATGGTTACAGGCTTTTTCCATCTTCAAATATGTTTGAACAGAATCAAGATTCAAGAAACTGGATCTGGCCAGGAACTGGCCACAGGAATCCCCATGAAGTGGCTGCTACAATTCTCAGTGTACCCCTTTAACCCTTTGAAATGAAGAACTTAAGGAAGGTTTTCAAAACGGTTGCTTCTAGTTCCCCCAAAATATAAAGATTCTTCTTGTTTAGCCTCACTACTGCAACTTAAGCCATAAGAATGATTATTTTCAAATGTTATCTTTTTTCTGGTTAATGTATTTTTACCTTTCATTAATACCTTACTATATACTGGACATTAATTTAACCACTAAGAATTGTTTAGCAAGCTAAAGTTCTTACTTATTAAAAATGGTTAATTTTCCTATCTTAAAAATCTAGATATTTGAATATATAAATATGCTCGTTTACCACCAACCCCCAACAAAGCATCCAGGACTTATTGTGTAGGACATTAATAATTTTTATAAAAACACAGTTGCTGACTGTGTCATAGATCCATGCAGTTTTATGAAACAAAGCAAATGATTGCCATCAATTACAATAACTTCTCTAGACAAGACAGCAATTAATCAACAGCTCTTCAGATAAATGACTGTTCCAATGTGCCAAGGAAAATGCCTGACATTAATTGACTTAACATGATCTGTAATGATAGATGGTGCAGATGGCAATGTGATTATTCACCATCAACAAAATAAACACATGTTTTGTTGCTGAGGTGTCTACTTGGGCCCTCTCATAGGATAGCCCCAAATAGAAACCAAAGGAGGCTTTGAAAATAGCTCAAAATAAAAATAAAATGTTAACATACAGGATGGAATATAGTTACTTCACTGAGGCTAACCCTCAGCAGAATCCAACTGAAAAACAATTCCTCTAAGGAAATCATAGGTTAAGTAGGATTTTGGCATTAGAAGGTGCAGTAAAGCCCATGTCCCCTTGGAAGACAACCCAAATCACTCCTAGAATTGTTTCCTACAGATATAGGAAGGAGAGTCACAGTCCTGCTCAGCCTGGTCCTCTAGGCAGCCCTTACTAATAGATCACAGATGAAATCCATGTGTAGCTTCCCCCATGCACAGTGCCTTGACACATCCTAAGGTCTTTGCTGTCCCTCATCCTCTGCTTTATCTTTACTGTCTATCAACTATTGAGCACTTTTGGTGCTCCTTTCATCTTAATCCCACTTAATTTTCAAAACAACCTAGAGAGATGTCTAAACTCAGCTTTAGAAGGATCAAGTAACCATACAAAGGTCACACAATTAGTGTGTAACTTTTCACTCCCAAACTTGAAATTGCTTTATATTGTTTCTCTTCTCAGCCCAGTTCAAAGGGCACCTCCTCTGTGAAGCTTACTCTGAACCCTTCAATAAAAATTTGTCATTTCTTCCTTAAAGTTAGGCAGGGCCTTGCTACATCTCCATTACAGCAGACCGTGTGGGCATGCTCAACCGTGCAGTTGTGCCCAACTCCTGTGACCTCATGGGCTATAGCCCACCAGGTTCCTCTGTCCATGTAATTTTCCAGGCAAGAATACTGAAGTGGGTTGCCGCTTACTACTCCAAGGGATCTCCCCAATCTAGGGATTGAACCCATGTCTCTTGCACTGGCAAACAAATTCTTTACCACTGCACCATCTGGAAGACCCTACAGCATGGCATTACACTTTACTGATTTGAAGATAGTATTTCTTTGAGCTCCTCTGTGGTAGGAGCTCTGTCTTTATTTTATTTTTAATGTCAATATCCCTAGTAACTAGCACAGTACCTAGTTAGGTCCTCAGTTGATATATTTTGAATGATCATGAAAATCTGGCCACTGTCCTTATTAAGCCTGTGGATCTCTTTCTCAGTATACAAACTTACTATACTAAAAACAATGCCAAGTTTAAACATGATCTTGATTAAAAATATTAATCAATGTTAGTCAAGACCAAATCAATAGTGAGATACACACTTCTGTTATTTCAATACCCTCTTGACATCAGTTATTGAGAACTCTTAAACAGAAACCTAGTTACAGGGTATTTAGCATATAAATACATGCCTGACCTCTAATGATAACCACCCTCAAGTGTAAGGGGGGGCAAAACAGATTAAGTTAACTACACCCTGCTCGTCAAGTGTCATAACACATATGATATTCATTTAAATTGTAGTTCTTGTCTATAACTGAAGGAGTAATGGGCTCACTGATGTGATCTGAATTCTCTCTGGGTTAATGAACATGATGATACTCACCATTAATGGTGGCACACAATTACCTTTCCATTCTATGGAATCTCAGACTATTTAGCTCCCTGAAATTTACTTTGCTATAAGTTACAGTTTTGTGCAAAGAAGACCCATTCTACCAGAAGGGAGAATTGTGGAATTTATGTGAACATATGTGACATATAGAAGACTGATTGCCCAGATAGGGTGAGTGTTAATGAAGGCATACATAGAAGGTGAGGGTTTAGGGTGAAAATAATGTTCTGGTGCTATCTTAGGGCATTAGTCACAAAGGAGCTTTACCAGTCTCTCGGGAGGAAATTTCAAGTATCACTGTGGTCTTCCCTGGAGAACGCTGGAAGCTCATTATAAACATCTGTATTAACTTGCAAAAGACAGATGGAGAAAGGAGGCACAGATATTCTTATTTCATAGATTCAAGAGCAGTCTTTCAATCTGCCTCCCACCTTGGATATAAATCAGCATCAAATTTTATTAATTAGCACTTACTCATACTAATTCAATAACCCCACATACCTCCCCAGAGAAGGCTTGTCCATTGAGGAGGTGCTCTGACCCTTGGCTATCCTCACTCCCAAAGTGTAGCCGGATCTCCTCCAGCCGATGGCTGTATGTCATTGGCCCTCCTGATATGTTAACCAAGTGTTCCTTGTCCAGACGCAAGGACACATGTCTTCCAGTGTTGTACATGGTTCCACTGACCTGCAAGACAATGGGCAATAGGTCAAAAAGGCTCTTCTTCCATTTCTCAGTTTCTCACTCAACCCAGCATGGTGTTTAGACCAATCTCTTTTGTTTCTTTTTGATAGTAAGACACTAAGCTAAGTCCACATATGGAGTAGGAAGTGACAGGTTTCCCAGAGGGCATTCCTGTCTTACATGGTCTCTATGGTACTTTCTGTGAGGCACAAGCCACATTGTCAATTGGGAATCTGACGTAGAAATTCAAAGGAGACTTCATCAATTGTGACTAATATTTTGGGCACTGCACCTTATAAAGAATTAACTTGGCTTCTTGCCATAAATATTTGGAATGTAAAGATACTGCAAAGTTAAAATCTCAGGTATGAGAAATTGAAGAAAGCAATTAGTAAGGATGAGATGTTACCAAGAGAGAAGTGAGGAGATAAAATGAGTGAACAGGAACAAACTCTAGGGGGAGACTGAGGCTTAGGTCTGAAGTCTCAAGCATCCAGTCTGGAGTGTCTTGCTTTAGGTCCTTCTCTTACCCTGTACAGAGTCAGAACTTTGATCTGTCCTTGCAACTCATGGCTTCAATGTTGAGCTAAAAAGTTTCATACAAGTTTCTAATTTCACAGATTCTTATTCTCTTTTGCTTCAGCCCGTGCAAGCTGCTAACCCTACTACTTAAGGTTTCTTTTCCTTCTTTCCTCTTTGACTTGATGCTCACTTTCATTTTCTTGACTATGACATTAGTGCCTCTTAACACTTGATTCTAAAACACTGAATCTTACCTGGAACTGCATTGCCTTCGTCTCTTGGGTCAACCTCGCTTTAGGAGCAGATTGAAAGCTTAAAGGAAACTTTGAATGGGTCTGGATTATATGCTTCTGGGCTACTGGTTGCTGAGCTTCTTGTATTTTCTTCCTATTTACTCTGACTTCCTTGGGTTCAGCCCTAGGGACTTTTTAAGGGATTCACATAACTTCTGATAACTTAATTAGATAGGTTTTTATATATTTGCTCTACAGCATTAGCTTTACCTGTGCCTACAGTTTCCTAACACCAGTCCTGTGAATGATTAGTTATTTTAGTTCTATAGATTTCTCACTGTGGCAGAGACAGCAGTGCTCATTAAATACTTCACTGACTTATTATTACACTGTCTTGCTATAAGGTAGAGCTCACATGGCTGATTTTGGCCATGGTCTCTGAGGGGCCATGACGAGTGCAATTTCCAGTGAAACAGTGAAAAGCTTATGCATAATTCTCCAGTTTCTTTCTTCACCTGCTGCATCAATCAAGGGGGCAATATGAAAATATGTAAATGTGGTACAACTACAAGATGGAACCTGTGTCAGCCTGGGTCCTTGGCAGATTATTGGCAAATTGCAAAAATGGTTAGAATTCTTCCTTTCCCTGTAATTACACTGCTTACAATGTGACCTTGTAGCTACTCACATCAAGATAGGAGGAGCTTTCTCCTTCACCCCTTGAATTTGGACAGTTCCTGTCACTTGTTGGATACAATATTCTAAGAGCAAGCTTTCGGAGACCTTGCATGTGTCCTTACTCCTTTTCAGAAACTTGAGGCCAACATGCAAACAAGCCTGAGCTAGCCCTCTAGAGCATGACACCAGAGTGAGGAGAACCATCCCAGTAGAAGCCATTTTAGACTAGGCCATTCTATGACTGATCCACCAATTGATTGGCTTAGTCTGGCCTAAACCAGAAGAATTTTCCACAGACCATAGCTTCCCATACCCTGTGGAGCTAAAACAATTGACTCTTCTCAGTATCTAAGCTTTGATATTTGTTATACAGCAAAATACAACTAACATATATTAAGTCAATCATCTTCTCTGTCCTTGAGTCTGAAACTATCAACAAAAACTCTGGACAGTCTAGAGTAGCTGAACTAGAAAGTCATTTGGGGCTCAGATAGTTAGTCTGCTGATCAGGTAGAAAGTCTCACCAGAGCAAGAGAAGAAGGCAGTAGATATGCCAACAGTGGCAGAGGAAACTATGCAAACAGAGAGAATTGGAGACAATATCTACTTTACCTTCAAAAATCCCTTGCACATCTTTTGTTCCAGTTCCTTCATGAAGCCCAGGCTGCACTTCCTCTGATACTTTGTATCTTACAAAAGGATTTATTTTTTGAAAGTTATCTATTCCTTGAACCAAATGATGCATATCAAAGACTCTACTTCTTTTTCCAATCTCAAGTAAATGTATATTTAGTCAGTGTTACATAACAAGAGTTTGTCTTCTTTTCTTGTCTCAGTTCAAGGCTTTCTTTGCAATGAAGTGGTAGAGATAGATTTGTGTTTGACACTGTTTTCAATTTCAGCAACATTTATTTTTCTACTTATTAAGATAATACATAGGCATTATACATGAGTAGGAAGATACAGAACAGCACAAGGAAATAAAAATCAGTCACAATTCCACAGCTAACCAATAATTAACTAATATTTTGGTATATACCTCTTCATGCTCATAACCATATATGCCTATATTTTAATGAGATTATTTTATATATTTAATAAATTATTTTCACATGGATTGTCTAAATATGTAAATATATTATATAAAATTTGTATATCTAATATATTACATACAACTATCATGTATAATAATTTAACATATCTATTACATATCATTTTATACTAATATATAGTAACATATATTAGTTTTAGTAACTTGAATATTTTGAGATTATTAACCATTCTGCTGCAATATCACTTTGAAGCAGTTTCATAATATTCCACTGTAAAAATATGTAACTGACTGCTGAATCTTTACACTTTAACTTTACACTTTACCTTTTCACTTTTGCTAAAAATGTTGCAATGTGGTTACCAGTGGGGAGAGGAAAGGAGGGAGAAGCAATATAGGAGTAGAAGAGAAAAGGGATCAATATGGGATTATTTGAAACCATTTGTGTGAAAGTTGTATAGCACTACAACTGGATCTTTGATTCAACAACAACAAAATACTGCAATGAGCATCCTGATGGAAAAATATTTTTACTAGTTCAGAGATATTTCATTACACAAACTCTGGGTTAAATGGTGTGTGCATTATTACAGTGCTTATTGTCTATTGCTGAATCAATCTGTTGTCGAGAGTCGATCCCACAAAGCAGAACTGGATCTCAAATTCTCTTCAAATGACCTTAATCCAACTAGCAACATTCATGAGGTACCTATATTATGCAAGCTGCATACAGGAGCTACTTCAAATTCTCCTAGGATATGTGCTCTATTCAAATAAACAGGTATACTTGACTTCCCTGCACTTCTAAAAATCATCTCAGTGTATTTATCGAACTTTCCTAAGAAACTTATTGACCACTGAAGCAAAGCAGAGACCATGTCCTATGTTTGTCTGCACTTTCCAAGTACTTAGAAAACACCCTGACACAAAGTAGAGACAAGAATAAAGGGCTCTTGAGTCAAAAGATTCCCAGTATGCCTCTTGGTTACTTGGGTAGTTCAGTTAAATTCTTGAAGCTTCAGTTTCCTTAATAGTAAAGTAGAGACAAAAGAATTTCTCCTATAAAAGTGTGGGATAAAAAAGTATGAGACATATAGAATGAATACCAAAATGATAGAAATAAGCTCTTCAGTAATTACTTCAAATGTAAGTGGACTCCACTTATATGAGGTACCTAGAATAGTCAAAATCATGGAAATAGAAAGCAGAATTGTGGTTACCAGGGTTTGGGAAGGAGGGGCAGAGAAGAATGGAAGTTATTGCTTAATGGTCATAGAGTTATGCCTATTGAGTGGGCAAGACAAAAAGAGTTCTAGATATGGATGGAGGTTGTACTTAATACTGCTGAATGTACAAGTTAAGGTTAAGATGTGGTTTTAAGATGTGTGTTAAGATGTGGTTAAGATGTGATTTTAAAACATATAAAATTTGGGAAAAATTCCTTCATGAGTTTGTTGTGAGACTTAATACATGTAATGATCAAAAATTTTAATTCTTTTCCTTCCTTACTTTTGACAATGAGTGCTTAGCTGATGTGAAGGGACCTGATGTCGAGAGACTATAGCCTAGTGGAATATAGTGCCACTTTCTAAAATTCACAATGAATAACTTTTACTGACTTCTGCATTGTGATGATTCAGTTGCCTGTCATTTTGGATTTTAAAGCTTTGGATATGGGAAATATTCAAGATCATTTTGAAGGCCATGAAGCAAACTTGAAACCAGGATAACCAGGAATAAACTAGCATGCCTTTTAATTCTTCCACTTCATACTTCCAGACTTCTTCCACTTCCAAGGCTCTATCTTTATTTATTTCACTGGCTGTGTGCCAGTATCTGGGGACAGTGTGGTGAGTAAAACCACGAATGGTCACTGCCCTCAGGGAGCTCACAATCTTCATTATTATAGGGACCAGAGTGAGAGAAGGGAATTATGGGCAATCCATCTGAAATTCTACCATTTGCTTATGTATTCTAACAATTAGAGACAACAACCCTATCCCCCGCCCCCTTCCCCCAGACTCTGATTTAAAAAAAAAAAAAAAGTGTATCCAAGGTAATGGTGTGTTGCACTTTAATTTAAAAATAGAGGCTTGACAACATTATATATGATATCTAATGGTACATCTGCACTGTAGTAATTAACATTGCAGTAGTGTCATCTTACCTGTAATGCTAATTTATAGTGTTCCCAGTGAACTACTTTGATGCAGAGCATGTTGGAAAAAGTTGTATTATGTAGACCAGGAAACTGAGTTCAGACCGTTCAGGATATAAGTTGAAGCTGCAGGAGATATCCAGGTTACCTCTGGCTGCCTCACAGTTCTCCTTTTTGTTTTATTTTAGTTCACTACAAAATGAGATGAGCGATGTCATGCCCATTTTGTAAGCGAGAGAAGTAAGTGTGGTTGGCGAATGCTCAATGTCTTGTCTCCTGATTCCCAGTCTAATGATCTTGATGTGAGCAAATGCTTACATTGTAAAGTTGGCTGTTCTAATATGGCAGACACAGTGTTTTGTGGTAGCTCACAATTAGCCAGGGCCTCTTATTAATGGACTCATTTCCTCTTTCATTCTGCTGGCATTGCAGCATTAGAAGGAAAAAAAAATCAGCCAATATTTTAAAGGGGATTTTTAATTCTTTGAAAATGAGCAACAATCCTATTTATAACACTTGGCATCTTGGTTTGAATCCTTAATTTGTGTCAGATATGGTGCTAAGTACAGGCTTCCTGGATAGCTCAATGGTACAGACTCCACCTGCAATGCAAGAGATGCAGGAGACTCCGGTTTGATCCCTGGGTCAGGAAGATCCCCTGGAAGAGGAAATGGAACTCCACAACACTACTCTTGCATGGGAAATCCCATGAACAGAGGAGCCTGGCAAGCTACAGCCCATGGGATTGTAAAGAGTTGGACATGATTGAGCAGGCATATATGCATACATGGTGCTAAGTACTGAACCTGAACTTAATTAATCTTCACAATTTCTCCAAATCCAGTGTGGTACTTAGATCTGTGCTGTTTGCTTCCTCTTGGATGGGAAGCTATGGGGCCAAATCTGCATAGCGTGGAGGCCTTCCACAGGCATACCTGTTCTCCTTGGTCTCTGTGACTTCTTCGCATCTTGAGGCAAAGAGAACAAGGGAGCCAGAGCTTGATTCCACATGTCTCTGGCTCTAAAGCCTATACTTTTTACCACTGGGAACTATTAGATCACATGCTGACTACCTACCAATGCATTCTTCAAATATGGATTGATATAACAGGAAACCCTCATTGGTTCAGAATTCATAAGATCTGGGGTTATTTATTATATTAAGGTTCTTCAGAGAAACAGAAACAATACAATGTAGAACGAGATTTATTTTAAAGAATTGGCTCACATGATTATGGAGGCTGGTGAGTCCAAAATCTGAAGGGTGTCCTGGCAGGCTAGAGATCTCAGAAGTAACTGATGATGTAGTTCAGGTCCTAAGGCCAATTACTGCAGCATTCCTTCTTGCCTGGGGAGGCCAGTCTTTTTGTTCTACTCTGATTTTCAACTGATGCAATGAGATCCAGACAAATTATGATGGGAAATCTGCGTTATTCAAAGCCACTGACTTAAAAATTTATATTATACAAAACTATCCTCACAGTTTAGTCAGTCAGTCAATTCAGTCGCTCATTCCTGACTCTTTGCGACCCCATGAATTGCAGCACACCAGGCCTCCCTGCCCATCACCAACTCACGGAGTTTACTTAAACTACCCTCACAGAAACATTCAAAATAGTGTTTGGCCAAATATCCAGGCATCATAACTCAGACAACTTAACACATAAAATTAACCATCATATTTATCTTCAAATCCCATTTACTTTCTTTACTACATCTTCCTTAAACAGCTCTTAAGCAGCTATGCTAATACAACACATAACAGGTTGATATATGTAATATAATAGTGTGTATTTTCTGTGGGCTTCCCTGGTGGCTCAGCAGTAAAGAATCAGCCTGCAATGGAGGGGACACAGGAGATACGGATTTGATCCCTGGATTGGAAAGATCCCCTGAAGGAGGGCATGGCAACCCACTCCATATTCGTGCCTGGAGAATCCCATGGGCAGAGGAGCCTGGCGGGCTACAGTTTGTAAAGTCACAAAGAGTCTGAAGTGATTTAGCATGCATGCACACATAATTTCTATATTATATAGTTTAAAAAGTCAACTGTACTAAAGTTGTTCTCCAAACATCAGTCATATCGGAGGATAGCCAGTTTGCAATAATGTATGTTTGAATTATAGAATAATTTAAAAAAACAATTTATTAATAACTTTTAAAATAAATTGCTTTTAATAAATTGATTATACACACAACAAGATAGCTTTATCTTTGAGTTTGCCTGGGATATTAGAGATGATTCTGTTCAAGTCCTTCAGGTTGTCAAACTTCTTATTATAAAATTGTGGAAGAAAAGAGGAAAAGCATCTTTTTAAAAAGACCTAATTCGCAAAATAAATATGACAATCTTTTGGCTTAATGGAGATAGCACGTGTATGGTTGATGTCTAATGTGGACAGCTAAGCTTGAGCAAATCTCACTTTCAGAAATTACAAAACATTCAATAAATAGTTACTTGTTTGGTGTGTTACA
The DNA here is from genome assembly GCF_016772045.2 of Ovis aries. Lineage (NCBI taxonomy): Eukaryota > Metazoa > Chordata > Mammalia > Artiodactyla > Bovidae > Ovis > Ovis aries. The sequence continues at coordinate 387,937 of NC_056064.1, read as the reverse complement.
AAGCTTATGTGACATTTTTATTCTATCCTATTTCTATTCTCTCTCAAAGCAGTCTGACTGAAATCTCCTCTTAATACTCAGAAATAATTCCCCACAGAATTCATGGAAATACAGTACTACAAATAGAGTATAGAACAGATAACAGATTTCCAGCTGTGTAAAAGGGAAATACTGTCATCTGATGAACAAAGGTTGATTCTTAGCACAGATGGATGACAGAGTCAGGGTAGGAGACACACAAGAATTTTGAGAACTTATTATATGTCACATGTTATGTCACATTTTGGATCATAAAACTAGGTATAAATAAAAGCTAAAGACTATTCAAGGTTATGTGAGGAGCAAGAGAGGGTGCTACCACTCAAATGACTATGAGCAAAAGCTCATGGTCTTCCTACTGTCTTAAACAGCTTTAAAGCTACCATAAAGATGCTGCACTCCATTTCTCAATGACCCTGTAAACTTTAAAATTTAAATATTTTATTGTTTTTCAGTTGCTCAGTCGTGTCCTACTCTGCAACCCCATGGACTGCAGCACTTCAGACTTCCCTGTCCTTCACCATCTCCTAGAGCTTGCTCAAACTAATGTCCTTTGAGTCAGGGATGCCATCCAACCATCTCATCCTCTGTCATCTCATTCTCCTCCTGCCTTCAGTCTTTCCCAGTATCATGTCTTTTCTACTGAGTCAGCTCTTTGCATCAGGTGGTCAATATTAAACCGTCAGCTTCAGTATCAGTCTTTCCAATTAATATTCAGGGATGATTTCCTTTAGGATGGACTGGTTGGATCTCCTTGCAGTTCAAGGGACTCTCAAGAGTCTTCTCCAGCACCACAGTTCAAAAGCATCAATTCTTTGGTGCTCAGCCCTCAGTCCAACTCTCACATCCACACATGCCTACTGGAAAAACATAGCTTTGATTAGACAAACATTTTTCAGCAAAGTAATGTCTCTGATTTTTACTATACTGTCTAGGTTTGCCATAGCTTTTCTTCCCAGGAGCAAACACCTTTTAATTTAATGTCTACAGTCAACATCTGCAGCGATTTTTGAGCCCTAAAAAATAAAGTCTGTCACTGTTTCCCTTGTTTCCTAGTCTATTTGCCATGAAGTGATGGAACCGGATGCCATTATCTTCGTCTTTTGAATGTTGAATTTTAAACTAGCTTTTTCACTCTCCTCTTTTACCTTCATCAAGAGGCTCTTTACTACCTCTTCACTTTCTGCCATAAGGCGGGTATCATCTGCATATCTGAAGTTATTAATATTTCTCCTGGAAATTTTGATTACAGCTTGTGCTTTATTCACCCCAGCATTTTGCATGATGTACTCTGCATATATGTTAAATAAGCAGAGTGACCATATACAGCCTTGTCATGATCCTTTCCCAATTTTGAACTGTTCCATTGTTCCATGCAGGTTCTAACTATTGTTTCTTGACCTGCATACAGGTTTCTCATGAGGTAGGTAACTTGTTCTAGTATTCCCATCTCTTTCAGAATTTTCCACAGGTTGTTGCAATCCACACAGTCAAAGGCTTTAGCATAGTCAACGAAACAGATGTAGATGTTTTCCTGGAATTTTCTTTTATTTTTATAAGTCAACATAAGTTGGCAATTTAATCTCTGGTTCCTCTGCCTTTTCTAAATCCAGCTTGAACATCTGGAAGTTCTTAGTTCACATACTGTTGAAGCCTAACTTGGAGAATTTTGAGCATTGCTTTACTAGATTGTGAAATAAGTGCCTTTGTGTGCTAATTTGAACATTCTTTGGCTTTGCCTTTCCTTGGGATTGGAATGAAATTTTACCTTTAGCAGTCCTGTGGCCACTGTTGAGTTTTCAAATTTTGCTGGCATATTGAGTGTAACACTTAACAGCATCATCTTTTACGATTTGAAATAGCTCAGCTGAAACTCCATCATCTCCAATAGCTTTGTTCATAGTGATGCTTCCACTTGACTTTGCACTCCAGGATGTTTGGCTCTAGGTGGGTGATCACACCATCATGGTTATCTGGGTCATTAAGATATCTTTTTTTATATAGTTCTTCTCTGTATTCTTGCCACCTCTTCTGAATATCTTCTGCTTCTGTTTGGTCTATACAATTTCTGTCCTTTATTGTGCCCATCTTTGCATGAAATATTCACTTGGTATCTTCAGTATTCTTGAAGTGATCTCTAGCCTTTCCCATTCTATTGTTTTTCTCTAGTTCTTTGCATTGGTCACTGAGGAGGGCTTTCTTATTTCTCAGTGTTATTCTTTGGAACTCTGTGTTCAGATGGGTATATTTTTCCTTTTCTCATTTGCCTTTAACTTCTCTTCTTTTCTCAGTTATTTGTAAGGCCTCCTCAGACAAGCATTTTGCCTTTTTGCATTTCTTTTCCTTGGGAATCATTTTGATCACCGCCTCCTGTACAATGTTATGAACCTCCATCCATAGTTCTTTTTTTTTTTTTTTAAATTTAATTTTATTTTTTTTTCATCTTTTTTTTTTAATTTTTTTAAATTTTAAAATCTTTAATTCTTACATGCATTCCCAAACATGAACCCCCCTCCAACCTCCCTCCCCATAACATCTTTCTGGGTCATCCCCATGCACCAGCCCCAAGCATGCTGCATCCTGCGTCAGACATAGACTGGCGATTCAATTCACATGATAGTATACATGTTAGAATGTCATTCTCCCAAATCATCCCACCCTCTCCCTCTCCCTCTGAGTCCAAAAGTCCGTTATACACATCTGTGTCTCTTTCCCTGTCTTGCATACAGGGTCGTCATTGCCATCTTCCTAAATTCCATATATATGTGTTAGTATACTGTATTGGTGTTTTTCTTTCTGGCTTACTTCACTCTGTATAATCGGCTCCAGTTTCATCCATCTCATCAGAACTGATTCAAATGAATTCTTTTTAACAGCTGAGTAATACTCCATTGTGTATATGTACCACAGCTTGCTTATCCATTCATCTGCTGATGGACATCTAGGTTGTTTCCATGTCCTGGCTATTATAAACAGTGCTGCGATGAACATTGGGGTACATGTGTCTCTTTCAATTCTGGTTTCCTCGGTGTGTATGCCCAGCAGCGGGATTGCTGGGTCATAAGGAGTTCTATTTGCAATTTTTAAGGAATCTCCACACTGTTCTCCATAGTGGCTGTACTAGTTTGCATTCCCACCAACAGTGTAGAAGGGTTCCCTTTTCTCCACACCCTCTCCAGCATTTATTGCTTGCAGATTTTTGGATCGCAGCCATTCTGACTGGTGTGAAGTGGTACCTCATTGTGGTCTTGATTTGCATTTCTCTAATAATGAGTGATGTTGAGCATCTTTTCATGTGTTTGTTAGCCATCCGTATGTCTTCTTTGGAGAAATGTCTATTTAGTTCTTTGGCCCATTTTTGATAGGGTCGTTTATTTTTCTGGAGTTGAGCTGCAGAAGTTGCTTGTATATTTTTGAGATGAGTTGTTTGTCAGTTGCTTCATTTGCTATTATTTTCTCCCATTCAGAAGGCTGTCTTTTCACCTTGCTTATATTTTCCTTTGTTGTGCAGAAGCTTTTAATTTTAATTAGATCCCATTTGTTTATTTTTGCTTTTATTTCCAGAATTCTGGGAGGTGGATCATAGAGGATCCTGCTGTGATTTATGTCTGAGAGTGTTTTGCCTATGTTCTCCTCTAGGAGTTTTATAGTTTCTGATCTTACATTTAGATCTTTAATCCATTTTGAGTTTATTTTTGTGTGCGGTGTTAGAAAGTGATCTAGTTTCATTCTTTTACAAGTGGTTGACCAGTTTTCCCAGCACCACTTGTTAAAGAGATTGTCTTTACTCCATTGTATATTCTTGCCTCCTTTGTCAAAGATAAGGTGTCCATATGTGTGTGGATTTATCTCTGGGCTTTCTATTTTGTTCCATTGATCTATATGTCTGTCTTTGTGCCAGTACCATACTGTCTTGATGACTGTGGCTTTGTAGTAGAGCCTGAAGTCAGGCAAGTTGATTCCTCCAGTTCCATTCTTCTTTCTCAAGATTGCTTTGGCTATTCGAGGTTTTTTGTATTTCCATACAAATCTTGAAATTATTTGTTCTAGTTCTGTGAAAAATGTGGCTGGTAGCTTGATAGGGATTGCATTGAATTTGTAAATTGCTTTGGGTAGTATACTCATTTTCACTATATTGATTCTTCCAATCCATGAACATGGTATATTTCTCCATCTATTAGTGTCCTCTTTGATTTCTTTCATCAGTGTTTTATAGTTTTCTATATATAGGTCTTTAGTTTCTCCAGACGGCTTCACAGCTGAATTCTACCAAAAATTTCGAGAAGAGCTAACACCTATCCTACTCAAACTCTTCCAGAAAATTGCAGAGGAAGGTAAACTTCCAAACTCATTCTATGAGGCCACCATCACCCTAATACCAAAACCTGACAAAGATGTCACAAAAAAGAAAACTACAGGCCAATATCTCTGATGAACATAGATGCAAAAATCCTCAACAAAATTCTAGCAATCAGAATCCAACAACACATTAAAAAGATCATACACCATGACCAAGTGGGCTTTATCCCAGGGATGCAAGGATTCTTCAATATCCGCAAATCAATCAATGTAATTCACCACATTAACAAAATGAAAAATAAAAACCATATGATTATCTCAATAGATGCAGAGAAGGCCTTTGACAAAATTCAACATCCATTTATGATAAAAACTCTCCAGAAAGCAGGAATAGAAGGAACATACCTCAACATAATAAAAGCTATCTATGACAAACCCACAGCAAACATTATCCTCAATGGTGAAAAATTGAAAGCATTTCCCCTAAAGTCAGGAACAAGACAAGGGTGTCCACTTTCACCGCTACTATTCAACATAGTTCTGGAAGTTTTGGCCACAGCAATCAGAGCAGAAAAAGAAATAAAAGGAATCCAAATTGGAAAAGAAGAAGTAAAACTCTCACTGTTTGCAGATGACATGATCCTCTACATGGAAAACCCTAAAGACTCCACCAGAAAATTACTAGAGCTCATCAATGAATATAGTAAAGTTGCAGGATATAAAATCAACACACAGAAATCCCTTGCATTCCTATACACGAATAATGAGAAAGTAGAAAAAGAAATTAAGGAAACAATTCCATTCACCATTGTAACAAAAAGAATAAAATACTTAGGAATATATCTACCTAAAGAAACATCCATAGTTCTTGCAGGCATTCTTTCTATCAGGTCTAATCCCTTAAAACTATTTGTCACTTAAATTGTAGAATTTTAATAATAGTCTCAATTTATTTTCCCATATAGAACTGGCAGAAACCTGTCTCACTCCTAACAGAAGTGGTGGTACTCTTTCCTTTAGGATTCAGTCTTCTCTAGCAGATTGCTTTTTACAGTAATTTGACTGAATGCACTTGGCTGGTGACTCTATCCCTAACATCCACGACAGTATCAGCGATTATGTTGTGTACTAGGGCTTGAGTTACTGTCTTCACTTAATCCTGTGCTGCCCATGTGAGGAAGACTTTAAAATCCATGTTATAGAAGGAGGAGATGGAGGCTCAAGGAGCTACATGACTCTATCTAAAGCTGTAAGTTTAGAAACTGGCAGAGTCAGAATGCATCCCTGGGTTATCTGATTCCAAATTATAAGCTCTTAAAAGAGAAAAGGGCAGGAGTTGGCAGAAAAAGTGTTTGGGAAATCATATAGCTTATAAGCAGCTGCTGGGATTGGAGATAAACTCTTAAAATCAAAATATGTTTCCCCACAAATGTGAGAGGTTGGGTTTAATTTTTTTGGCAAGCCCTGGCCTAAATATATTTGGGGATTTCTTTACCATCCAGGCAGCAGGAGAAACTCCAGTACACACTTGCTGGTTGTTGAGATATGGATTCATACCTGATTATCCTAGTGTTGGCTTTATCGACTGGGTGGTCAAACTCATAATGTTTGAATGTAATCAGTGAGCCCAAGAAATTTAAAAACATCACTTAATCTGGTTTTCTACAGAGTAGCTCAAGATGCCAAAAGGTTGATTTCTATAGGCTGAATTCATGAAGCCAGTAAGCTTATTGTTCATATAGACAATCTGGAAGCATCCATTGAAGAATAAACAGTGTGGCAGAAGCAACTGGAGTCAAATTATTGGCCTCACTATAATGTACATATACATAGATTAGCAAAATTGAGGTGGGTTTTAGAGTGAGAGGGACTTCAGCGATAATCAAGCCCAAATTTTCAATGAATAAAACTGGAAACTGGGACACAGAAAGGCTGAGAGATTTATCTAAGACTGTATAACAACTAAGTTGCAGACCCAAGACTAGAAATCAACCAGTTAACTCTGCTTCTTGCTCTGTGCAGCACATCAGCCCTTCCTCTTATTCTTTTATTTGTCTTAATATTTTTACACTCAGGGTACACCAGAATATGGACTCAGAAATGTCAGAGCACTGAGAAGTGTATACACAACTACCACAGTCAATAAAAACATAGAAAAAAAAATGCCTGACACCTGGACATATCATTTACATGATATCACTCATCTGGATATAGAGCTTCTCTCAGTGGTTGTTCAAATGTTTTGTGCCATGACTTTAGAGCACTAAGTACAAATGAAGGGTGTTAGATGCTGAGAACGGAGATGAAGGTAAAAGACATGGAGTATTAGAAGCAGGCATTTTTGCAATGTACCTTTGAAGAAAGAGAAGATAAATATTTGGAGCTTGCAAGTGGAGTAGTTAGAAAGGGAGTTACTGAGATGTGGGTAAAAAGAAAAAGGAGCTGGACTAGAATGATGAGCTTTGAGTTGGCATAGATGGAGTTGCACAGGCAGGTTAAAGTATAATCTCACCCATCACTCTTAACCCTGCAGGGAGGATAGAGGTTTTATTCCCTAGGAATGCTAGTTTACTTGTCTCTCTGTAACCCGTCCATCTAAGTCACTCTGCTCTTCCTATATGAAGAGACTGGGAGTCTGGAGTCAATATTGAAAAACTAGATGCAATAATCAAATGTGCTTCTTATAATTATACTAATCCTATTATTATTCTTAAGATAGAAATTTAACCTATGTATGGTAATACTGATTCATCAAATCACAGATGATATCTTTCAGTTTGAATACTTCAGGGTTGCTAGGCTGCACTAAAGCGTCCCTTAACATGATTGGTAATGACAAGAGGAATTAGGAATATTGTGAAAGATGCTGCCTGATCTGCAAAGGTATAGGCTATGTAAAGAGAATGTTCTTTGTCCTCCATCTCTCTTAAGGGCAGGTAGCTGGCATTAGGCTTGGTATGTTCTTCCCTTACATAGTTGTTGGCACTGAAGCCCTTCACCTATGCCCAAGGTTTGCACAGTATCTGATCAGGGAGAGGGAAGCAGAAAGATGTGTCTGGAATGAGTTTTTCCACTATAACCCTGGTATATAGTTTTCCAGGCATGAGTCCTATATATTTCTTGTTTATTGAGCCATTGCTGCCAACTAATGGTTTTATTAATTTAATGTTACTTGAATGATTTAATATTATGAGTAAAATTTAATTTTGATAATTTTACTTCTGTATCTTATGAACTTTTTAAACCCTTACACAAAATCTGGAGGAAGGTGTGACCTTCCAATTTTCCAGATGAGGAAATTGAAACACAGAAGGTTGTGTAACTTGCTCAGTGACATTACAGATAGTGGCCTAAAGAGTCAGAGACTGGATGCAAACTGTCTGATTTCAAGGTTGGTCTCTTTCTCCCGCACTGTGCTTCTCCTAGCCCTTAAAAAGTCAGCCTCATCTGTATCGCTGTGGTTCAGTTTTGGGTGAAAGATTAGTTCTCCAATTCTCTTAGCTGGACTAGAACTCTAAATCGGCATGCTAGGCTTTTTAATGCTTAGAGAATTCTTGCCAGGCATCTCATTTGTATCGAAATTTTGGGATTATTGAGTGACCCAATAATCCCAATTTTGGGGATTATTAGAGAGTGACCAACTGTATAGAGTAATCAGTATCAGCTGATTGAACAGCAGTGCTGCCCTCTTGGAAATATTTGCTCCTCTGTTCCTTTTGATGAAGGTGAAAGAGGAGACTGTAAAAACTGGTTTAAAACTGAACATTCAAAAACTATGATCACGGCATCCAATCCCATCACTTCATGGCAAATAGATGGGGAAACAATGGAAACAATGACAGGTTTTATTTTCTTGGGCTCTAAAATCACTGCAGTTGGTGACTGCAGCTGCAATTGAAACATTCTTGCCCCTTGGAAGAAAAGTTATGACAAGCCTAGACAGTTCATTAGAAAGCAGAAACATCACTTTTTTGACAAAGGTCCATATAATCAAAGCGGTGGTTTTTCCAGTAGTCATGTACAAGTGTGAGAGTTGGACCATAAAGAAGGCTGAACGCTGAAGAATGGTTGCTTTTGAATTGTGATGTTGGAGAAGACTCTTGAGAGTCCCTTGGACTGTGAGGAGATCAAATCAGTTAATCCTAAAAGAATCAGCCCTAAATATTAATTGCTAGGACTGATGCTGTAGCTGAAACTCCAGTTCTTTGGCCACCTGATGCAAAGAGCTGACTTATTTGAAAAGACACTGATGTTGAGAAAGATTGAAGGCAGCAGGAAAAGGGGACAACAGAGGATGAGATGGTTGAATGGCATCACTGACTCAAAGGACATGAGTTTGAGCAAACTCCAAGATATAGTAAAGGACAGGGAAGCCTGGCATGCTGCAGTTCATGGGATCTCAAAGAATCAGACATGACCTAATGACTGAACAACCACTACTCCTTTTGGGGGTTGTGTGATAGCTCAAATTAAGCTTAGGTTTAGTACATGCCTATAAATGGAAATAATTTTCGGTAGGGAGGGGAATAATATAGACATGTTTCTCTGTATTTACTTTTCATACTTCCTGTTGTATCCCTAGTACATCAATACTGCTTGCTTTTTATTTATAGAGAAGAAGTGGACAAGATGATATTCTGAGCATATCTGGATGCTGCTCCAGGTCCACCCTCAGACTGACCCAAAATGTCTGCAGTGGGACTCAGGAAACTGCCATCTTCTTCCAGATTGCCCTTAATGTTCATTTTAAGCAAGCCAGACATATTCAGTACTGGTGGGGGTGCACAGTAGTACAGTATAATTTTCTTTATCTTTTCCCTATTCTTTACGTTTCAAGGAGTTTCTTTGATAATTATAAAGATGATAGCAAATTCAACACCCGTGTATGATTAAAAAAAAAAAAAAAACTCTCCAGAAAATGGGCATAGAAGGAGCCTACTGCAACATAATAAAGGTCCTATACATAAACCCATGACAAACATTTTTCTCAACAGTGAAAAATTGAAAACATTTCCTCTAAGATCAGGAACAAGACAAGGGCACCACTCTTGCCACTATTAAATATAGTTTTCGAAGTCCTAGCCATGACAATGAGAGAAGAAAAAGAAATAAAAGGAATCCAGATTGGAAAAGAAGTAAGACTCTCACTGTTTGCAGATAACATGATATGATACACAGAAAAATCTAAATATGCCATCAGAAAATTAACAGAGCTGTTCAGAGAACTTAGTAAAGTCACAAAATAGAAAGTTAATACACAGAAATCCTTTGGATTCCTATACAATAATAACAAAATATCAGAAAGAGAAATTAAGGAAAGGATCCCATTCACACTGCAAGAAAAAGAATAAAGTACTTAGGAATAAACCTACTTTAGGATACAAAGACCTTTTTGCAGACATCTCCAATACTGATGAAAGAAATCAAAGACAGCACAAACAGATGGAGAGATATACCATGTTCTTGAATGGGAAGAATCAGTTCTGTGACAATGACTATACTACACAAAGAAATCTGTAGGTTCAATGCAATCCCTATCAAATTTCCAATGGCATTTTTCACAGAACTATAACAACAAAAATTTACAATTCGTATGGAAACATAAAGTACCTTGAATAGTCAAAGCAAATTTTAGAAAGGAAAACAGCTGGAAGAGCCAACCTTCCTGACTTCAGACTATACCAAAAAGCTACAATAATTGAGACAGTATAATACTGTCACAAAACCATACATATAGATCAATGGAACAAGATAGACCAGAGGTAAACCATTCACTTTTGGTACCTTATCTTTGACAAAGGAGGTAAGAAAGTAAAGTGGAGAAAAGACAAGTTCTTCAATAAATGGAGCTGGGAAACTGGACTTAAATTAGAACATTTTCTTTTTTTTTTTAATATATTTTATTTTAGTTTTTTATTTTTTAAATTTTAAAATCTTTAATTCTTACATGCATTCCCAAACATGAACCCCCCTCCCACCTCCCTCCCCATAACATCTTTCTGGGTCATCCCCATGCACCAGCCCCAAGCATGCTTTCTAACGGTACTGCTGCTGCTACTAAGTCACTTCAGTCTTGTGTGACTCCTTGCAACCCCATAGATGGCAGCCCACCAGGCTCCCCCATCCCTGGGATTCTACAGGCAAGTACACTGGAGTGGGTTGTCACTTTCTTCTCCAATGCATGCATGCATGCTAAGTCGCTTCAGTCATGTCCACAGGATACTCTAGGCAAGAGTACTGAACTAGGTTGCCATTTCCTTATCCGTCCTAATGGTATAAACATAAATAAACTCAAAATGGATTAAATATATAAATGTAAGAACAGAAACTATAAGACTCTTAGAGGAAAATATAAGCTTAACAAACATTGACATAAATCATAGCAAAATCTTCTTTGGCCCACATTATAGACTAATGGAAATAATAATAAGTAAATGGGACTTAATTAAAGCAAAAGAAACTATGATCAAGATGAAAAGAAAGCCTTCAGAATGGGAGAAAATAATTGCAAACAAAGCAACTGATAAAGGATTAATTTTCAAAATGTGCAAACAGCTCATGCAGCTCAATATCAGAAAACAAGCCCCAATCAAAATATAGCCAGAAGACCTAAACAGACATTTCTCTAGAAGACATCTGTAATGGCCAACAAGAATATCAAAAGATGTTCAACATTCCTTATTATTGGAGAAATGCAAATCAAAACTTCAATGAGGTATCACTTCATATCTGTCAGAATGTCCATTAACAAAAAATCTAAAAACAATAAATGCTGGAGAGGATGTGGAGCAAAGGGAACCCTCTTGTACTGTTGATGGGAATGTAAATTGATTCATCTGCTATGGAGGAAAAACTAGAAATAAAACAATAGTGTCATGATGTATTGAGTCATTTCAGCCATGTCTGACTCTGTGTGACCCTATGGGTTATAGCCTGTTAGGCTCCTCTGCCTATGGGATTCTCCAGGCAAGAATACTGGAGTGGGTTGCCATGGTCTTCTACAGGGGATCTTCCCAACCCATGGATTGAACCCACGTCTCTTAAGTCTCCTGCACTGCCAGGCCGGTTCTTTACCACTAGTGCCAGTATGACCCAACAATCCCACTACAGGGCATATATCTTGAGAAAACCATAATTAAGAAAAAACGTAACTGAAAGAATATGAAAAATAATATATATATATAGTGTATATGTAAATGAATCACTCTGATATACATCAGAAACTAACATAGCATTGTCACTCATCTATACTTCAAAATTAATTAAGCAATTAAACATATATTATATTAAAAAAAAGACATACGTACCCAAATATTCATTGCAGCACTAATTACGATAGCCAGGATATGGAAGCAACATAGATGTCCATTGTCAAATGAATGGATAAAGAAGTGGTTCATATATACTATGGAATATTACTCAGCCACAAAAAGAATGAATTTGAGTCAGTTGAACTGAGGTGGCCAAGCCTAGAGCCCATTATACACAGTGAAGTAAGTCAGAAAAGAAAAACAAATATCATATATTAATGCATATATATGGAATATTAAAAAATGGTAGTGATAAACCTATTTGCAGGGCAGGGATAGAGACACAGATATAGAGAATGGACTTGTGGACACAGTAGTAGAAGAATAAGGTGAGGTGAATTCAGAGAGTAGCTTTGAAATATATACATTACCATGTGTAAAACAGATTGCTGGTGAGAAGTTGCTATATAATAACATAGGGAGCCCAGCCTTATGTTCTGTGGTGACCTAGAGAAGTGAGATGAGGGGATGGGAGGGAGCCTCATGAGGGAGGGAATATATGTATGCTTGTAGCTGATTCACATTGTTGTATGGCAGAAAGCAACCCAAAGTTATAAAGCAATTACTCTGCAATTAAAAATAAAAATTAAAAAAAGAGATAATTCCAAGAAAGACAATAGTATGAAATATCTTTCTAATCATATATTGACTTATTTTCAGGACATAATTTATCCTTACTCTGTGAAAATTCAAGGTTAGTCCACCTTAATTAACATACTAAAACTTGTCTTAGAAAAGTATTTCTAGCTTAATGTCACTTAATTCAATCTCTGATTCGCAGGCTTTAACTCTGCATCTCCACTTATTTGGTGTCCAAAGAGAACAATGTCTCCTAAGAAGAGCTTGGTGGGACACAATGGCATATAGGCACCAAAAGAGCAGACAGATCATCTTCTTAAAATTCTTCCACGTCGGTGTCCTGGGTCCCACTTGTTGGGTTAGAATCCTTGATGTCAGTTTTTCAAAGAAATTAAAAATAGTAAATGTCTGGAAAGTATTTAGAGGATAAATCCTTTGGTTCATTCTTCATGCTATTGCATGCAAGGTAATTATTTAACATTTATCTCTCATCATGTACTTGACCCTATGGGCTCTTGTTTATCAAGAGCTGCTATCCTCTAGGACATACTCAAATGCCCATAGTGATCATTGGGCAACATAAATAAGTGAGATAGGTGAGGTGTGATGGAAATGGTGTGGACATTTGGGGGCAGTGTCCTGGGTATCTCTGGAAGGGTGTACAAGATAAATCAGGTGATGCTTGCCTCGAGGGGAGAAAACAATGGGAATCAGGGAAAGGAGAAACAGGATACAAAATTCACTTTGCACTCTTGTGCTTTTTGGTATTGTTTTAAATTTATAAGTAAAAAAAAAAAAGGATTTTTAAATTGAAATAACATACACTTTGGACAATCACATCAAATGCTACATCTTGGATGAGGTACAATGGTTATGATGTGGGCCCAGGAGCTAGTCTAGAGTAGCTTCCCATAGAAATAGGAAGCTAAGTTACATTTGCAATCTTAAATTTTCTAGTAGTGAAAAGTTACATGTAAAAGAAAAAAAAACAGAAAAAAATAAGAACATATTTTGTTTAATCCTATATATCCAAAATATTACTTCAATATGCAACCTATGCAAAAATAATAATGAGATGTTTGACTTCACTTTTTATAATGTCTTTGAAATTCGGTATGTATTTTACACTCAAAGAACATATCAATTCAGACTTGCTGCATTTCAGGTATGCAATATCCACATGTGACTGCCTTATTGGACAGGGTACCCTAGTCAGTGTTCTTTTCTAACCTGTTCTTTCTCATAGTTTCATATTAAGGATTGAGCAAACTGGGCAGCTGTTGGAGAAGCTAGACTCAGGAGCACTAAACACCCCAGGAATAAATTAGGAGCATGGTATTAGTAAGTTGTATCTGCTTCCCACATGCATACACAGTTCACTATCTGTTCAGGTTTTTATTTGCCTCTCCTTTTATTTTTTAGTGATTCATATAGTAAAATTTATGAAGCAACCATGCATGAAAGTAGACAAATGACAGTCACCTAGGCTGGTGTTTAGAATCTACTGTCCTTGAAGCTCAGATATGCATTGCCTAGCACTATTCACTAATGATGTATAACTCCCTGTTATCTAAATTATAAACTTTTTAATACTCCTCCTAAGAAGTTGGCTGAATCTGAAAATCATGAAATAAAATGAGAAGATAAATTACATAAAAGTGGGAAACCTTTTTTCTCACAGGTATATTGGTGAATACAAATGGGAAAACTCCCAAGTGCTGCTATCCCACTGCTTCTTCTCCGCCCAGGAATAGATAGCCTTTGTTTCATACATGAAAGCCATTTATTTTGTATTAATTAAAGCATTAATTAAACTGTCTTGTCACTTAACAACTGTGCAGTTTACATTTCATATTGTCCAGTTTTTATGTGTTTTGCAATTTTCAGTGGCTCTGCAACCATAATGAACCTTTCCTGTGACATGGAAGGAAGACTTAAGGTCTTTGGCTGATAAGTAAATATAATCCACAAGTCAAATTCAAGGACGACTTGCACAATCCAATATTTTATTGGATTCATACTGTTGTCATTGACTGCTGTAGCCCCTAAAAAGTGAGGGGTGACTGTGAAAAAAAAGACACCAATTTCTAGAAACAGAATGGGTCCTTTCTAGAAACAGGCAGTCAAGACAGTTAGGTTTTCTGACTAGAGGTCGCATCTAGATCTACGGTGATGAATGTATCAGCATCAATCTCATCTGTCAAGCCTATGTGTCTGTTGCTGTGCATGCATTAACAACTTGATCCTTGCTGCTGCCTTGAGAGACAGATATATATATATATATATATTTTATTATCACCATTTTGATGAAGAAACTGAGGCTCAGTGAGGGCAAATATGTCACCGAACTGTGAGTGTCAGAGATGGTAAATGTGAAATAGCCCATGTGGACTGCATACACTGGCTTTGAGGAGAGAGAGATGACTTCTATTCAGGAGCACCAGTGATGTTTCCAAGAGGAGCTGTCACTGAAATGAGCCTTGGGAATGGGCCTTGGGGATGTCCATACATACTTAGGATAGCAGAGACCTGGGGATGGGAAAATATAAGAGGTGCAAAAGGGAATGGAAGAAAGAACTAGTATTCCTAGAGTGACTGAGACAGGAGCAAGGGTGGGATGACATGGGGAACCTGTGACCGAGGTGTGACAGACTTCTAGCTAATGCCTTACACAGATCATCTCCTTTTATTGTTTGTAAAATCTGTGACGTTTTCTCCATTATAGATAAAGAAAACATAGGCTCGGAGATGTTCAGGGATTTTTTGAGGCTGCACAGTCAGCGAGCAAAGAAGGAAAGATTTGAGGGCATATCTGTCCCACTCTTTCCAATATACTGTGAAATTATGTTAGAAAAGTACACTTTTCTTAAAAAAAAAAATTCCTTTGATCTATATTTCTGTCTTTGTGCCAGTACCATACTGTCTTAATGACTGTGGCTTTGTAGTAGAGCCTGAAGTCAGGCAAGTTGATTCCTCCAGTTCTGTTCTTCTTTCTCAAGATTGCTTTGGCTATTCGACGTTTTTGTATTTCCATACAAAATAGAAAGCCCAGAAATAAATCCACACACCTATGGACACCTTATCTTCGACAAAGGAGGCAAGAATATACAATGGAGTAAAGACAATCTCTTTAACAAGTGGTGCTGGTGAAATGGTCAACCACTTGTAAAAGAATGAAACTAGATCACTTTCTAACACCACACACAAAAATAAACTCAAAACGGATTAAAGATCTAAATGTAAGACCAGAAACTATAAAACTCCTAGAGGAGAACATAGGCAAAACACTCCCCGACATAAATCACAGCAGGATCCTTTATGATCCACCTCCCAGAATACTGGAAATAAAAGCAAAAATAAACAAATGGGATCTAATTAAAATTAAAAGCTTCTGCATAACAAAGGAAACTATAAGTAAGGTGAAAAGACAGCCCTCTGAATGGGAGAAAACAATAGCAAATGAAGCAACTGGCAAACAACTAATCTCAAAAATATACAAGTAACTTATGCAGCTCAACTCCAGAAAAATAAACGACCCAATCAAAAAGTGGGCCAAAGAACTAAACAGGCATTTCTCCAAAGAAGACATAGGGATGGCTAACAAACACATGAAAAGATGCTCAACATCACTCCTTATCAGAGAAATGCAAATCAAGACCACAGTGAGGTACCACTTCACACCAGTCAGAATGGCTGTGATCCAAAAGTCTATAAGCAATAAATACTGGAGAGGATGTGGAGAAAAGGGAACCCTCTTACACTGTTGGTGGGAATGCAATCTAGTACAGCCACTATGGAAAACAGTGTGGAGACCTCTTAAAAAATTGCAAATAGAGCTGCCTTATGACCCAGCAATTCCACTGCTGGGCATACACACCGAGGAAACCAGAATTGAAAGAGACATATGTACCCCAATGTTCATTGCAGCACCGTTTATAATAGCCAGGACATGGAAACAACCTAGATATCCATCAGCAAATGAATGGATAAGAAAGCTGTGGTACATTTACACAATGGAGTATTACTCAGTCATTAAAAAGAATACATTTGAATCAGTTCTAATGAGATGGATGAAACTGGAGCCGATTATACAGAGTAAAGTAAGCCAGAAAGATAAACACGAATACAGTATACTGACACATATATACGGAATTTGGAAAGATGGTAATGATGACCCTGTATGCGAGACAGCCAAAGAGACACAGATGTATAGAACAGACTTTTGGACTCTGAGGGAGAGGGAGAGCATGGTATGATTAGGGAGAATGGCACTGAAACATGTATACTATCATGTAAGAAACGAAGTGCCAGTCTATGATCAATACAGGATACAGGATGCTTGGGGCTGGTGCATGGGGATGATCCAGAGTGATGATATGGGGTGGGAGGTGGGAGGGGGATTCAGGATTGGGAGCTTGTATACACCCGTGGTGGATTCATGTCAATGTATGGCAAAACCAATACAGTATTGTAAAGTAAAATAAAGTTAAAAAAAAAAAAATCCCTGCTGCCATGTCCTGTTCTGCTATACTGATTCTTCTGATTTGCCACATTTCTGTATCTCTCTCTCCTCTCTAATGCTTATCATTATACAAACGACCATTGCCACCACTGCAAACCCTCTTCTCCCTCTTCCCCAGTCTTTGACTAATAGAAATAAATCTAAAAATCACCAATGAGTAAAAGCCCCAAATAAATATTTCAGTGGTTGACAGTACCTATTAGAATCTCATCTTAGAGATGATATGATAAATACTGCAATAATAACATTATCTCAGAAATATATGGCCCAATTTTATGCAACTGATATTATATTTCATGGCTCCAAAGCATCATTTACATGAGCCAATTTGGATCCTTAATATAGTAAAATGCCTACTGAAGGAAGGCTGTGCAGTGTGTGTGCGCTGTGAAGGTGAAGATTATTTGTAATGGATCCTAAAATTATCTCTCTGGGTATTCAGGATGGGGAAGCAAATAGTACCATTCAATTTCAAATGAATGACTCAAAAGTTATTTGTACAATTGATGTAGCTGATACTAGAAGAGCATATTCACAGATGAATTTGAGCAAATTAAAGGCAGTGCTATGCTCCTGTTTTCTATAGGGAGAAGGCCATCTTAAACTCAGAGGGCCAAAAAGAAATCATCCAATTCTTTCACACATGCCTTCCCTGTTCTGCTTCTATCATCCTACCAACTGAAAACTTATGCAGATTTCTTTTTAATGAGGTGATCTCAGAGCACCTTTCTATTATGCGACCCCCTACTGGTGACTCAGAAGGTAAAGGATCTGCCTATAATGAGGGAGACTGGGTTTTCATCAACCTCTGGGTTGAGAAGATCCCCTGGAGAAGGGAATGGTTACCCACTCAAGTATTCTTGCCTAAAGAAATCCATGGACAGAGGAGCCTGTCAAGCTACAGTCCATGAGATTGCACAGTGTCAGACACGACTGAGTAATTAATATACCTTTTTAAAAAGAAACTGTAATAGGGCAAAACCTCCTTTACTAGTTTCTTCTAACTGTCCCCCCCAACCCACACACACAAGAGGAATTCTCCTCATCTTTGTCTCTGACATACAATCATTCAACAATTATTTTAAAAATCTCACCTCCCCAAAGTCTCTATAATCTGTCCCCTTCTCTCTGCATGCTGATACATAGTTCTGTTCCTATATCCCTACATTTTATGTTGTTATTTCCTTCCTACCCCTCACTCACTGCCTAATTTAAACATTTATTTTACTGTATTTTCTCAAATCTCAGATGTCATAGATTTTTTAAATGCACCATGATTTTATGTCTCACAATGAAAATAAAAAATAATACAAATAAATTGACAAGCACCATCATTATAGAACACATCACAAACAGATATTAAAATATGAAAAGAAAATGTATATCTTTAAAATTGACACACAGTTTCTCAACTAAACACTTAGAATTGTCTCCTAATTGCTCATAGGGCGAGAGCAGCCCCTACACAATCAGACAATGAGTTATGTCTCCTTTTCCTCTGACTCGAGGTGGTAATGAATCAGGTGTAATGTAAACGATGGGAGTTGCAGATGAAGTTTTGCTCACTCATCCATAGCTCACCTCTGTTGTGGGTGCCTGATTCCTAACAGGCCATAGACATACTGGTCCATGGCCTGGGGTTTGGGGACTCCTGCTTTATAGACATGGTGATGAAGCTGTCTTGTCCAGAATTCCCATGGCATCCTGTCTAAAAACACATACATGCTGCTTTGTAATTATCAGCCTATGAATTCCCCTCCAAGGACTATGAGGAATTTTAGGACAGGCTTCATGTCTTATTCACCTCAATACTCCAGGTCCTTGGCACAGGGCAGGTCCTGGGCTAGATACTATTGAATCCAGATGAGGACTGTATGGTGCTCATAGCTTCTGGTAACAGCAACTAGAGGGCAGCGTGGAACCATTCGGTTCAATCATTTGCTCAACTATGTCTGACTCTCTGTAATCTCATGGACCACAACAAGCCAGGTCTCCCTGCCCATCTGCAACTCCTGGAGCTTATTGAAACTCATGTCCATCGAGTTGGTGATGCCATCCAACCATCTCATCCTCTGTTGTCCCCTTCTCCTCCCACCTTCAATCTTTCCCAGCACCAGGATCTTTTCAAATGAGTCAGATCTTCCATTAGATGGCCAAAGTATTAGAGCTTCAGCTTCAACATCAGTCTTTCCAAAGAATATTCAGTACTGATTTCTTTTAGGATAGACTGATTGGATCTCCTTGCAGTCCAAAGGACTCTCAAGAGTCTTCTTCAACACCACATTTCAAACGCATCAATTCTTCGGTGCTCAGCTTTCTTTATAGTCCAACTCTCACATCCATACATGACCACTGGAAAAACCATTGCTTTGACTAGACGGACCATTGTTGGCAAAGTAATGCCCCTGCTTTTTAATATGCTAAGTTGGTCATAGCTTTTCTTCCAAGAACCAAGCATCTTTTAATTTCATGGCTTCAGTCACCATCTGCAGTGATTTTGGAGCCCAAAAATATGAAGTCTGCCACTGTTTCCATTGGTTCCCCATCTATTTGCCATGAAGTGATGGGACCAGATGTCATGATATTAGTTTTCTGAATGTTGAGTTTTAAGCCAACTTTTTCACTCTTCTCTTTCACTTTCATCAACAGGCTCTTTAGTTCTTCTTCACTTTCTGCCATAAGGGTGGTGTCATCTGCATATTTGAGGTTATTGATAGTTCTAGCAATCTTGATTCCAGCTTGTGCTTTATCCAGCCCACTAGGAATTGCTGTTCTCCAGGAATATAGGTTGCAGAGATTAAAGGAAGCCAGCCTCCTGTGGGCAAACTGGCTGATAGCCTCACAGGCTATAAAGCTCCACAGGCGCCTCACTATTCTGCAGGAGCTCCTTTGAGGATGCTTCTCACATCTCCCTGTCCCTGGTCAGCCCACTCACTATGTGTTTCCAGGTGGCTGCCTCAGAACTTTAATAGGAGCCAAATGCTCTTCCCAGCTTTCCATCCAGGGCAGAAGGGGGAGGCCATAGAGAGGGGAAAATATTCCTCCTTAACATCTCCATTCTCATTTCTAATAAAAACAGCCTTGCCATGAACTGCCTGAAGTATAATTGCTTCACTTTGAAATACAACAGGTAGCAGCATCAATATTTGATTTTTTTATAAAAGGCTGTTTGAACACTTTTAAATATTAAAGGTAAAGGCAAATACTCAGATTGCCTTTTCATCTTAGCAGCTGAAGCATTTTAAATGAAAAAATGATGCTAATGAGCAGAATAAGACTGCCCAGCAAATGGTATCAGGTTACAATAAACCAAAATCATTTTGAGGTGGGAGAGGGGAGCAAGGGGTGGCAAGCAATATCTGCACCAGGAAAGTTTTCTGTTCATTATCTCTTTAATGAGAGATATACAGTGGAACCCTGCCAGAGTAACTTACTTTTAGTTCATTGTGGGCTGTTTAGCTCCATCAGTGAGTGGTCTGGGACAGGATCTGAGGAAACCTCACAAATTACCTACACAACTTCCTAAATAATGAGCCCAATATGTCAATTTCCAGTGATCAAAATAATGCAATTCAATAAAGCACAGTTCTTTTTGTAAGGAAATACACTTTTAATATGGAGAACTGCAGAGTCCTGGTCCTCCTGAGATAACTACGGGCCGGAGTTAATGAAGGCATGGAGCTGTACTTACTATCTGGAGATGTCCCATGGGGTTTGTGTGGCAGAGAGTATCTTTCAAGGACTATAAATTCCTTCATTACATTTCCATTACTGCATCAATGTGGCAATCTCTGATTTACTTGTAAAAAGAAGGCTGGTTATTCCTAAAAGTTAGTATTTAATGCTAATGAATGCTTGCAAGTCAGATAGCTGTGTCTGTGTGTGTGTGTGTCTTGGGCTCAGGCAATCCACCAGGAAAGTCAGGAAGCTGTGAGGGCTCTAGGAAAGGTTTCGAGGGGCTGAGTTGACTCAAGCCAGACAGACAAATACATACCTGGAAAAGTCAAGAATATATAGTCTGAGAGCCCTAAAATCATACTTGAATAAAGAAGCTGAGGTTACTACTAGGTAAGTAGTATCAAGAGCAAAATCTAAACTGAAGATGCATGGAATCTTTTACTTAAGGTAAGTGAAACTCAATAAAAAAACAGGAGTGCTGGATGGGAAAAGAGTGCAGGATCTAGGTTGGGAAGCAAGAAAAGATGCTTGGAATTCATACTGATTTGGAGTTGCCCATACAGTGTATGAAGAACCAGGCACTTAGTGGTGATGGGGGCAAGGGCAACCCAGCCCAGTGAGTATCGTTTTAAGAAGTTCCACATTCAGTAGCTCGTTTAAGAGCAAGGGCTTCATGGTCAGGCTTGCTTGATTCTATAATCTACATTCAAGAGTGAAAAGATAACTATTTGATTTTAAATACAGAAGTAGATGGAATAAATTTTTCACAAGTCTCCTTGCAGGAGTAGTTGATCCTCTGACATGCTGCCCAATCATATTAGGAAGCTCTGATTTGGAGGGGAAAACCAGATATGAGAGCTGAGTTCACTAGCATCCTTCAGCTTGGCTCTAGGGGAGAGGACAGGTAACATAGAGGAAAGAGAACAGCTCTTAAAGTCAGGTTCAAGCTGATTTATCTGTTCTTAGCTGGGTGGTATTGGGCAGGTTGCTCAACTTAGGTGTAGTTTCCTTAAATGGCATTTAGTTTGTTTGGCAGTCTATCCATTTCAAAGGAGATTGGAAGATAAATAAATAACAGTTTGCTAATTTTTGCTTTTTGTCTTTTTATTTCTCTAAAACCAGAGAGAAGAAAAAATAAAAATCATAATTCTTTCCCATGAAGCAATTCTTACCTTGAGAGGAACTTACTTAGGAAATAAAGAAAATGAAAGAGAAAGTAAAATCACTCAGCTGTGTCTGACTCTATGTGACCCCATGGACTATAGCCTACCAGGCTTCTCCGTCCATGGGATTTTCCAGACAAGAGTACTGGACTGGGTTGCCATTTCCTCCTCCAGGGGATCTTCTCCACACAGGGATTGAATGTGGGTCTCCCACATTGCATACAGATGCTTTACCATTTGAGCCACCAGGGAAGCCCCAATTAAGATTGCTATTAATTCAAATAACTTGGAAGTAAATTTGTGGAAAAGGAATATTTCAATAAGTCAAAGGGTTGTAATAATAATACATTAATTGGGGTGTTTATTTAAGGCGAGAAATTGATTATGCCAAATTCAAATTATTGCCAGAAGTCCCTGATAGGCAACACTGGCAATGCCTATCAATTTTTCTTGTCCTTGAAATGAGATTTTCCTGGTTGTCTAGAAGTTATGGGAGGTGGCTTGACAAAGATTTCCCAGATTTAATTTTAAAAATATATATCTTTTCAGTTTTGATACTTATCTTGGTCTTTACTAAATTCAACTAATGTACACTGGATATTTACTATCTGTAAGTTTGTTTTATATGTTATGTCATTTAATCATCATGATTAGATGAAGATTGTTTAATTATGACACTACATTTTTAAAGATGAAAAAACTGAGGCTCAGGTAGGTTAAGAACTTAAACAGAGGGACAGCAAATAACAGGAGAAGGGAGCACCATATTCATGCCTATGGATGGATTCCATGTCTCCCTTCTTTAGTGTATTTCATTTCTCTTCCTCAGTGATTTCTGGATTTGATCCTCTTAGATATTTAAATAATCTTTAAATTTGGGAATAAGTTTAGGTTTAGGGAAGAGTTGCAAAGAGAGAATAGAGAGTTATTGTATCAGTTCAGTTAAGTTCAGTCGCTCAGTGGTGTCCGACTCTTTACGACCCCATGAATCGCAGCAAACCAGGCCTCCCTGTTCATCACCAACTCCCGGAGTTCACTCAGACTCACGTCCATCGAGTCAGTGATGCCATCCAGCCATCTCATCCTCGGTCGTCCCCTCCTCCTCCTGCCCCCAATCCTTCCCCGCATCAGAGTTTTTTCCAATGAGTCAATTCTTCGCATGAGGTGGCCAAAATATTGGAGTTTCAGGTTTAGCATCATTCCTTTCAAAGAAATCCCAGGGTTGATGTCCTTCAGAATGGACTGGCTGGATCCCTTTGCAGTCCGAGGGACTCTCAAGAGTCTTCTCCAACACCACAGTTCAAAAGCATCAATTCTTTGGCACTCTGCCTTCTTCACAGTCCAACTCTCACATCCATACATGACCACAAGAAAAACCATAGCCTTGACTAGATAGACCTTAGTTGGCAAAGTAATGTCTCTGCTTTTGAATATGCTATCTAGGTTGGTCATAACTTTCCTTCCAAGGAGTAAGTGTCTTTTAATTTCATGGCTGCAGCCACCATCTGCAATGATTTTGGATCCCCAAAAAGTAAAGTCTGACACTGTTTCCCCATCTATTTCCCATGAAGTGATGGGACCGGATGCCATGATCTTTGTTTTCTGAATGTTGAGCTTTAAGCAAACTTTTTCACTCTCCTCTTTCACTTTCATCAAGAGGCTTTTCAGTTCCTCTTCACTTTCTGCCATATGGGTGGTGTCATCTGCATATCTGAGGTTATTGATATTTCTCCTGGTAATCTTGATTCCAGCTTGTGTTTCTTCCAGTCCAGCATTTCTCATGATGTACTCTGCATAGAAGTTAAATAAGCAAGGTGACAATATACAGCCTTGACGTACTCCTTTTCCTATTTGGAACCAGTCTGTTGTTCCATGTACAGTTCTAACTGTTGCTTCCTGACCTTCATACAGATTTCTCAAGAGGCAGGTCAGGTGGTGTGGTATTCCAATCTCTTTCAGAATTTTCCACAATTTATGGTGATTCACACAGTCAAAGGCTTTAGCATAGTCAATAAAGCAGAAATGGATGTTTTTCTGGAACACTCTTGCCTTTTCCATGATCCAGCAGATGTTGGCAATTTGATCTCTGGTTCCTCTGCCATTGCAAAACCAGCTTGAACATCAGGAATTTCATGGTTCACATATTGCTGAAGCCTAGTTTGGAGAATTTTGAGCATTACTTTACTAGCATGTGAGATGAGCGCAATTGTGCAGTAGTTTGAGCATTTTTTTGGCATTGTATTTCTTTGGGATTGAAATGAAAACTGACTTTTTCCAGTCCTGTGGCCACTGTTGAGTTTTCCAAATTTTCTGGCATATTGAGTGCAGCATTTTCACAGCATCATCTTTCGGTATTTGAAATAGTTCATCTGGAATTCCATCACCTCCACTAGCTTTGTTCACAGTGATGCGTTCTAAGGCCCATTTGACTTCACATTCCAGGATGTGTGGCTCTAGATGAGCGATCACACCATCATGATTATCCGGGTCGTGAAGAACTTTTTGTACAGTTCTTCTGTGTATTCTTGCCACCTCTTCTTAATATCTTCTGCTTCTGTTATCCCCACCCACATTTCTTTAATGTTCACATATATAACCACTGTACACTTGTCACAGCTAAGAAATTAACATTGGTTCATCACTACTACTAAACTATAGGTTTTATTTGGATTTCATCAGATTTTCCACTTGTGCCATTTTCCTGTTACAGAATTCAGTCTAGGATCAGTGCAGTTCAGTTGCACAGTCATGTCTGACACTTTGCAAACCGTGGATTGCAGTCTGCCGGGCTACCTTATTCATCACCAACTTCCAAAGCTTGCTAAATTGCATGTCTATCAAGTCGATGTTGCCATCCAACCTTCTCACCCTCTGTCATCCTCTTCTGCTCCTGCCTTCAGTCTTTTTCCAGCATCAGAGTCTTTGCAATGCATCAGATCTTCGCTTCGGGTGCCCAAAGTATTAGAGCTTCAACTTCAGCATCAATCCTTCCTGTGAATGTTCAGAACTGATTTCCTTTGGGATTGACTGGTTTGATCTCATTGTTTTCCAGGGGACTGTCAGGAGTCTTCCCCAACACTACAGTTAAAAAGCATCAATTCTTTGGCTCTCAGCTTTCTTTATGATCCAATTCTCACATACATACATGACTACTGGAAAAACCATAGCTTTGACTAGGTGGACCTTTGGCAGCAAAGTAATGTCTCTGCTTTTTAATATGTTGCCTAAGTTTGTCATAGCTTTTCATCCAGGAACAAAAGACTTTTAATTTCATGGCTGCAGTCAACATCTGTAGTGATTTTGGACCCCAAGAAAATCAAGGTGTCAAAGTTTCCATTGTTTTTCTGCCTATGTGCCATGAAGGAACAGAACAAGATTCCATGATTTTTGTTTTCTGATTGTTGAGTTTTAAGCCAGCCTTTTCACTCTCCTCTTTCACTTTCATCAAGAGGCTCTTTAGTTCCTCTTCACTTTCTGTCATAAGGGTGGTGTCATTTGCATACCTGAGGTTATTGATATTTATCTGTGAAATCTTAATTTCAGCTTATGCTTCATCCAGTCTGGCATTTCACATGATGTATGCTGCACATAAGTTAAATAAGCAAGGTGACAGCATAGCCTTAACATACTTGTTTCTCAATTTGGAACCAATCTATTGGGATTGTAATAAAAATTGTCATTTTCCAGTCCTGTGGCCACTGCTGAGTTTTCCAAATTTGCTGGCATATTGAGTGCAGCAGTTTCACAACATCATCTTTTAGGATTTGAAATAGCTCTAATTCCGTCACCTCCATTAGCTTTGTTCATAGTGATGCTTCATGAGGCCTAAAGGACTTTGCACTCCAAGATGTCTGTTTCTAGGTGAGTGATCATGCTATTGTGGTTATCTGGGTCATGAAGATCTTTTTTGTATAATTCTTCTGTGTATTCTTGCCATCTCTTCTTAATAGCTTCTGCTTCTGTTAGATCCATACCATGTCTGTCCTTTATTGAGCCCATCTTTGCATGAAGTGTTCCCTTGGTATCTCTAATTTTCTTGAAGAGATCTCTAGGTTTTCCCATTCTATTGTTTTCCTCTCTTTCTTTGTATTGGTCACTGAGGAAGGCTTTCTTATCTCTCCTTGCTATTCTTTGGAACTCTGCATTCAGATTGATATGTCTTTCTTTTTCTCCTTTGTCTTCAGCTTCTCTTCTTTTATCAGCTATTTGCAACACCTCTTCAGATAACCGTTTTGCCTTTTTGCATTTCTTTTTCTTGGAGATTGTTTTGATCACTGCCTCCTGTACAATGTTACAAACCCCTATCCATAGTTCTTCAGGCACTCTATCTATCAGATCTAATCCCTTGAATCTATTTGTCACTTCCACTGTATAATTGTAAGGGATATGATTTAAGTCATATCTGAATGATCTAATGGTTTTCCCTACTTTCTTCAATTTAAGTCTGAATTTGACAATAGGGAGTTTATGATCTGAGCCACCGTCAACTTCTGGTCTTGTTTTTGCTGACTATATAGAGCTTCTCCATCTTTGGATAAAAATATATAATCAGTCTCATTTTGGAATTGATTATCTGGTGATGTCCATGTGTAAAGTCATCTCTTGTATTGTTGGAAAAGGGTTTTGCAATGACCAATGCATTCTCTTGGCAAAACTTTTTTAGACTTTACCCTGTTTTATTCTGTACTCCAAGGTCAAACTTACCTGTTACTCCAGGTATCTCTTGACTTCCTACTTTTGCATTCCAGTTCTCTATGATGGAAAGGACATCTTTTTTTGGTGTTAGTTCTAGGAGGTCTTGTAGTTCTTCATAGAACCATTCAACATCAGCTTCTTCAACCCTAGTGGTTGATTAGCATCATTGTTTTTGAGATTGCACCAAAGTACTACATTTTGAACTCTTTGTGGACTGTGAGGACTAATTCATTTCTTCTAAGGGATTCTTGCCCACAGTAGTAGATATAATGGTCATCTGAATTAAATTCACCCATTCCATTTCATCTTAGTTCACTGATTCTTAAAATATTGATGTTCACTCTTGCTGTTTCCTGTTTGATTGCTTCCAATTTACCTTGATTCATGGACCTAACATTGCAGGTTCCTATGAAATATTGTTTTTTACAACCTTGGGCTTTACTTCCATTAACAGTCGCATCCACAACTGGACATTGTTTTCACTTTGATTCAGCCTTTTCATCCCTTCTGGAGCTATTTCTCCACTCTTCTCCAGTAGCATATTGGACACCTACCGATCTGGGGAATTCATCTTTCAGTGTCATGTCTTTTTGCCTTTCATACTGTTCATGGGGTTCTCAAGGCAAGACTACTGAACTGGTTTGCCATTCCCTTCCCTTCTGCTCCCTTCCCAGTGGACCACATTTTGTCAGAACTCTCCACCATGACCTGTCCATTTTGGGTGACCCTACACAACATGGCTCATAATTTCATTGAGTCAGACAAGGCTGTGATCTAAGTGACTATGAGTTTTAATTTGTTTCAATTTCATTTGGGAGATGATTAGCATAGGGATAAATTTAAAGGCTAATCTTTTTGTATGCTGTACTCACTTGTAGAGATAAACTAGGTTTTTGCCTTTTTTTTTTTAATTTTGGTTTTGGTAGAAGTGATTCTGAAAACTTATTGCAAATGATAGTTTCATTTTGTCTAGGAATGTTGGTTTGCTTTTACCGTGACAATGAAGGTTTGAAATTGGGATTCAGCTTTCAAAAGTAACTCTCCATCACTGTCTTCTTTCAAGAATGGAAAATTTCAAGACAGTTTTGGGCTCTAGTATTCACTGCACCAAACATTTCTGAAGATTCCACACTTGCCTATAAATAAGACATTCCATCATTTTTAAAATGTCAAATCTTCCGATAAATTGAATTTCATAAAATATTGCTCTATTGATCTTAGTGCATATCTTTCTATTGAAAATTTCTGACTGGGACTTTTCTGTTGTGTACTTACACAGATAGCGACATTTATGATGTCAGGTCCTTGACTCAAAATTCAGAGTCTGGCATTACAACAAATCCAAACTGATCATAGGGACATTTTCCTCACTGCTGCCACATTAACTTTGTAGTAAAATTTCTTTAATGTTTTTAAAATAATGTAGAGATGAGCCTTGTGAGTCTACACTGTGGTTTGTACATAGAACATAGTGGGTATGTAATTTGTGCTTCCTTTTGTCTTAGAAGAAAAGAAAGTCAAACTTGTCTCAGAACTCAACTTTGAGAGATCATTGCATTTAGAAAAAGGCTATTGAGGAAAACTGATGACAGGACCAGACTGAACAGGGAAAATTCAAAACAAACTGTTTCTTTCCACAACAACTTTCCCAGGGCTGCTCTCAAAATAGTCTGCAGTTATGTGCAGGTTCTTTTTATTTTTTATTTTTAAAAGAAAATAACATTTTCATATCTTTATAATGAATGCCATCTGTTCTTGCCACTTGTTAGGGCAACTCAATGAGAAAATATTATTTGGATTATTGTTGTTATTCAGTCACTCAGTCATATCCAACTCTTTGTGATCCAAAGGACTGTAGCACACCAGGCTTCCATCCCTGTCCTTCACTTTCTTGGAGTTTGCTCAAACTCAGGTCTGTTGAGTCAAACATCCAACATCTCATCCTCTGTTGCCCCCTTCTCCTCTTGCCCTCAATCTTTCCCTACATCAAGCTCTTTTCCAGTGAGCTGGCTCTTTGCATTGGGTGGCCAAAGTATTGGAGCTTCAGCTTCAGCATCCATCTACCAATGAATATTCAGAGTTGATTTCCTTTAAGATTGACTGGTTTCATCTCCTTGCTGTCCAAGAGATTCTCAAGAGTCTTCTCCAACACCACAGTAAGAAAGCATCAACTCTTCAGTGCTCAGCCTTCTTTATGGCCCAAATCTCACATCTGTACATGACTACTGGAAAGCCATAGCTTTGACTCTATGGGCCTTGTCAGCAAAGTGATATCTATGCTTTTATTATGCTGTCTAGTTTTGTCACAGCTTTTCTTCCAAGGAGCAAGTGTTTTTGTTTGTTTGTTTTGATTTGATTTGTTTTTTAATTTCATGGCTGCAAGTCACTGTCTACAGTGATTTTGGAGTCCAAGAAGATAAAATCTGTCACTGTTTCCATTTCCCCCCATCTATTTGCTCTGAAGTTATGGGACCAATTACCATGATCTTCATTTTTGTCCGCTGAAGTTTAAGCCAGATTTGTCACTCTCCTCTTTCACTTTCATCAAGAGGCCCTTTAGTTTTTCTTCAGAAAGTGATATCACTTTTTTAGAGTGATATCATGTGCATATCTGAGATTATTGATATTTCTCCCAGCAGTTTTGATTCCAGCTTGTGCTTCATCTAGCCCAGCATTTTGCATGATGTACTCTGCATATAAGTTAAGTAAGCAAGGTGACAATATACAGCTTTAACATACTCCTTTCCCAATTTTGAACCAGTTAATAGTTCTATGTTCTGTTGCTTCTTGGCCTGCATACAGGTTTCTCAGGAGGCAGGTAAGGTGGTCTGGTATTCCAGTCTCTTTCAGAATTTTCCACAGTTTTTGTGTTTGTGTGTGTGTGTGTGTGTGTGTGTTTGTGTGTGTGTGTGTGTGTGATGCACACAGTCAAAGGCTTTAGCGCAGTCAATGAGACAGAAGTAGATGTTTTTCTGGAATTCCTTTGCTTTTTCTATGATCCAATAGATGTTGCCAATTTGATCTCTGGTTCCTCTGCCTTTTCTAAGTCCAGCTGTATATCTGGAAGTTTTGTTTCACATACTGTTGAAGCCTAGTTTGAAGTATTTTGAGCATTACCTTGAAAGCATGTGAAATGAATACAATTGTGCAGTAGTTTGAACATTATTTGGCATTGCCTTTATTTGGTATTGTAATGAAAACGGACCTTTTCCAGTCCTTTGGCCACAGCATTATCTTTTAGGATTTGAAATAGCTCAACTGACTAGTATTAATATTTAGCTTGTTCATAATCTTTTAAAATGGTGAATGGCTTTCTTTGGGATAATACCCCAGGATCCATTGGATGCTAAAGGGATGGGAGCACTAAAAGGGGAGTTTTGCCACCATTAGCCAAAATGTGTCCTTTATCCAACATACTATGCTGTCTCCATGCTCTTTCTTCACTGGGGTGGACTCATGTGCTTCACGGCAACCTCAAGAGCAAACTCCTGTGGGTGGCCCACACATAGATGTGGGATTGAAACCACACAGCTGTACTCCAGGGGACATGCAGCTAAGGAAGAAAAGCTGAAATCACTTCTCACAGTTGCCCAAGAAATGAACTGACACCCCTGTGACTGTCCGTGTAAACTCATTGCCTACAGAAGATCTAAATGGACAATGAATGCTCTTGCAATCAAGATGCAAATAGCTTTAAGCTTTAGTATCTGGGGACTTTGTGGGCACATACACATGAGGGTTGGGCAAGGACAGAGTCAGAGTTGCCCCCCATAACACCAACAGCAGGTTCAGATCCATGATTGTTGCAATCCTGAGATTAGACTTCAATTGAATCTATACTGGTGGCCTGGTGAAAATAACACCTACAGTCAATTGCTGGTAAATCATAGTTAAGGTGGGACTGAGAGAAGTCCCAACAATAGTATAATCTGAGAGCTCACACAAGTGAAAGGTGACAACAGAATATACCCACAGTTGAACAGCTCCACAAAAGGAACACTCAGCACCTTCCCTCCCAGTTGGAGCCCCAGTTTCACCTACCTATCACTGCAGATCAGAAACACAAAGAAACTGATATGAAGGCTTCTACTCCAAAAACTAGGGAGCAGAACCCACCCCTGACAGGGCAGTGACAACCACATAGTGAAAGAAGAGGCCCTTCTCAATGTCCAGAGCAAGCTTGGGTCACAATATGTCATGCCTCCTACAAAGGGGATAATGGCCAGCATAGACTGAGTAAAGAGGTGGCAGGCATATCATTAAAACAAACAAACAAACAAACAAAAAAACACAAAAAAACACCTCACACCAAAAAATATTAAACCCTACACAGATGTGTTCCCACATAAAATAGTCTTCCAAGGAAGTCTGAAGATCTGATATCAGGCAGAGCAACCCCAGAGCATTTAACATTGAAGACAAATAGATCCTGAGTGCACGAACTCCACAGGGCTGGGTGAAACAGAAACTCCGCTCTTGGAGGATGCACACAAAGTCTCATATACACTGTAACCCAGCACAAAGAAGTATCTGCATAGGAACCTGGGCTACACCTACCTAA
The DNA here is from genome assembly GCF_016772045.2 of Ovis aries. Classification (NCBI taxonomy): domain Eukaryota; kingdom Metazoa; phylum Chordata; class Mammalia; order Artiodactyla; family Bovidae; genus Ovis; species Ovis aries. The sequence continues at coordinate 357,091 of NC_056064.1, read as the reverse complement.
GGGTCTTAGGGGTTCTCCTGGAGAGGTGACAGTCAACTATCACTCACGGCGAGGGCAAGGACACTGGTAGCAGAAGCTCCAGGGGATATTGATCAGAGTGAGATCTCCTAGAGGTCCACATTTCAGCACCAAGACCAGGCCATCCCTAAACCTACAGGCTCAAGAGCTAGAAAGCTTCAGACCAAAAAACCACCAAGCCAGGAACACAGCCCCACCCATCAAAAGACAGGCTGCCTAAAGTCATACAGAGTTCACAGCCACCTCAAAAACACCATTTGACACTTCCTGCCTATCAGAGGGACAAGATCCAGTTCCACCAATGAAAGGGCAGGAACCAAGAAGCCTACACAAACCCCTGGATCAATCTCACCTAGCAGGAGCAGACATCAGAAGAAAGAGGAATTATGATGCTGCAGCCCATGGAAAGTAGACCGCAAACACCAAAATTCAGACTAATGAGTCAACAGAGAAATATGCTTCAAACAAAGGAACAAGGTAAATATGTGGAAGAATAGCCAAATGAAGCAGAGATAGGCAATGTATCCGAAAACAAATTCAAAGAAATAATAATAAAGATGATCCAAAATCTCAGAAAAAAATGTGAAAGCACAGAAAGTTACAAGATACAAGAAAAGTTTAACAAAAGTTAGAAAATTTAAAGAACAAACCAACGGAGATAAACAATACAATAACTGACATGAAAAATATACTAGAAGGAGTTAATCGCAGAATTACTGATGCAAAAGAATAAGTGAACTGGAGACAGAGTAGTAGAAATCACTGCCACAGAATAGGATAAAGAAAAAAGAAAAGAAAAGAAATGAGGACAGATTCACTCAGAGATTTCTGGGACAATATCAAACGCATTAACATTTGCATTATATTGGTACCAGAAGGATAGAGAAAGAGAAAGGGTCTGAAGTAGTTATAATCAAAAACTTCCCTAATGTGGGAAAGAAAATAATCAGTCAAGTCCAGGAATTGCAGAGTCCCATACAGGATAAACCCAAACAGAAACAAGTTAAAACACATATTCATCAAGCTAACAAAAATTAAACACAAAGAAAAAATTATTAAAAGCAGCAAAGGAGCGGTCAGAATCTGGGGGAGTCAACCGCGCCACCTATCTCTGGCAGCCTGCAGTGGTATAAAGGAGGTGGCAGGAAACTGGTGTTTGGTCGAATTCATCACTCTTATAGTCGCGTGGGGGTGTTCACAATCAAAATTAACAAAGTAAAAAACAAACAAAACACCAAGATGTCTGTTGATCCAATGACTTATGAGGCCCAGTTCTTTGGCTTTACACCACAGACTTTCATGCTTAGGATATACATTGCCTTTCAAGACTACCTGTTTGAGGTGATGCAGGATGTTGAACAGGTTATTCTAAAGAAGCTGGATGGCATCCCAGACTGTGAGATTAGCCCAGTCCAGATTCGCAAGTACACAGAAAAGTTTATTTGCTTCATGAAAGGACGTTTTGATAACCTTTTTGGCAAAATGGAGCAGCTCTTCTTACAGTTGATTTTGCAGATTCCCCCAAACGTCTTGCTTCCAGAAGATAAATCTCAGGAGACACATTCTTACAATGAGGAAGAATTCCACTTTCTCCAAAAAGAAATTGAACAATTACAGAAGAAGTATAAGACTGAATTGTGCACTAAGCAGGCCCTTCTTGCAGAATTAGAAAAGCAAAAAATCGTTCAGGCCAAACTCAAACAGACATTGTCTCTGTTTGATGAACTTGAAAATGTTGGCAGAGACCATGGGGCTAGTGATTTTAGGGAGGGCTTGGTGTTCCTGATCCAGAACTCTGGAAAACTCCGGAATATCAGAAAGAATGTGGAAAAGGAAAGCAAACGATTGAAAATATCTTGATTTATTAATAGGAAAAGGAGTTTCTCAAAAGGTGGACTGGTACGGGATTTATATCGATGATATTCTTAATCCTAGTGAACTGCATAATTTGGGGATGGTTTCTTTTTTCATGCTTTCTTATATTTCACATCCTCCTGTTTTAGTCCAGTCTCCTGAAGCATCTATGTTTTATGTTGAACTAATCTTTGAAGCATCTATGCTTAGAGGTCTGTAATGGGTGGAAAGGGATTCTTGGTTCATTAAGAACCCATTTGGGGACATGACTGAAGAAGTTAAGCTTTCCCTGGCCATTCAAAGATATTTGTAAAAGTTTTACCTTGGTCATCAGTTCTTTATAAACTTGACCTTTTTGACTTGCTCTTTGGATGAAACGAAATGACACAAAGGTTAAGTGGGTGTCTTCTTTATTAACCAGCCACCACATTGTGGGACAGCCAACACAGACTGCTTGTTCTTGCCCAGCAAGTTTTCTTCTTACATGAGGAAGTTAATAACTAGCTGAAAGAAGCAAGTAGCAGAAAAAACAACCATGACCTTTAGAAAGAAGAAAGAAGTTGTTTGTTTCCAAGATAAATCCTTGATGATGTTAAAGAGTTTAATGTCTTAGAGCCCAGCAATGGAAGACATGGGACAAAAAATGAATCATCTTACTGGCATAGAAAAGGAAGCCTGGAACATACTGAATTGCAAAGATTATAAAAACTGACTATTAGGTATATGTACCATTTTTTGTGTGTGGTCATATTTCAGTTAGTTTTGGATTCTGTCTTTAACCTAATATTTAATTAACTTATTTATTCACAGTCATAGAAAGTCTGAGTGATAAATTTTAGCTGTATTTTGTGCTTAAATTCGATGGAACTTAATATTTCCTTTTGTAACTAATCCATGTAAAATGTTAGATCACCCATGGAAAGGGGAGAAATGGCAATAGCTGCTCCTAAGGTATTACTTGGTTTCCATGTCTTCCTAAAGAAGAGAATTTGAAGTTTTTCCTTTATATAGAAGTGTAACTCAGGGTATTCATATTTGCAATTAAATATTCATCAGTATATTAAAAAAAAATAAAAGGAGCAAGGGAAAAATCAGCTAATAACATACAAGGGAATCCACATAAGGTTAACAGCTGAACTTTCAACAGAAATTCTGCAGGCAAGAGTGGAGTGGCAGAATATATTTATAGTAATGAAAGAGAAAAACCTACAACCAAGAAAATTCGGTACCACCAGATGAGCTTTCGGAGAAGGCAATGTCACTCCACTCCAGTACTCTTGCCTGGAAAATCCCAGGGACGGGGGGAGCCTGGTGGGCTGCCATCTATGGGGTCACACAGAGTCAGACACAACTGAAGTGACTTAGCAGCAGCAGACCAGCTTTGCAACAAATGCTAAAGGAACTTCTCTAGTCAGGAAATACAAGAGAAGGAAAAAACTTATAAAAACAATTAAAATGGTAATAGGAATATAAATATTGATAATTACCTTAAATGTAAATGGATTAAATATTCAAACCAAAAGACACAGAATGGCTCAATGGATACAAAAATAAAATCTGTATATACGCTATCTGTGAGACCCATTTCAGACCCAGGGACACACACAGATTGAAAATGAGGGGAGAGAAAAAGATATTCCATGCAAATGGAAGTCAAAAGAAAGTTGAAGTAGCAATACTTTTATCAGACTAAATAGACTTTAAAATAAAGACTGTTAAAATAGAAAAGAAAGGACACTACATAATGATCAAGGGATCAATCCAAGAAGATATTAAAATTCTAAATAATTATGGACCCAACATAGGAGCACCTCAATACATAAGCTAAGTCATATCCGACTCTGCTTGACCCCATAGAAGGCAACCCACCAGGCTTCCCATCCCTGGAATTTTCCAGGCAAGAACACTGGAGTGACTTGCCATTTCCTTCTCTAATGCAGGAAAGTGAAAAGTGAGAGGGAAGACACTCAGTCATGTCCGACTCCTCGCGACCCCATGGACTGCAGTCTACCAGGCTCCTCCGTCCATGGGATTTTCCAGGCAAGAGTACTGGAGTGGGGTGCCATCGCCTTCTCTGACCTCAATACATAAGGCAAAGGTTAATATGTAATGATAATATATATACATATAAATGTATATAATAATAATGTATATAATAACTCTAATAATAATAAAACAAATCCATAAAAGGGGAAACCAACAGCAACACAATAGTGGATGAGTTTAACACCCAACTTGGGCCAATGGAAATGTCCTCCAGGCAGAAAATTATTAAAGAAACACCAGTTGCAAATAATACAAGACTTAATTGATATCTGAGTAGACTTAATTGATATTTAAATTGACTTAATTGATATTTACAATATATTTCATATAGAAGTAGCAAAACATGCTTTCTTCTTGAGAGCACATAAAACTTGCTTCAGGACAGATTACATCATGGGTCACATAAAAAAGATCCTTGAAATTTAAGATAATTGAAATCATCTCAGGGATCTTTTCTGGCCACAAAGCTATGAGGTTAGATATCAGTTACTGGGGGAAAAATAAACCTTAATGATCACAAACACATGGAGGCTAAACAGTGTGCTACTAAATAACCAAGAGATCACTGAAGAAATCAAAGAGGAAAAAAAAAAAAAAAAAAACCTAGAGACAAATCACAGTGAAAACATGATGAACCAAAATGCATGGGATGCAGTAAAAGCAGCTCTAAGAGGAAAGTTAATAGCAATACAATCCTACTTCAAGAGGCAAGAAAAATCTCAAATAAATAACCTAACATTATAGCTAAAGCAATTAGAGAAAGAAAAACAAAAACCCAGTTAGGAGAAGGAACAAAATCCTAAAGTTCAGAGGGTGGGATGATTTGGGAGAATGGCATTAAAACATGTATACTATCATGTAAGAAACGAATCACCAGTCTATGTCTGATGCAGGATACAGGATGCTTGGGGCTGGTGCATGGGGATGACCAGAGAGATGTTATGAGGAGGGAGGTGGGAAGGGGGTTCATGTTTGGGAACGCATGTACACCCATGGTGGATTCTTGTCAATGTATGGCAAAACCAATAGTGTTGTAAAGCAAAGTATAAATAAAAAATTTAAAAAAAGATAAAAGAAATGAAGGAAACAACAGCAAAGATCAGTAAAACTAACAGCTGGTTTTTTGAGAAGGTAAGCAAAATTTATTAACTGTTACCAGGCTTATCAAGAAAACAAGAGAGAAGACTCATATCAATCAAATTAGGAATAAAAAAGGAAAATTTTCAGCTAATACCACAGAAATGCAAAGGATCATAAGAGACTACTAGAAGCAACTATATGTCAATAAAATGGACAACTTGGAAGAAATGGGCAAATTCTTAGAAAAGTATAACTTTCCAAGACTGAACCAGAAGAAAATAGATCCTATGAATAGATCAGTCATAAGTACTAAAATTGAAATGGGGATCAAAGTCTTCCAACAAGCAAAAGTTCAGGGCCATGTGGCTTCAAAGGTAAATTCTATCAAATATTTAGAAAAAAACTAGCATCTCTTGTTCTCAAACTCATCCAAAAAATTTTCCAAAGACAGAACACTCCCAAACTTATTCTATAAGCCCACCATCACCTTGACACCAAAATGAGACAAAGACATCACACACACACAAAAAAAATAATAATAATACAGGACAATATTACTGATGAAAATAAATTTAAAAATCCTCAACAAAATTGTAGCAAGCATAGTCCAAAAACACATAAGAAGGATCATGCATCATCATCAAGTTGTGTTTATCCCAGGGATGCAGGCATTCTTCAAAATCCACAAATCAGTCGACATGATATACCATGTTAACAAACTGAAGATAAAAACCATACGACCATCTCAATAGATGCAGAAAAAGCTTTTGACAAAATTCCACACCCACTTATAATACAAACTCTCTGGAAATGGACATCGAGGGAACCTACCTCAACATAATAAATGCCATATATGACAAACTCACAATCAACACTATTCTCAGTGGTGAAAACCTGAAAGCATTTCCTCTAAGATCAGGAATGAGACAAAGATGTTCACTCTTGCTACTATTGTTCAATGTAGTGTTGGATGTCCTAGACATGGCAATAAGAGAAGAAAAAGAAATAAAATGGATTCAAATTTGAAAAGAAGATGTAAAACTGTCAGTTTGCAGATGTCATGATCCTATACTTAGAAAAGCCTAGAAGTGCCACCAGGAAATTTATAGAGGTGATCAATGAATTTAGTAAAGTTGCAGGATACAAGAGTAATGCACAAGAATCTCTTGCATTCATATACACTAACAATGAAAAATCATAAATTGGAATTAAGGAAACAATTCTACTTAGCATTGCAACAAAAAGAATAAAATGCCTTTGAATAAACTTTCCTAAAGAGACAGAAGACCTGTATGCTGATAACTATAAGACACTAATGAAAGAAATCAAGGATGACACAAACAGATGGAGAGATATATTGTGCTTTTGGATTGAAAGAGTCAATATTGTGAAATGACTACTACTGAGAGCAGTCTGCAGATTCAATGCAATCTGTATCAGCTAACCAAAGGCGTTTTTCACAGAACTAGAACAAAAGTTTAACAATTTGTGTGGAAATGTGAAAGATCCAAAATAGACAAGGCTATCTTGAGAAAAAATTTAAAAAACGGAGCTGGAGAAATCAGGTTCTCTGACTTAAGACTATACTACAAAGATAGTCATCAAGACATGGTACTGGCACAATACCAGAAATAGAGATTAATGAAACAGGAAAGAAAGCCCAGAGACAAACTGACACACCTGAGGGCACCTGATATTTGCCAAAGGAGGCAAAAATGTACAAGAGATAAAAGATAGTCTCTTCAATAAATACTGCTCAGAAAACTGGACAGCTACATGCAAAACAATGATATTAAAACACTTCCTAATGCAAGTAGGAAAATGAACTCAAAATGCACTAAATACCTAAATATAATGCCAAAGAATGAAACACTTAGAGGTAAACATAGAACAGTCTTTGAGCTACAAATATTTAACATAATCACAGCAAGATCCTCTTTGACCCCCACCCCCTTCTAGAGTAATGGAAATAAAGATAAAATAAACAAAGGGGTCCTAATTAAATTTAAAAGCTTTTTGCACTGAAAAATAAGCCATAAACGAAACAAACAAACAAACAAACAAACAAACAAAACAGCCCTCAGAATGGGAGAACATATTTGCAAATGAAGTAACTGATAAAACATTAGTCTTTTAAATATATAAAAAAACTCTTGTAGCTCAATATCAAATAAACAACCCAATAAAAAATGAGTGAGTGACCTAAATAGATATTTCTCCAAAGAAAACATATAGATGACCAACAAATACATAAAAAGGTGCTCAACATCACTAATTACTAGAGAAATGCAAATCAAAAGCACAATGAGATACTACCTCACACTGGTTAGAACAGCCATCATTAAAAAATCTGTAAACAATAAATGCTGGAGAGAGTGTGGAGAGAAGAGAACGTCCTACACTGTTGGTGGCAATATAAATTTGTTTAAAAAACTATAAATAGAGCTACCATATGATCCAGCAATCTCATTCCTGGGCATATATCCAGAGAAAACCATAATTTGAGAAGATGCATGCACCCAACCTAAATGTTCATCAACAGAGGAATAGATGAAGATGTAGTACATATATACAGTGCAACATTGCTCAAGCATAAAAATGAATGAAATCATGCCACTTGCAGCAACGTGAATGGACTTGGAGATTGTGGTATTGAATGAAGTAAGTTAGACAGAAAGACAAAATTTATATGATATTGCTTATATGTGGAATCTTAAGGGTACAAATGAACTTATTTACAAAATGGAAACAGAGTACCAAATTTAGAAAACAAATGTATGGTTACCAGGGGGAAACTGGAGGAGGGATAACTTGGGAGATTGGCATTGACTTATACACACTACTATATATAAAATATATAACTAATAAGAACCTACTTAATAGCACAGGGAATTTTTAAATACTTTGTAATGACCTAAATGGGAATATAATTTAAACAAGAGTGGGTATATGTGTATATATAACTAACTCACTTTGCTGTATAGCAGAAACTGACAAAACATTGTAAATCAACTATACTCCAAAAAAAAAAAAATTAAAAAGAACACATATTGTCTAACCTAAGTAAATCTCAAGGATTTCACATGTAGTCAAAGAAAATATTATTAATAGGATATATCACATGTGTTTTTAAATCCATGTGTACTTACTGTATAGTTAAAGGACATCTCATTTTGAATAAATATCAAGTTATATTTGGAAATACTTGATATGAGCTTATATTTCATAAAAGTTATATTAGAAAAAGTAGATCCTTACTCCTAGATTGTAAACATACTTAGAAATTTCCCAATAACTGAATTGAGTGTAATGTTTCACTTGAATCTCCCCAGGACCCATCCGTTGTATGTGTTTAGTCAATATGTGTCAAGTTCAGTGTGAGGTTCACAGGCGACTCTCCCAGGACTCCACTGACATCAGAGGAGGACCAGTGGCACAACCTGAAAGTCCTCCAGATTCAGTGTTTCCTGGAAGTCAGGTATAGCTGGCTGGCTTGTGAGCTTGGCAGTTGATTGGGTGACAGGACCAAATCTATTTTAGAACAGGACAACTCAAGGTGACACAGACAGTGAAGGCTTACAGGATTTCTCACTTTGTTAGAACATTTTATTCCATCATTAGATGATATTAGATGATATCATTTAGATGATACTGCAGAAAACACACCTTGACCACATAATAATGGTCGTGATAGCTGTAAAATCACATCTAACATCTTTATACAA